>NC_067167.1:32638300-32972300 GCF_903995435.1 Acomys russatus | reverse complement strand
ATTGAGACTCTAGGCGAGAGTAGCATGGAAGAATGGGGAAATAGTAGGACCCACAGGTCCTGGAAACCTACAAGAAGAACTTTATAACAGGCAGATCTGGGTCCTGGGGTCCTCCTCAAACTAAGGCACCAGCCAAGTAGAATATAGGCAGTAAGCTTCGAACCCCTACCAGGACCTAGCCTACGAACATGATAGTCTCCACCATTGAGTGGAGAGTGAGATCTGACTCTCACATGAACTCTGGTGCCCCTTTTCTGACCACGTCCCCTGGATGGGGAGGCTTGGTGGCACTCAGAGGAAGGATAGCAAGTTACGAAGAAGAGACTCGATATTCTAAGAGCATATATAGGGGGAGGAGGTCTCCCTCAATCACAGACATAGGGGAGGGGAGAAGGGGGGAAGTGGGAGGGAGGGAAGAATGGGAGGAAACAGGGGAAGGGCTAACAATTGAGATGTAATATGAATAAATTAATAAAATTTTTTAAAAAGAAAGAAATTTCCTTTCTCTTCTCAGTTTGAATCAGAACTTCAAAACTATTTCAGTGAAGATATTTGAACTATAGATCGTTGATATGGCCTGGTATTAAAACAAATCTTTCACAATTGCCAAATAATTATAACTTGGAGACTACTGAGGGGTTTGGGATTTCTTAATGAGAGTTTCTGCTGAAGTAGGAAATATGACAACTTGAGCGTCTGTCCCCAATGGGGAGCTGCTGCTGTTTCCTTCATTATCCACTCTGGGTATGTAATGTCTGAAAGGTATGTGTAAACATGTTTAACTGCTGTATGCTTCTCTAAGCTGCCCTTGAACGAATGCCACTACACAAATGGCAAACATACCAACACTGATCGAAGTAAGAGTTTCTAATAATACATTTGTTTGTCAAATAAATTCTCGTTTTTCTGAATTAGGCTGAACATAAATTTTGACCATTATTGATAAATGCATCCTTTAAAAGTAAAAGAAGAATTCTACATCAGTTTATGAGCCCATATTTTTGTAATTGTGTGTGCATTCTCGTGTTTCTACTGAGGTGAGAATTGCATTTAGTTAACCTAAATATCTCAATAGAAAAATGTCTCAACATGTTTAATGAAAATTTTCTCTCAGTTGCAATGCTACATGAGTTTCAGATAGATGGTTTTATTTAGGATGTTTTGTGTCGGGGGGGTTCTCTTAAAATATTTTTCACATTTAGGAGGCTGTGAATTGTTCATTCAAACTATGTGCAATTAAAAATATCTTCTTAGAGAGGAAGACTATCATATTCCAAAAATACAGATAGGAGGTTTTTAATGTCTTTACTGAATAAGCCACAGAAGAGATGTAATATTCCACAGAGCATATTAATTTTGTTCTGTCTCAAGTCTGGATAATAGTCACGCTTAAAATATTACTATGTCTTACAATTTATATTCCTAACTCCATGGATCCAAATAAAACTAGATATGTTTAACCTCATAAAAATGTTTGCTTTATAATGAAGTAGTCCTTAAATCTATGTCAATTTAACATAATGCAGACATTGACCACTAGTTAATCATTCTCTTTGTTAACTATGCATATTGGCTGCCTTTTGAAATGAGAAAAATTGGGTCATAAAAGAGCCAAAGACAAGAACGGGACTGATTGCTAATTAAGATGCACTTTGGTTTTATGACTACTTTGTGGAACTACTTCATTAAAAAAATAAGCACATACACATATGCTGTAATACTGGTCATAGGGGAGATAGATAGGAAATCAACCAGGCCTGTTTACAGACTCTCAAAAGGTAAAGTTCCTAATGGGGTTCTTCCAAACTCATCAGTGCTTGTTCCCTGGATGGATGGTACAAAGGAACCTCATAGCCAGGTTTGGAACAGTGTAAGGAGGGGGAAGAATGATGTGGTATCAGGTTCTCTCCCTGGGATGCTCATCCTGATACTCAAACTTTTATGAAGGTTTCACTATAGATCACTTCTACTTTTCCTTGTCTTTCTGGATATTCAGCAATAAATCAAGTTACTTACTGCAAAGACAAACGTTTCCTTGGCTCACATGTTTTATCCTGACATGGAATTTGATCTTAGTCCCTTGTTGAAATTCATTGGGTTCTATTTATAATTCAAAATAAGGACACGATCTTAGATATTACTTCCAAATTTAAAGCTGTAAGTCTTGGGAAAAAACCGAAGCATTGCTTATCTATAATCTATTTAATGAACACCTACTGAACACTGAGGGTGCTCAGAACATTACAGGAGCCATTGAAGCTACATGGTCATATGTAATACATCCTTTGTCCTCACAAAGTCTGTAATGCTAGTTGCAGAAGACAGGTGCATCAGGACCACAGTAGGTGGTAAGTGTTGTGCAGATGAACACATTTTCCCTGTCGAGGTGCACTAAGAGGCAAGTCTAACTCAGATGAAAAGACAAGGACTGCCAGAAAGGATCAAGCCTATTCCCAAGCAAAGAAAGGGGCAAGAAGTAGAAAAACAAAACAGAAAGATATAGTGTTGACTCCAAGGTTCATTTAAAAGATAAAAATGTAAATTAGGAGAAATTATTTATGATTCTGAATATAGATGCATCAATAAGATGAAACAGAAGTTAATGCATTTGTTGCCAAACCCAACCAGCTATGCTTGCTCCTCAGAGGCCCATGGTACAAGGAAAGTACCAGTCTCTGCATGATTTTCTCTGACTTACACATGTACATCATTGCATAAACACATGTGCACACTTACACTCACGTACTTACACACATAAAATAAATAAAGAAATGTAAAATAAGTGGATGAGAGATTTTCAATATTAATAAAAACATCAACAACTCTCAACTTTTTTTCCTAAAGCAAGATGAGAGTCCTCCTGGAAGAGGCTGAGAGGATCAAACCTGTACCTGGGAACCCCAAGAAAATGTGAAATGACTGCAAATGTCTCTTCTTGTTTCACCCATCTTTCTCAACTTACATCTGAGAAGGCCAAGCAGGTGCTTACATTTTGGTCCAACAAAGTGATGCTATGATTCTGCCCATAGCCAGCTCAGTTCAGAGAAAACACCCCTTTGGCATTTGAACAGTCTCTTTCATTCTATGAGAGAAAAAGAGAATTCTCCCATTGTAACAACCACTGTTCAAAAAGCTGCCAGCCTTATGATTGAAAATTAGCCAGAGCTGCTTTAAAAGACAATGACGGTTTTGTGATTTATATTCATCGTGGACAATCTGAACGTTGACCCTCCAGACTTGTAACCTGAATGCAACCTTAGCTAATCTCCTGTCTTAACTGAGAGGCCTGATACAAACATATTCAGGATAGTTCTTAATAAGCACATCTGGGAAATCACAGTACAGAATCTTTTCAACATCCTTTCATAGTGGCCTCTTCATAGTGGACTGCAATAAGTTGATTACTTCCTACCTAGTATTGCCTTAATAATCTTTCCTCTCGGCCTTTGAAAAGGACAAAATCTAGCAGGCTACCAAGAAGAGACTTGATACCCTATGAACATATGCAGGGGGAGGAAGTCCCCCTCAGTCACAGTCATAGGGGAGGGGAGTAAGGGGAAAGTGGGAGGGAGGGAGGAATGGGAGGATACAAGGGATGGGATAACAATTGAGATGTAATATGAATAAATTAATAAACTATATTTTAAAAAAGAAAGAAAAGGGCAAAATCTAACTACAAAAGCATTAGCAAATAATCCAGGGTTCAGACTGCTGCGCAAAGGAGGTTTAGCTAACACTTTCTCATCTCATAACCCTCACTTTCTTATTTCTGGTATTTATTATCATAAACTTACAAACACACACACACACACACACACACACACACACACACACACACACACACACAAGTACTCTCACAAAGCCACACATTTAGAGGGCCCGGGATAAAAGAAAAAATTTTTCCTCTCACCTACTTAAAACAGAATTGCAAATTATAACAGGTTCAAGCCACCTGAAGTGGCCAGTTCCTGTAATTCTAGCACTTCAGCGGAAAGGCAGAAAATTGCTGTCATTTCAAGACTAGCCTGGGCTACATAGCAAACCACAAGTTGTCCTGGGCTACATAAGCGATCATGACTTTAAAAAAAAAAACCCCACAAGAAGAATGTCAGAATGTGTATCCAATGCCAGGGGTTATTCTTGAACAGTGGCAGAGCTGGCTTTCAATCAACTATCACTCTGCAGCATAAAAGTAGCATTGCTGTTGTTGATACTGTTGTTGTTGTTGTTGTTGTTGTTGTTGTTGTTTTTGTTGTTATAATTAGCTACTGCCAATATTTTTTTACTAACATCCAAAGTACATAATTCTTAACAAATAATCCTCTTCAATAAATCTGATACCTATTTCTGCTTTTAGCAAGAAATACGTTGACTTGCTAATTGTTGGTTTTTAATTATTTTTTTCCAGTTAAATTCAACATATTGCTCTTGCTCATTTTGCAAGCATCAATTATTTTTCTCTTATTAATGTTTGGGTGTGTTTTTATTCCTGGTTGAAAATAGCTTTAAAATTAATGTTATCAATAAAGATAAATTCACATATTTAAAAAATTCTGTTTGACCACCTTTCACTAACAGCTACATACCATGAGAACATGCCTGTTAGTCGGCGCTAGCAGCATTACTATTTTCTGAGAAAGAACCCACCCACTTGAGCTTCATTACTGTAGAACGTGAATGTACAATGGGCCACACTGAAATCAATCCGTTACATAAGGATTAACAACTTTCTGCTTCTACAGGTTGCATGACACATGGTGATTACTCTCCACACTTAGTCATTCCGGTGGTATCGTACCACAGTCTGGGAAAGACTATTTTCCTTTCTGATGGGATATTCCATGCGTCCCACTAAGCATAATTGAGAAACAAGGTAAAGTTTCTGATGCAACTCAGCTCTTTGGTATTGCTCATTTGTTCTTTTAGTATTTTGCCCATGGCAACACTGAGGGACAAAAGTTTCATCTCTTCAAAAAGGAATCCAAAATACACCTTAATTTATAACAATGGATCTGTCACCCATCTTAAAATAATCATGGTAATCATTAGAATCTTAGAAGGGTGGCTCAGGCAATTTAAGACCTACTCAATGGGTAGCGTTCTTTGTTAGAATATCCTAGTAATGATAGGATGAGGCCTTCAAAGCGCATTACAAAAGATGTGTTTTCAGGGGAAAATGTACTGACTCCCACTTCTCCCACAGTGATGACATAAGGAAGAAGAAGAGCAGAACATTGCGGATGACAGCACACAAGAGGGTCAAAGGAAGACCGATGCTGGAGAAAGACTGAGGACCACAGAGTCAGCAGGGCTCAGAGCATCGCAGGATAGCCAGCCATTACCGTCATACACTCCAGCTCACAAGTCACATTGCGCGGCCACATTACTTCTGCCCCTTGTTTCCATGATTTGAGCCTTTATTCTTAAGCTTCTGTTATTATGTAGGTCCCCTGAGTGACATATAACACTCTCAGCCCCTTCTCATACCTTGTGTATAGTATTCGTTACAGAGTTTGGTCGACAGATTCACAACACTAAGTGCACCTGCAAGAAGAAAGTATTCTAAACAAGGAGTAGAGAACCAAAGGTGTGTGTGTGTGTGTGTGTGTGTGTGTGTGTGTGTGTGTTTGGGGGGGGGGTTGAGACAGGGTTTCTCTGTGTAGCCCTGGCTGTCCTGGACTCGCTTTGTAGACCAGGCTGGCTTCGAACTCACAGTGATCTGCCTGTCTCTGTCTCCCAAGTGCTGGGATTAAAGGTGTGTGCCACCATGCCCAAAGGTGTGTGTGTGTGTGTGTGTGTGTGTGTGTGTGTGTGTGTGTGTAAGGTGGTATTTCCCTGAAGAAAACTGACTCTCAATCTCCCACCAGCCAATAGCTTCTCATCTACAGATGAGACTTATTTTAGTCTGCTTCTTTATTATGTGGTACGAGGAATTACTGGATGGCATTATAACGATTCTTTTGTAGTTACTCTCAACTTGAGGGCTGCAAACCCTTCGTGTCGGGGGGGGGGGATCGAACGACCCTCTCACAGGGGTCATATACCAGATTATTCTACATATCGTATATTTACAATATGATTCATAACAGTAGCAAAATTACCATTATGAAGTAGCAATGAAATGAGTTTATGCTTGGGGGTCACCGCAACATGAGGAACTGTAGTAAAGGGTTGCAGCATTAGGAAGGCTGAGAACCACTGCTTTAAAGTGAGATTTTCCTGTAAAAAGGGTTCAGTGGTTTTCCCCTAACTTAACTAATGGTTAGTGGGACAATATTTTCATTATGGCTGGATAATTCTCTATAAACTCTATATACATGGGATTTTAAAGTAAGGATCACATATGATTTTTAAAGTATATCTCTACTTCAGTTACATAGGTAAGTATTAAAAACACAAACTATTTTAATATTAGAGGCTTAGGTTGGATTAGGATCTCATTAAAAAAAAAAAAAAAAAAAAGAATTGCTTGTTTTTATCCAAACCCAGAATGTCACATGAAGTGGTAGGTAAAGTATATGGTAATATTTTTTATGTTGTGAATGCAAAACCATGGGAGTATGTCGAGTCACACTTACATCTCCTCCACCAAAAACTGTAAGGCATGAAGTAAAAGTAACCTACATTCTCTCCAACAAGCGTGATGTGCCTGGACGTTCTCTGGACACCTTTCACTGGCCATGAAGGCTCCCCATCACTGACTGATGAGGGGCACAGAAACATTTTATTTTGGAAGGAAAAATGCTATTTAAAATAATCTAAAATCTTAAGATTTTAAGAGGACAGCTTTACTTGGAACTGGTATGTCTGTGAACTAAAGGAATAGATGGATGGATGAAAAAAACTGCAAATAGAATCATTCTGTAAGAGGTCTGAGTATTCAAGATGATACACATCTGTGCGTTCAAACACTGATAAACCACTGGACCGTCAGAGCTTCCCACATCCCAAATCGTAGCACACATAATGAGTACAAACTGGCTGGATACAACTCGATTTCTTGGTAAAAAATAAAACAAAAATTCAGTGACTGGGGATAAAAGCCTTGAAGATTTCCGAGCATCCAAATGGTGAGCTAGTGTCTGCCGTTCTTTGGGTCAAACTCTTAATGTAAACTAAGCAAATGGTCAGAACCCAGGCTAGCTTCTCTGAGCATTTGGAGGACAGAAGGAGACAGTGTGGCCTCCTTCCTTGGTTTACAAACATCCCATCATACAGTTCTGCACAGGCAGTGCCTCCCTGCTCCTGTCACAACCTAGCCAGCCCCAGAGCATAGGCAGTGAGAATAAAGAGTGGCTGGGGAGGAGCCTGAGTCCACACCTACCCTGCTCCTGGAATGAGGCTGTCTTTCATCAAGTTTGACTTTTCGAGCAATGTGTTCATTTTAACTTCAAGATATATTAACTTTGTTTTTCCAATTAACTTCTTTAGTCTCGAGAGTATCTTTGTTGGGAAAAAAACCCTAAATTTAATTTTGCCAAAATAATAAAAATTTTTCATTTAAAATATTTTTCTACCACAAATGAGGAAAAGATGCATTAAAAGCTTGCTGAAGTAAAGCAGATGCTACGCCAAAATAATCCTTGCTTGGGGACATTGTTAGATAAAAAAAATGATTATTGTATACTCAGTTGTAATGTGAGAGAGAGAGAGAGAGAGAGAGAGAAGAGCACATATTAACAATTACCTATAAGCCCCCCTTACAGTACTATATAAGAGAAAGAATTTTGAGGAGTTAATTCAGGCTATCTCTTATGAACTAAACAGTCATGAGTGAGGAGAACTCACAGTTCAATCTAACTCTACAGATTTTGCTTCCCAAGAGAAACAGCAACACATTTCCGTATGAGCACAACTTCTCCATCATGTCAATGCTGTCTGGGGTAGAATCCCACCAAATGATGCAAGCCTGGCCTGCTTTCACAATCATTGCATTACCCTTTAATGCCAACCTAGGGGACAGATCTGTCCTGAAGCCATCCCTTGCTCCATTGGCAGGAACAGTTCTCTATCATGACTTAAAACAGTACGCCAATATTTAGTGTTCCTGCACAGACACACACACACACATATGTGCGCATACACACACACACACACACACACACACACACACACACACACACTCCTGTGTGCTCAGTTATATGATAGACCTGTATTAGAATTTAACTCAAGCGTGGCTTCTTGAGTTGAGCAATTATTCATTAATAGTGTAATGCTACGTGTGTTTTAGCAGCCACGTGTATTGACAAAGATTGATTAATGTAATTATATTTTTTTATCTTCTCAATGCAAATTCCTCCTAGAAGTGGTAATATATGTTAGCATATAGCATATAGCTATGATTTTCATAACATTGTCTTATTTTCTGAAATGTAAGTTAATATTCCTCTCATAAATCTGTGTGCTGACCATGTTGTCAGCATTAGTGTTGTTGTATTTTGTTCTTTTATAATTTTCATTTGTGTCTACATGAACATATGTGCAGGTGTGTGTGCCTATGTACACACTTGCAGGAGTCAGAGCGGGACACTAAGTGTCCTGCTTTCTCATTTTCATGTATTCCTTTGAGACAAGGTTGAACCTGGAGCTAGGCTGGTGGCCATCAACTACCAGTGATCTTCCTGTCTCTTCTTCCCCATATACACAATGCTGGAATTGCAGGCAGGCATGCAATCATGCCCGGTTTATTACATGGGCTCTGAGGATTTGAACTCAGATCCTCATGCTTACACAGCAAGTGTTCTGAAGTACAAAAACCACCAAAACCAAGCTGAGTGTAGTGGCACACGCCTTTAATCCCAGCACTCGGGAGGCACAGGCAGGCAGATTGCTGTGAGTTCAAGGCCAGCCTGGTCTACAAAGCGAGTCCAGGACAGCAATGACTACACAGAGAAACCCTGTCTCAAAAAAAAAAAAAAAAAGAAAGAAAGAAAAGAAAAAAGAAAAACCAAGAACTACCAAAACCATCTCCCAGGCTCTCAGATATTTTTTCTTTATTTAACAAGTTTTCTCCCAATAATCTCTCATTCCCAGAACTATACTCTTATGTATCTTAGAAAAAATTTATACAACAGATATACCAATATATTTCGGTAGCTACTTTGTCACATTCAATCTTCATGCTGTTTAGGTTTCCTAATCAATATGTTATTAAATTGGAATCATAATCCCCCCAGCAAAGAATTTACTGCTATTTTTCATCATTCACATTGACCTTAGAGGTCCCTTTGGCAGAGGCTGCTTTCAAAGACACAACAAAGCATTGTAAGGAAACCACCCTCAAAACCTTTGCTCTACAGATTTACAGCTCTTCCTTAAAATAATAATTTGGATGCTGGGAGATAGTTTGCTAAATATTTTATCTACAAACAGTTCGATTCACATCTTGTAATATTTTTCAGCTCTCCTGGAAAATCCTTATATTATTGTTTGATAATATATACAGAATACAAGTACATTTTTGAATTCCAGAAAAAAAGGAATATAAATGCTTTAGCGGAAACACACATAAACTGAAAGGGATAGTGTTCATCTGCTAAGTTTAGACAACCTTTATCAACAGGTATTATTATCTGGTAAAAATGATTGATCGGTACCAAGAAGTCTCTTTAAAACACAAAGCCAATTTTATATGAGCATTTCTGTGCGTTTCTAGTATCAGATGTCTTTCAAACAAGTACTTACAGAACCTAACAAGAAGTTCAGGTACCTAGCTGTACGCACTCTTCAGCATCCCTTCATTTTGCCTCAGTTTGTATGAGTGTCCTTTTGGTTTTGCTTTTGAGCATGGAAAACATGCAGCTACTTAATTCTCAGTGTTATCTACAGCACAATGTGAAGAGCAATTAAAGTTCCGAAAGCACTGAGATATGCTGTATAAATATAAAGCACTGCAATCTTGAGAGAGCACAGTTACTCAAGATTTTTGATCCTGAAGGCTGAAGATGCATTCCAAGATCCTAAAATTGTCTGCAAACACCCAGGATTAAACTATCCTAATTTCATGAAATGTAATAGAACCCCAATGGAGGCGAGACTCTACACTTGATCTTGCAGCTACTCCCATTCCCAGTATTTTGTGCTAAAAGGTGAGTCTTCCTTCTACAACGTCTGCTGGAAAATATAATCAACAGCATATTTGACAAGTGTATTAAGGATTACAGACTGTATTATATATCAAGCATTATACTGTACGGCTGGTTTTTACAAGTTGTCTTTATATGATGATATCGTCCTGGTTTTTCAACCCTTTACAATCTAGTTACAAAGCACAAATGTAATTAGCTCGGGTGTAGAAACATCCCATCTCAGCTGTATTCAAAAGTGTGCTGAAGTCAAGCAACACTTCCTAGAATTTCCATCCAAGCTTGTGGTTCTTGTACTTTAACTTGTCATGAGTATGAAGTTTCTCATTAACATAAATATAACTATAAACACAACTAATGTTACCTTCTTGATGAGACCTGAAACCTCTGAAAAGGAAAAACATTGGCCATGCTCAAGGAAAGGCACATCCACATAGGAGAAAGGATATCACCCATGTATGGGAAGAGAGTATCAGATGAGAGGGTAGATAACGTTCACTATGGCCTTTGCTGAGGGGTAGGACAAATAAAATGGTTAATATTCCAAATAAAATAAAAACATACACCCTCAGGAGGACTGGGAACACAGCTCAGTCACAGAATATTTGTCTTTTCACATGCTTGCCCAACTAGAAGTTCCAGTCTTAACTCAGCAGCCCTGACCTGCCTCCAGGGCAATCTCCTGCAGCCTAGCACACTGCTCTAAGGAACTGCTCGCTCTCCAGTCTCCTGTTCCCCTTCTCTATGCTGCCACCATTTCCAAGGTCACATATCTCTCATTTCCCCTTCTCCCTCTCTTTGTTCTTCTCAATGACCATCAATCAGGATGTGCTGACTGCAACCCAGTGCCAGACTGCCCGATAGAAACACTAGTGCTTTAAATCAGCATCGACCAATAAGTAACTAGCACCAAAGTGTGTTTGTTGAACAAATCCAGTTTCACGTTTTGAAATATTTCAGAACAATTTTATCTGGATAAATCATTAGTGTTTATGGGACATATGCAGCTAAAAGAAGACCCAACACTTGGCAATTTTATGTTTAACTGGTTCAATGCACCATGGAGACACAGAGAGTTAGAGAGAGGGGGAAAGAGAGAGAGAGAGAGAGAGAGAGAGAGAGAGAGAGAGAGAGAGAGAGAGAGAGAGAGACGAGAGAGGAGAGAGCGAGGAGAGAGGAGAGAGAGAGAGAGAGAGAGAGAGAGAGAGAGAGAGAGAGAGATCTTTTCTTTATCCCTATCCTCACTGTGTCCTAGTTTATTAATCATTCTGTCACTGCAATGTCCCTTTCAAACAAAAGCAAAAACAGCCTTCCTTGAGGACAGATAAGATAGTAGATCTGGGTACAAAATGAAATGTCAACTAATTAACATAAGATTGAGACTAATTGTTTTCTTCTAACATCCAGTGTTCTTCCTGGCCCCTTTAAATATTGTGATGCTCTATGAACCCTTTTTAAAATACACAAATATAATTTTAAGATCTTTAATCTTTATGATTGTTGATTCCTTCATCTATAAAAAAATATTTTCTTTCAGGCATAACTCAAAGGCCAGAATCAAAGCCTATAACAAATTGTTACTGTTAATGTCCTCATCATCATCTTTAGTTGGATTGTAGCCTCTATGTTTCCAGTATTTTCAAAGTTGTCCACATAGACAAACAGGTAAAGACCCCTATCTTTTGTTGCACTATTGAAGAAAATGGGTTGGACAATACACAATGCACTTGCCATGACCAATTATATCAAGGAAGAGTAGTTTTGTGTAGAGATAGCCTCCTCCCATAATAGTGCATGGCCATTGAACTCCTCTTACCTTTACAAGGTATATATACTATGCAGACCCAGCTTCTCAGATACTTTACAATATTAATACTACCAATTGATGGCACTATTTCATGGACACTAAATAATAATTACTGGACCTGCACTTCTTACTTTCATTTGAAGTCTTAGGTTCCTCAGTTTTTGTTCAGATTACTACAGCAACAGTTTGGGAAATGGTCTTCTGAAAAATCCGTTCCCTGTAACTTAAAAAGAAAATATGAGGGCAAGATAGAGTGCATATCCATGGTCACCGTGGGGAGGAGCAGGGATGTGGTGGGTAAGTACCTGAGAGTTCACATCTTATCCAACCATGGCAACCAGAGAGAAGGGGGAAGGGGAGAGGAGATTGGGAGTGAGGAGGAGTGGGAAGGTAAAGGGGAAAGGGAGGGGCAAGAGAAGACAGAGAGAAAAGGAAAAAGGAGGGGGAGAGAGAGAGAGAGAGAGAGAGAGAAGGAGGGAGGGAGGGAGCGAGGGAGGGAGGGAGAGAGGAGAAAGAGAAGGGGAGAGAGATTTAATGGGCTTTGAAACCTCAAAGAAGCCTGCCCCCAGTGACACACCTCCTCCAATAGGACCATGTCCACCCTAATAGGGCCACATCTCCTAACCCATCCCAAACAGTTCCTATAACTGGGGACCAAGCTGTCAAACATGTGAGACTATGGGGCCATTCTCATTCAAACAACCACAGCAGCCAACAGTTTATTTGTAAAAAAAAAAAAAAATTATATATATATATGTTTGTCTTAATCAGTGAAGCTCTGCCCTGGAAGAAGAAAGAAGAAAGCTTGTTTTTCATTCTCTTTCTAAAGTATATGAGAGAATTTTGACTCAAGTATTCACTGCAATTCACTGATGACAACATATAAACATCTTCAGGGCAAGTTGGATAAATTCATCACATTAACCTTCAGAGAATGAGACTCTCCCTTAAATGACGATTCTGGTACTGGAACAGAACTCTAAAGAATACATAAAATTGAAAGTATTATAACTAACAAGTTAATAATTATCTATTATTTCCTTTTCCCCATAGTTCCAAATATCATATTTGAGACAAAATATTATATTTGGTAACACATATGAAATATTATATTTCAGTCCCAATGACATCATTTGAATAAAAGAAACATGCTAATAGCCTTGCTGAAAATTAACCCCATGTGTATACAAGCTTATAATATTCTAGTAAAAGTTATTCTTGTATCTGTTGCTCCATCAGTTCATCAAAAAATTTAATCATAAGTATTGTCATGACATGAAAAAGGTAGTGAAATCTAGTACATGAATGTAATTTAATATTTTCATTTTTTAAACAACTGGTTAAATATCTCTACATTCTTTTCTCTCATTAAAAGCTCTCAAGGAAATTACTAACATGGAAAATGAAATGCTCAATCAACTGAAAATGACCCATTTTAAAGAATCACTTCATAATTCATAGAACTATCATCCCTCTGCAGCCTTTGAGATCTGATGAAGGGATAGCAATTTATGCATTAATTAAATTCAGCCAAGTTTTAACCAGTATCAACTCTGAATGAAAGGACTACTTTGATTTAATAAGAGAGAGCAGAGAGAGATAGAGACAGAGACAGAGAACTCAATAAAATATGTTCCTAACCTCACACTCTTGCAAAAAATCAATCACTGTAAATAGCTAAGGGTCACACAAATCTGGGTTCCCCAGATGCAATCTCTGGTGGAATCAGACACATTGACCATTCCCTGGACACTCATGAGTAGTGGGATATTCAAAATCTTGACACTCTCTTCCAGTTTACTAAGGAATCAAAACAGCAACACTTCTGGAGGCACATGCAGAAACATGTTAAAGAGGAGAGAAAGTTGCTCACATTGCTGACACTGAGTGTAGATTTAGAGGTCATGGCATAAGGCTACACTTAGTAAAACTTGTTGTAGTTTTCATGCCCACAGGCAACTGGGCATAAGATATACAGTAGCTTACACATAAGATATTCAAGATTTTCCCAAAAAATTAATGTCGAATTCTTATGACTTGAAGTTCAAAACATGTAACTGTTGACAAGAAGAAAGAGAAAATGAAGGAGAAGGAGAAAAGAAAAAGAGGAAGGAGTGCTTTGGTCACATGGTATTGTTTTGCTACAAAGTTCATGACTGTGAACTTACATATGCTGATTCATCATCCGTGTGGGTACAGTTTAGCTTCATGTTAAGCATAAAATTACATAATGTACTTTAATTTTTAAGTAGTTACAGTTACTTAAAAAATCACAAGATCCCCAAAATACATGTTAAAGCCAAACCACTACCTCTTCCTCTCACACCACACCACCTTTTCCACCAGCTAATTGTATAATTAAGGCACCTTAGAGCATTTCTCTACCCAGATGGT
Source organism: Acomys russatus (assembly GCF_903995435.1). Taxonomy (NCBI): domain Eukaryota; kingdom Metazoa; phylum Chordata; class Mammalia; order Rodentia; family Muridae; genus Acomys; species Acomys russatus. Next base: position 32,958,014 of record NC_067167.1, on the reverse strand, counting down.
ACATGGTAAGTGAGTTGTCATTTTCAAGAAGATGGTATGATAGCCTGATTTGTTTGTAATATTATAAGAGATGCAAAATTATTTTGTTCCTGTATGCTTATAAACTTTAGCATCTTTTCTATTATTATATTCTCCTAGCTTAAAATGCAAACTTCAACGTCACAATTTCTTCTCCATTCCTTCAAAGTTATATTTAACAGTAATTTGTCTTCTTACTTGAAGCTACTGACAAACAAAACCCTTCTCACCCAGGAAATTGTCTGAGTTGTAAAGTCCTTGTTTCTCTTTAACAGGGTTTTTAACCTTTCTAAAAAAAATTCAAGGTTGCCAGCGGAAAATCCAAGCAGACATTGAAAAGTTTCCAGGAATTTTTAACTGAATCAGAAGTGATAAGGATTAATTAGCTACATCTGTCCACATGACAGTGCCAGTGTGGGAACAATAAACAGAATGTAAGGTCTGTCGACAGAAATTGGCAGCAATGAAGACTCTTCTGCCTCTCTAATCCGAAATCCTGCCGCAAAGACATGACAGAAAAAGGTCTAACCATAATATGGAGAGTGTATAACTCACCAGGCTTGGAAACAGACCAGATAAGTCAAGAACAGTATCCAAAAGGGTTTTAGTGTAGCAAGAAGTAAAATCAGAAGCCAACACTGAGTGTTCCCCTGATATAAAAGAGAATGAACATTGCATTGTCCATTTCAAGGACAGAATAATATTTTCTTGTTGGTTCTGATTTTTATATAACCATCACGGGGATGGAGAAGTGCAAGGATAGAGGGAATGACTTATGATAATGATTAACATAAAAATTATGCAACTCACATTGCTTGCAATTTGTCATCCTAGCGCTCGGTACTAGCCACTCCTCTATATTCTGTCATTTAGATCAGGATCCATGGTTTGCTTGAGCAGCGCCATGCTTATAAAGGCTTGGATTTGGCTTAGCACTCTTCTCTGTCAATCCTTGACATGTTATCAATTTTAACAAGAGCCTACATTTTGACAATTTCTTGAGTCTTCCCTATTCTAGGCAACACATCCCGATTCTACCATTCCCCTCCATGGCTGTTTCCTGTGTTGTTTTCTTTCAGGCCCAAGAGTACCTTCCTTCTTGTTTCACATTATTGATTTGGGGTTATTATTTTCCTACATCTTACATCCAGTGATTTACCCACCTACGCTTAACTATGCTTAAGTAAACTCTGGCCTCCCATTAAATTGGGTGGGTGGTTCTTTCTTTTTTCCTGAATTAGCCACCAAATCTTTGACCTATGGACTCCTATAAGAGGTTGATCAATTTGTGTAATTCATGTACTTCAGCCCAGTATTCCAAGTTCCCTTTTTGTCTTTTAACCCTGAACCATGTTTTCCATAGGCTATTAATATTATCATCCTTCGGTTTTCTTTTTTTTTTTTTTTTTTTTTTTTTGGTTTTTCGAGGCAGGGTTTCTCTGTGTAGCCTTGGCCATCCTGGACTCACTTTGTAGACCAGGCTGGCCTCGAACTCACAGCGATCCGCCTGCCTCTGCCTCCCGAGTGCTGGGATTAAAGGCGTGCGCCACCACGCCCGGCTGGTTTTCTTTTTTAGTATGAAACTAAGATGATATTATGGGTGCCCCTCTAAGGCTTGGAAAGTCATCACTTTGGAAGTAATAGCATCTTTGGGACTTGAGGAAATGGATGCAGGCATCTTCTTCTGTTCTTAAATGTGTTTCCTTAATCTGCTTAATAACATTAAATTGATCAGTTTCCTTATCCTGACTCATCTACCATAATTATTATTGTTTATTCCTTTCATGAGAAAGCTAATGTAAACACTTGGCGATTCCACTTTCCAGAGACAGTTATTTCAAATGAGAAGGTGGTGGCCCAAAGTGAAAACTCACCTGAGAACTTAATTTAGATTAGATTTGGCAAAATTATTAAGCAATGTACAGATTAGCTTTTACTCTTTCCTCTAACAGAAGTGATCTGCATCTTGATTGGCTTATTTCCACAAACACAATGGACACTCCCATTCCATTTACATATTGCAGTGGCCAATCAAGTCTATTGAATGCAATTCAAACTAACACCCATTCATAAATAAAAGCTCAGGTCAATCTCCCACATCTATAGGATATTTAGTTTTGGTTAAAAAAAAATGAAGAACATAGTGTAGAAGGACATTTTCAAGTTGTAATTCTTGAAATTATTTTGAAATAGCTTTAGAGAGATGATGATATTAAGAAAAGATTGTCTGAGTATACATGATCCACTCTTTCCCTCCTTCCTACAATTTCTCATAGCACTTCATTTAACTATTATCTACGGTGGCTACAGTTCTAAGACCTAAAGCAAGTTGTGTGTTGAACAAGAGGAAAAATAAACAGTCAATTTGTTACTCAAGGAATAAGCATGAAGAAAAAGACTGTGTTTATTCACAAGGCTCTAGTGAACGTAAAATGCAACATATGGCAATAATTGAAGAAAAGTAGGCAACAGAGAAATAAGCAATAAAGTGTAAAAAACTCATTCATCTATCCTTATCTTAGCCTTCCATTCTCATACAGACTCTTAACAAATGGCTTTACCCAAACTTAATGAGTTGAAAGAGCAAAACTGAAATATATATTTTAAGGAAATTTTAAATCTGGCTTTAGTCATAATGTTTTGGTGCATAAAAACATTGCTGTTGCTTTTATACCTGAAGAAAAGTTTACTTTAATATTATGGGGAATAATTCAGTTCTTGACATTCTTTTTCCCCTTAGGGCTGAGACTTAAAACCGGGAATTTATTATTACTAAGTACACACCCTTTCACCTTAGCCTCCAGCATGAAAAAAAAAAATATATATATATATATACATACATACATACATACATACATACATACATACATATACACACATACATATAGCAGCTTCATTGAAAATTGCCAGATCTTGGAAATAACCAAACTCTCCATGGTGAATAGGTTAACAGACTGGGAACACCCTTCTAAGTCACAGTCACAAACTCCAGCTCTCAAAACACAAAAAGACGTGGAGAAACTTAAATGCGTATTGCCAAGTACAGCATGCCATCTCTCCTCCCAACCGCCAGGGGTCACTGCCTCTTTCACTGTCTTCAGAGTCTTGTCTTTTCCATGATGTCATGGAGTTGTACTTCTCAATTTCCCAATACATAGTAAAACAAATTAACTTCTATTATTTAAAATCACATACAAAAATACAAAAAAAAATTCAACCTGCCTTATTAAGAAGCTAATTCTACTTAATAAAAATATGTAGAAACAATAGTTTGGTTTTGATGGCAAGGACTGAAGACAGGTGAACAACCTCAATATAATAATAAGCTTTACTGCCTACTGGCTATGTCACCTTTGACCAAACAAATTTTAATTTTGACTTTTTTCACCTAAGTATAAATATTTAAATTTCATATATTTAAATATTTAAAATAAAGGTAATATTTGTAGCTATTTCCTGTATTCGTGTTTTCTGATATGAAGTGCTTAGGAGCCTAATAATCTTTTAATTTCTTCTTGTGGAAATAAGAACAGTACCAAGTTATGAGATAGTTCTGTTTGAGCCATTACTGTGAATTTACTACTTCCTACCTATGAGAATTCTGTAATAAGCAAGCAGGTTGTTTACACTGATATGAATGTGCTTAGTTAAAAAGTCTTGCTCATTTCCAACCTTAAAGAGACGGTCAATTTACAGTATTCAGAATCCAGTGCAAGCCTTTTGTAAGTACAATCTGATCTTAGCTAGATATGATTAACTTTTAAAATATGTTTATATTGTCGATTTGTTTTTTGTTTGGTTGGGTTTTTTTTGTTTGTTTGTTTGTTTTTGTTTTTTGTTTTGTTTTTGTCTATGGTTTTGGTTTTGGTTTCTTGTTTGTTGTTTGTTTTGAGATAGGGTCTCTCTGTGTTAGCCTTGCCTGTCGTGTACTCACTTTGTAGACCAGGTTGGCCTCGAACTCACAGAGATCCACCTGCCTCTGCCTCCTGAGTGCTGGGATTAAAGGCGTGCGCCACCACGCTCGGCTATATTGTGGAATATTTTATGTGACTAAACATTAGCAGCATTTTCTAGACATTGGCTCCTATTTTTCTTAGTAAGAAATGTAAGCAGCCCTTCAAGTGCCCCTGTGTCCTATTGGGCTCTCGTGTTGCTAAGCAATCTGTTGCTATTTGTAAAATATTTATTTCACATTACTTTGGTTGGCTGATTCAGGTTTCCTTTCCACAGGGAGCTGCAGTGAAGCTTCTCAAACATTCTAAATCTATCCCAAATCCCTTTTCTCTGTAGACTTCTTAGATTTTCATACTCTGGTAGGAGGAATTTTTTTCAGCAACCTACCGGAAGAATTTCAAGGATGAATAAAGTCACGAGCAAAGGGTGGTCTGAAAAAAACGTCACACAGGAGACCTGCTGATATACTGAGTAGGACTTTGCCTTGGGAGCTTGGATAGTGCGTGCTCCGGTGTCCTGCTGACTCAGGGTTTGACCTTGTCCAAGGACTCCCCTCACTGCACGTGGCAAATGAGCAAAAAGTGTCAATATCTCCTCCATTCCTTAATGGTGGTTTCTATATTAATAAATTCTTTTAATGACAAATCTCACAAGGGGTGCTGCTAGGAAATGCAAAACATCACTATTATCTATGCAAAATAATATAACAAAATGCAAATGAAAGGCTAGAGTGTCTTAATTTGAAAAAAAACACGAATAGGTTTCAGAGCACTGGCAGAATTGCAAGGGGCTATTCGCTCTGACATAAAATAAAATTCGAATTCTGAGATTCAGATGAAAACAGGAAAATGACTATTGTACACGCCAACCCCCAACTGTACGATGCATTCGGGGGTCCTGGAATTGAATTGCATTCACACTCAGACGCACTTCCGTTTGCTCACGTTTTTGTGTTGCCCATGAAAAGCCCAGCTGCTCGCCCAGCTGTGTATCTTGACCACAGCTTCATTAGTGGGTTTCTCCTTCTGCTATTTCCTTCCATGCTAAAACTGATAGAGCCGCATTTCCTCCCTCTGAAGGTCATACAGAAAAGTTTCTGACTCTGCAAACACAAGGATTCTAAAAGAGATACCATTCAGATAATCTCTTATAAACATATGGTGTTTATCGGAACCCAATCCTGAGTGCTTACAGCTTCATAGCATAGCTGCCAAATGATCAATTATCTGAAGATAAAAAGCTCAGCTTTCATGGGGGGAGGATCCTATATTCCTATTACTCCCACTGCAATTTCAAGTAACTACATACACAATATACTTTAAGGAAGGTTGTCACATTTCTATGACTTACGACACTTGTCAGGAAGGAAGAGCCACTGTGATCTGTGGGACAATAGAACCAGTGTCGGCTTTCCCTGAGACCAAATCGTGGTTTGACCTTGGGGATAACACACAGCCCTCCTCCTCGTTGGCCTCCATTCACACACAAAGCTGAGGGATATTAAAAGTGTGTCACAGAACTGGGTTCTATGACCATGTTTTAGGGAAGGTTAAGACGGCAGGAAAGAAAGAAAAGAAACCAGCTGGATAGGATTTGGGTTTCTACACATTAGTCTAACTGTAGATAGTCTTATTCCTGGAGTTTAACTAAGATTCTGTCTAACAGAAATGCTTCCACTTCTAAGTACGTTTGAAATAATAAGCTGATTTCTACAGTCTTTGCATTGGGATTGCAGAGCTAATGAAGAAACAGTTGATGAAATTATATTCAGTCTGTTCCTTAAGCAGAACTACATTGGAGCTTTGCTCCTGCTCAGATTAATCTTGTATTAACACAGCATTATGCACTTAAATAGGCTTCCGAGTGTCTTCTGAGAAAACACAGTCTGCCAGTTCATATGTGCACCAGGAAAACGTGGAAAGATGCATACATATATTTTCCTAGTATTATATAATTGGGGTAGTTATATACATTTGCGTATTGGTTATCCCTTCATTGTAGACAAAACAATGCTTTTATAAAACATATAAACAGATAATCTTGAATGTTGTTAAGCAATCTTTTGTCTTCTGTCCCCTCAATTATTTTGCCAGTACCCTTTCATGATTTCCAATTTCTGGTAGTGGTCATGAGTTTAAAGAGTCTTCGTAAAGTATGTGTTAAAAAATTCAAAATCTAGAATTATACCATATAATTTGACAACATACAGTTCTCAATTCAATTTTGTCTCAGATACAAGCATGACAAAGTACATCATAATCATATGCCTTTAATATTTTTATGTTATAAATGGTGATCTCTGTGCAAATATATTCTAATAAAAAAGAAATTAAAATTTTAATTATTCCTATATCAAGAGATATGTGACACAAATCCCAATAAGACTGAAAAGCAGTAAAGGAGGTTTTTGTTTGATTGGTTTGGTTTTTGTTTTTTATTGCTGTTTGTTTGTTTGTTTGTGTTTTGGTTTTCAAGACAGGGATTTTCTGTGTAGCCTTGGCTGCCCTGGGCTCCTTTTGCAGACCAGACAGGCCTCGAACTCACAGCTATTCACCTTCCTCTGCCTCCCTGAATGCTGGGATTAAAGATGTGCACCACCACACCCAAGCTCAGCAAATGAGTTTAAAACATAAGACATCATGTGTAAAGGCAACAAATTAATTTGAGAAAGAAGACCAATTAAACCACTAAAACTTTTTAATTGCCAGAAGAAAACAATGGAAAAATAACCTTGTGAAAAATGGCTTAATCCTCTAGTCATAAACCCAAACCTTGGAAAACTGGAGGTCATAAAAAATGAACTCTTCTCTTCTGTTTGTATCTTAACAACACAGAAAAACAGGCCAACACTCAGAGGTTACTTGCAAAGCATGTCTAGTGAAGGACTGCTATCTACAATACATAAAGTTTTCAGAACTCAGCATGAAAAGAGTTGACAAACGTTGGAGAAGAGCTCTGAAGATATTAAAGAAAAGAGCAGATGCAAAAATAAATAAATAAGAGAAAAGTGCAGATGCTGAGCAATACATAAAGATGAGTTCAGTATCATTAGTCAACAGAAATATCAATGAAATCCACCTGAAGCATTACTATAAAACTAAGAGATAGACTATAAATGGGAAACTCTACAGCATAGTCACAAGGATATGGTGATCAGAAATACATGAGAAAAGGTACATGGAATTTTTATCTACCTCAGGACACATTCAATCCTTGTGTGTTTATTTCAGGTTGGGTCATTTGGCTAATATGATAATGTGCATAAAAACATATTCTTATTAAGTGATTTGCAAAAAAGATTCTCTCACAATGCAAGAATCAAGATAACTGAGGCTGCACGTTGTAGGTTCAATTTTCTTAACAAATATATTTCATTACAAACTTATTAACCGAGAGTACCTCACATACAACCCAACTAACCTAAATAATAGGAAAAGAAGATTAACAAATACAATAACGAAGCCATAAGGACATCAGTTCCGAGGTACGGTTCTCCTGGCGTAATCAGCAGGATTTCTTCTGCTGGAACCTGGAGCAACCAGAACCTGGAACCTCAGCAGGAGCCCGAAGCCCCAAAGCCTTCCCTCGAGCAGTTCCCTCTAGGAGCATCTTGAAGTGGAGCGATGAACAGCCAAAACTATCCTAAGTCTCCAAAGGCCCCACCTCTTGTTTTTGGCTCACATTTATACCTCCTCTCAGCATTTGTTCAAGGATGTTTTTCAGCTGCTTAATAACCAATCTCCCCCCATATGGTGGTTCGACTTCTAAGGGGATAAACATCACCTGCTCTCTTATAAGTCTTTTTCTCATGCCCCACTTGTGATCTAAACAAAAAAACATGTTTATCTCTCCTTCAGCACGCTCATCACTCTAGTGTGTAATCTGGGTGGGGGGGATGGGAAATCAACCGTTGGGTGTCAGTTATCAAAACTCAACTAAGATTTGCTTAACTTGGTTACTAGAGCATCCACACTTCCAATTAAAGCGGTAATAGCTCAGCGTTTGTTGTGTCTGGTCTCTGTCCTTCTCTGATTTCCAGGTTTCCAATCCTGCATTTAGTCACAAGTGGAAAATGATATGGAAAAATACTAAGTGGGTGTCAGGAGATCTAAATTTTTATCCTCTATGACTGTGACAAAATCAATTGCTAAATTAAATGGTAAAATGTCTAATTCCATTGGATTACAAATTAAAATGAAAGAAAAGTAGCTCTCTGAGCCATTATATTACAGTATTGAATTTAAAGTGTATCATTAATAAGATGTTGAAAAATTAAAAACCTTTAACTCTTTCAAATTCTCTTCACATATTTTATTTATAACCCATAAAGTTATTATTTTATATCTTTCCAATTGCATTATATGTTGTACTTAAGTATATATACATTTATCATGTATTGAGCACTATAACACACCTGAAAATATGTGAGTTGGTGGACTAAGAGCGTGCTTTTGTTTTTATTTATTTTGTCAATATGGTATGACTTGGCATTCTTAATATTTCTGAATAACATTAGTATCAATGTCTTAGAGCAGTGATTCTCACTTTCCTACTGCTGCAACCTGGTAAGACATTTCCACATGCTGTGCTGACCCCTCCCCCATCATAAAATTACCTACTTGTTACCACAAAACTGTAATTTTTGTACTGTCGTGAATCCTAATGTAAATGTCTGTGCTTTCTGATGGTCCTAGGTGACCCCTGTGAAAGGGTTGTTTGACTCACCAAAGTGTTTGTGACCCAAATTTTGAGAACCACTCCCTTGAATGAATATTTAAACACATTCACACTATGTGTTTAAAGGAACAATTCTCTAAACAGGAGCTGGTTGAAAGTTATAATACAGCCATGAATTATAAGTATTAAGACTACATGTTTGAAAAAAAAAAGAGACTACATGTTTGAGGAAATTGGCCTCTAAGGAGGAGGTAGTTGAAGGCATAACACTGATATATATATATATATCACCTAATATGCCAATACTCATAGTTTTCAAGCAATAAACTTCAATGAGGACTTGTTATTTTATTTTAGTGCTGAGTTGCTTTTCCTTTTGACATGAGATGTTCTCACATACCTGTGTATGTCTTGTGCTGGGTGGCAAGCTTCACTCATGATTTTTAAAACTGATAAGACAAATCTTTCTAATTATGGTGTTTTCTGATCCATTCACCTACTTTCAAAAAAAATGAAAACAAAAGGTAACACAGTAGAGAAAGGTAGCTAACTTAACTCTTTAGTGAGTGTTTTAGTTACATTTGTTATGGTTACATGGATTAAAATGGTTAAATTTTGGTCCTACAGGTTTTGAGACATGCTGTTTCATTCTTTAGCAGTTTCACATCGTGGCCTGTTCTCGGGATCTCTGCAGGAAATTTTGAAGTGGTTTACCATGAAGTCACGTCTCATGTCTAAGTTAGCTGTTTGGTCTGTTACACACAGTGGAGCGGCTTTGTGCTGAACTTGGCAACAGGAAAGAAGGATTTGTTGACTCCATGTAAGAGTATAAGCAACCCCAATTTCTACTAAATAAACTTCTCTGAAAAAAAGAACATGTACTTCTTCATCCAAAACTTGAAAGGACCAAGAAACTGGTGCTCTATACTCTCTGTCTCAACCCAGACCAGGTACAGGGTACAGCCACACTGGTGCTATGGTGTTCTTCCTCACTCTCAGCACCACAGGAAAATGATGAAAGCAGCAAGAGGAAGGTGAAACAAAGACTGAATTCATATTCCTCTGTGACCAAATTTAACAAGCCTTGAAATTGCTAGAAAATGAAATCTCATTTAAGAGAAAGGAATGCGTTTACATTACCCAATCATCAAGTTCAAACCACTTATCCTAGCAATGCAAACTGACAGCACAGGCACATGCACACGTACCATCAAGTGGGAAGCAGTAATGGTGCATCTCAGTGGAGAGTCTAGCACAGAAAGTCCACAGCCTGAGGGACGTGCAAACAGCGACTTCTTTGCGTGTGCTGGCCTCATGCTGAGTCCTGTCACGGGGCAATTTCATCAGTGGAGAGCACGTGAAGCTCACAAGCAACAACGGATCTTAATTCCCAGCAAGTTTCTTCTCTAGGGGAAAAGAAATCAGGTTTTCCCTTAGCAGAAGTGTTTGCTAAGTCTTTTTGTGTTCTCAGGAAAATTAGGAAAAGAGGAAAAAGAGCTGTTTTCCACATGTGAGGACAAAAAGAGAATGATGATGCAATGGGGGTGCATACTTCTATTTTCTTCCTTTCTTTTTCTAAGGAATATTCAATCACTTCAAACAGCTGTTAAAATATAATCATCAGCTGTGCCTTAGATGACAAATGGCATCTGCACTGGTTACTTACTACTAACTTTGGAGGCCAGAAGCAAAAGATTAAGAAAGAAAGCATACTCAGGGGTCAAAACGGACTTCTATACGGATCCCTAACTATGTAAATATCTGAATATATTTTTCAGGAATGCTTTAATGTTGCCTACCAGTGGCCAAAGACATAAGGATCCCAATTATGTATGTATATATGCACATATCCATTATTTTTGTATTTTAAACTAAAAAAAGAGTTGTACCTTAATAGAGTTAATTAAAGGCTCAGGAGAAAACACATTTTCACCAACCTGCTTTCAGAAGGTCTAGAAAAGTGACACTGCCCCAGGAATATAGTTTCCTTTACATGTTTTTTGTTAATAGAGCATTTAAAACAGTAAACAATGCCTTCAGTACTATAATCATATAATTTGTTTTATGTTGGAATATGTGGGATGGGAATCTCTGTTTGAACATTTGTATTATTTAGAACAATTGTATGAATGGTGCTCAGGGCAAGTCTACCAAGGAGGGGGAATGGCACTTGGCAATTAGCACGGGTACACACACGCAGAAACAGGATGTCACGATGGATACTGGCAATGAGAAGTGCAAGTCTCAAGCCCCCCTAAGAGAGCACTAAGTAGCTGATAAAGTCCTCTCCAAAGACCAATCACGAGCTCTGCAAACGCATATGATTAAAAGGGCAAAAACCCAGCTCACAGGAAAAGCAAACAAGCACATAAATATAATTGAAAATGTCCCACTATGAGTCAGATTTGGCACTCAGCCTATACATATTTGCAAATATGTTTCTCAAACTTGTTAGGTTTCTCTCCCTTCTCGTTTATCTATTTATTTATTAATTACCAGACAGAGTTTATTTTTAAGGAGATCACAAGGTGGATTCTTATCCATCACCTTGAAACCTGAAGACTATACAGTGCGCAAAATCTCCCCATGTTTAAGACATGGAAGCAAGATCAGTTGTAGCTCATGAAAAAAAAATTTTTTTTTGATATGTCCTAGGGAATTGATTCTTATGATCACTGCTATGATTGTTGGTGCTATTTCCTTATTTAGTATCAATGAGTCTTCTGGATAGTCTCTCCTTAATTGGATTCTTTACTCTCTAGCCCCAGATGGTGCATCAAAGTGTTTAAATACCTTATGGTAAGGTGAGTGAATATGCTTTAGCATTAGTAATTTACAGTCATCTGTCCAACAGAGTTGATTTGCAAATGGGTTACAAAACTTCGCCGACAGGAATACACAAGGATGAGTACAGCGAAACAATATTAACTCCTGAGCATTTTGCATTTTAGTAGCTGCCCGCGAATTTGAAATCTGGCTAGTTCACACAGTGACTGATTCACCACCATAAACTTTTCCTTAGAACTCATAGGTCCTGGTTCTCCTTTGAAGTAATTTCAAAATGTCAACTTACCTCTGCAAAATGCTTTTAAAGTAGTTCCACATAAGAAAAATAAGAGAGAAGTTAAGTAGTTAGCCAAATCATAGAATCAGGACACAAACTCAGAAGTCGGCTTGAGACTCACAAACATGACCAGTGAGCACTTATCCTTTATAAGCAACAAAAATAATTTTCTCACGTCTTAATAATTTTAAGTTATTCTGTTAACAAACACATTTTCAACATCTACCATGTTCCTGACACTAAATCTGAGCACTTGAGACAGGAAAGTATCAAATAGTATGAGCCGATCTGACTAGAAGAAAGTTGGGTTAGTGCTAAAGTCAGAAGCAAAAGATGTTCATCAGTATGGTATACAAGATATCAGTCATTTGAAGGGAAAAGAGGCAAATAAGTAAAATAAGAATGGCTGGATACACAGTGGGGGACAATTTACTGTTTTCAGTATCTTCATTGCAGAGATAGCATTTAAGAAATGGATGAAACCAGAAATGGTCATGCTGAGTGAGTTGACCCAGACCCAGAAAGATACACATGGTATATACTCACTTATAATTGGACACTAGCCCAACAGGGATGTCGTCTGAGAGTCTCCATTCAGCGGGGGATAGAGACAGATGCTGGGACTTCTTATTGGGACTCCAGGTTGGATAGGTATGGGAGAATGGGGAAATAGAAGGATCCAGAGGGTCCTGGAACCGTACAAGAAGAACATCAAGGCTGGGAGATCTGGACCCCGGAGGAGTCTGCTCAAACTACTGTACCAACCAAGGACAATTGCATGCAGTAAACCTAGACTCTCTATTCAGATCTAGCCAATGAACAGTGCATTCTCCACAGTTGTATAGAAAGAAGGGAGGCCTGGTGGCACTCAGAGGCAGGGTGAGCAGGCTACCAGGATGAGACCTGATAGGCTGTGATGATATGGTGGGGGATGGGTCCCCTTCTGTCACAGGCCTGGGAGGGGGGGGAATAGGGTGAAAGAGGGAGGGGAGGGAGGGGGAAATGGGAAGATACAAGTGAGGGGCTAACAATTTATATGCAATATGAATAAATTACTTAAATTAAAAAAAATTTTAAGGAAGTGGATAAAAGAAGATAAGGGTGTAAATATACAAATCTCAAAGAGTCAGATTCTAGCAAAGTGCATAAAAATACTGGTGCCCAGAGGCTAAAGAATGTTTAATATATATGAGTAATACCAGGAGGGCCAGCATATCAGCAATCACAGGAATCAAGGGCAGGACACATAAAAAGTGATCTCAGAGAGAGATGGGGGTCTGGACACACACACACACACACACACACACACACACACACACACACACACACACCAATGGAACAGCTTCAGCTCTTATTAAAAACTAATGGGAAACAAGTGCTAGATTTGCAGCAGCAGGCTGTTTTCATAACACACTAAAGGCGGTGGTAGATGTTATTACCAAAGCAAGTGATGGAGTCAGAAGGCAAATTAGCCGATGGAGTTCAGCTCTGAGCACTTTCACCTTGAAACAACTGTGAAGCAGTTAGCCAATCTTTCATCCCTTAGACACTAAGACACAACTAGCCTCAGGGCTGAAATGTAGCGCAAAGACAGACCTCTTCCTTGGCATGCTCAATGCCCTAGATTTAGTCCCCAATGACATCGGAACTGGCCACTATGGTGCACACAACAAGAGTTCAAGGTCATGCTCCACTACACAGTGAGTTCTCACAGCTGTCTTGAATACATGACACTCTGCCTCAAGGAGAAAATAAAAGGACTGAAAGGAAAGAAGTGAAGGCACTGAAGTGCATTAGAAGGCTTCCCCGTACAAAGATAAGATGACAACTGGCCAGCATTTGATGATGAGGCAAAAAGAAAGAAAAGCATCATGTTCCAGGTACTGACTAAAGACCTGGAGGAAAAGAAGCCATGGACTCCATTGGAAAGTTTGTTCTTCCCAAAACATGGATGGAGTTGCAGTACAGTTGAGACGGAGGAGGCTTTTGGAGACTAGCAGGAGCTCATTAGAAAACATGTTCCCCCTGTGACTGGGCCTATAAGAATATTGGGGAGAGACATCAAAGACTTTAAATAGACCAAATCCTGAGCTAAGGTGTACAGAGACAGAATTCAGGCTTCTTGGAACGGAGAATTCCTGGGGTGGGTGGCAAAGAAATGGCTTGATGAGTATGGTGCTGGGGAATGGGCTTTGAGAACTAAGCTCCTGAACAAGACATTGGGATGCTGAAGACTAAAGACCAGTCAATAAAACTGGAAGGGGGCAGACAGAAGGAAAAGGAAATACTGGGTGGAAAAATATTTCAGGCAGAAAGCGATCTCCAGCTGGATCACAGGCTGTCAGTACATGTCTGTGTTTGGAAAGCCTGATGGTGCGGTCTCAGCTTCAGCAAATGGTGGTGACCAACACGTGAAAAGAGACCCTCAGTGAATCTGGGAGCTGAGAGCCTGAGAGGGGCCAGACCAGCAAGACCGAGAAGACCGGAACTTTCAAAAGGAAAGGAGTGAACAACTGTTTGGGGACACGTTCTCAATAAAAGAAAACAGAAATAAAGAAGTAAAGAGGAAAAAGTACAGTGTGTCTCTCCTGTGCTTGTGAGAATTATCTCCGAGGTGAGAAAAGGACAACTCCCAGGAGAGCAGGCAGAATCATTGGAGGGATACAGTGTCTCTGTGGAATGCAGAGGTATGGCTTCATTCAAAGAAGCTAGGAAGTGACGAGGATATGAGAGATGCCTCAAGGGAGCTGGAAGGAGCTATAGGCTCCCTTCAGACTGAAAACAGTGCCTGGATAAAGCAGGAAACGAATGACAGCAAAACACCCCCATCACCAACAATAACTGAACATCAAGGGTGTAGCAGACATTGCTGGGGCAATTATTGTGTTTTTAACATCTCTTTAAGATTTTACATATCCCTAAGTTACTATGAAAAATGCTGATGTCATTTCTTAAATTCTGCATGTGCTATTTAGAGAAACCCACCATTAATCTTGGGGGGGGGTCCATGGGGGGGGTGGGGGGTATAAAGGTGGGTGTGGGTGTGTGTTTTTACAAATGAACAATATTTTTTTAGGTATGGCTCCATTTTCTGTCAGAAAATAAAGACTCATCAGTTTTATGTCTGATTAAGAGCAAATAAAACTAATGGCAGTAGAAAGTCCAGAATAATTACTCTTTATAATAAATTTATAATTCACTACAAAGTCAAATATAATTGAAGTAGTTACAGCAAATATTAGCAACTAAGTTTTATATTCTGTGCATTGATTGAAATATCTAGTTTATTTTGCTACCCTCTGTTGGAAGGAGAAAGAGTTCTCTAAGATTTATCTTTGATTAATGACAAGACCAATCAATCTCAAACCTTTGCAGCAGTTACAGTTTAAGGAAATCAGGACATATATCTATTGATTTGAATATAATTTGCAAGTACTTTCAATTACAACTTTTTGGTTTAAAAACTGAAGATAGTACGAGGAATTTGGTGATGACAGCCCCAAAATATATGATATTTTGAGTAATCAAAAAGGGCAAACAGAGAAAACTGTTTCCTGAGTCATCAATCTTACTCTTTCTGAAAGACTCAGGAAGAGCTGCACAGCAATTACTTCTACCTGATGTATATTAAAGTGAAGAGCTCTCCAGACTCTCTTACTTCCTGGAAGTAGCAAGTAGAAGCCTGAGTGCAAGCCTACTTCAGCATTCACATCCCAAAAGAGATAAAGTAAATCAAAATTGAGAAACAACAATCCTAAGGCTTAAAAGTAAAAGTCACCAGAATCGCCCCTGAGCCCCACCCCTTCAGGAGCCAGGCACACCATTTCAATTGATATTTACAGAGAGGATGGGTTGAATCTATAAATGCTCACTGAGGAAATAGAAGGAACAAAGTTTGACATCCTTCTCTCCTCACTTCTCCAAAGTGACTCTCTTATGATAAATATGTATTAAAAACCAACTATTACCATGGATATTTTTTTTGACCAAAAGGTAAATGTTTAAATAAGAAACACATAGGTCACTACCATCACAACCTTCAGAAAGCTACCTACCCTCTCAGATCTTTCATTTACATCCACAGCCTTGAACTAAATGTCTGATTTAAAGAGATAGGACATGCCTGCTCTGGCTGTGGGACAACGTAGTGTCATCCATAAAGCATTTAACTGGGCTCGGAAACACGGAGACCCACACAGCTGCTCTCATGATCATTCCCATCTTCGTTGTGATGATGTATCTGTAAGTAGGTTCTGAAATATCCATGTCCTTTGTTTAGCCCGTCTGCATTTCCCGATGCTTAAATTCTTAATACGTTACCTATGGTTAGGACTTTAAGAGAAAATTATAATGAGGGAGAAAGAATGTGGTGATTATGGTTTCGTTACCAATTGTAGCTTCAGAAATTATGTTGATCATTGCATATCTGTGTATTATTCTTTTCCATGGTGAGGGAATTGGAGACTCTTTTGAAGGGGGAAAAATAGGAGAGTTGCTGGATTCCTCCGTTTTATCCCCTACAGTCTCTAGACCAGTTTTTCTGGCAGTGTTGTTGAAACATCCACCTTAGAAGAAATTATTTGAAAACTGCATTCAGAGTTAAGACTGTGTCTGGATGTGACTAAGCTTTCAACTGTCACTTTCCCTCCCAGAACAGCTGTTGATTTCATAACCTTGAGAATTACTACTTTCTTCCCCTAACCCCCTCAAATGTTCTTATGAATGGATTTTATTTGCTTTTTATACATTCCAACACAAGGAGGGAACTGTCTTTTCATGACACAGTTGTGTTTTAAGACTAAGCTGGTTTTGTAGGGGCAGATATTTAAATATTTTTAAAAGATTTTTCAGGTTAAATTTATACTATTGCATAACAATTCAGCCTTAATTCTTAGAAATTACTTTTTTATATGTATACTTTATATAAATTTCCTATTGCTGAATTCTAGGTGAGCTGGGAACTAATTCAGTCACATACTAGAAAAAGTACAAAGTTTATGGTCTAGCCAAACAGAAATCAATCATATTTACTCATTAATGTAAGTGTAAAAGGTTATCTTTTATCAAGGCTTCATTTGTTCATATAACTTCATTCATTTATATATTCATTAATATATAACTTCATTCATTATTATAATGAACAAAGTAGTCATTCATTAATGTAAGTGTGGAAGGTTATCTTTTTATCAAAGCTTTAATTTCCTCACATAATGAAATATATCTTCCATACATGATTGATGATCATCTAATAAGAAAACTGGGAAGATTCTAGGGAGACAACATGTCTGGACCTTGAATCTTAATGTCTGTAGAAAGGCAAAGTAGACACTCACTCTCCTCATGAGAATCAAGAAACCAGATGACTAGAGTTATTATTTGGACCATGATGCTCTAGGAGATAACCTGTTTCTTGGAGGCCATGAGTTGTATTGGGGAGTTTATACTTAATAGTGTCTATAAACTGTGAAGGAGCTATAATAGGGCCTACTTCACCACTAGACCTGAAAGGAAGACTGCACAGGGTTACAGAGCCCCCAAGCAGACATGCAAGCCTAGGGGAAGGTTTTCTGTGTTACTTCTCGATTCTCAAGTACTCCTCAGGCAGAACAGAAAGAAAAGCTATTGAGCTTATCTCCTTCTCTGATTTGTCAGCTCTTATGAGATCCTGGAATGTTGGCATGATACCTACAAACAGACAAGGAGATCTAGCACCATATAGATGAAGATTATAGTTTTTGTTTTAAATAATTCATGCTTTAAAAGCCTGATAAAAGCCATTAAATAAAGCAAGAAGGACATTTAAAGATTTTTATACAGATATTTTAACTAGAATTTTTTAATACAGTAGAGGAAAATGAAAAATATGATTAAAACTTTTAAAAGTTTGCAAAGATCTATGGACAAGAATATGTCTGAATACAAGAAAGAACAGATAAGAATATAAAGGACTCTAAGAGAAAAGTTTATTCTAAAGAAAAATACAAGAGGTTTGATATGCAAATAATGAGAATTTCAGATGAAGGAAAATGAACAGATGGAAGAGAGTGAATAATCAAGCCAACAATAGACAAAACGTTTTCTGAACTGAAGAAACACTTGAGTTGCAGATTGAACGGGTTCACTCCGTCCTAGAAAAGACTAATGGGAGGGAAAACACATCCTGAAATGTATACTGAGTTTCTAAGATGAGGTAGATTCTTTAAAATGATCAAATTAGTATTAAAAATACCTGAAATAACAGAGAATTATTAATATTCAAGCCATTGAGGGATGACTATGATTAAGAACTTATATCCAGGGCTAAAGATGTAGCCATTAAACCACACAGAACCACATAAAACCAGCCTACTGGTACATGCCTGAAACCCCACCATTAGGGTGTAAACTAGAGAATATCAGACTTCAGGGTCATTCTCCTAGGTATATTGTGAGTCCATTCTGGACCACATGGAAAAACTATATACATATATATTACATTTTATGCATATTAGATGGTATAAATAAGCCATATCCAGGTACCACTTATTACACGGGAAAATAAGAGGTAGACACCTCCAGAGGGCTATTATTTTTAAAAAGCTGCTATGAACATAGTTGACCAAATGTCCTTGTTGTTTGGTGGAGGCTCTTTCAGGTTTATGGCCAGGAGTGGTATAGCTGGGTCTTGAAGTAGCATTGTTCCCAATTTTCTGAGAAAATGCCAGATTGATTTCCAAATTAGTTGTACAAGTTCACATTCCTACCAGCAATGGAGGAGTGTTCTCCTTTCTCCACATCCTCATTAGCATATGCTGTCACATGAGGGTTGTTTTTTTGTTTTGTTTTGTTTTGTTTTGTTTGTTTGTTTGTTCTTGGTTTTTATTTCTACCATACCTCCTCTTAAGCCCCTTAAATGTACATTTTAATATCATGTGTTTAGGCCTCTATACGAGATTTTTCTTGTTTCACATTTTAAAACATTCATAAAATTGACATTAGAACCTAAGTAGTTCCTGGCAACTTATTTTTAATCCAATAATATCATGCCTCTTACATATTTTTCTAAATTTGATTTGCCTTTACTTTGCAGCAATGAAGCACTGCATAACCACCCCCTGTACAGTGAGTCCATCTTCCTGTTAGTGTAGTGGCACCAGTTACAAAGACTATTGCTGTGCACTGGATAATCTTGATGTATAAATATAAATGATAAATGGTAGATAGATTAGATAGATAGAAGATAGATGATAAATACATACACACATACATGTATAGAGATATATAGGTATAAAACTTGATCAGTTCTGTTCCTTTAGAAAGCCAATGCATGCTGCATTTTCTTTAGTATATATTTCTTAATAGAGAACTTTCTCAAGGAATGACATCACTTATGTATTGCATACTAAGAAATGTGCCTTCTACAAAGCAACTCTAAATATTTCACTCTTTTTTTAATGAGTTAATACTAATGTTCTTTACCACCTATAAAGTATAGGTTTCCATTGAAAGTTACCAACATTTGAAACCTTTTGAAACATTATAAAAGAATCTCAGTTAAGTCTGAGATTGATGATAATAATAATAGGATAAATATTTATGGATGGATAAGGGCGCTGGAATGGGAGAATACATGGGGAGAGGAAGAGAGAGACGGGTGAAGGAGGAAATATGAGGAAAGACAGCTAAAATTAGGAGGGGTAATATGGAAGCTTTCTGAAATATATACATATATAAAGGTAATCTAAGTAAAATTGCCAAATAATGGAGGCAACAAAGTCCCAACTAGGCATCTCTTGTCCCCAAATGAAGCTTCCAGTACCAAGATTGAGTGTTGGCCAAAGGGGTCCCACAAGACTCTCAAAACTGCCCAGGCTGCTACCAAGATTATAGATTGTTCAGCAAGACACTATTGCTGAAGACAGCACCCACACAACTTATTGAATGTGGAGAGCCTCCACAGAGCCTTCATTGCTACGCGCTGATGTCTTTGGCACGGGAAGGTGCTCTGCAGGCTACAAAAGGGGAAACGTAAACACCAAGCCAGCCCCAAACCCTTTGATATACAATGTTGTCCTTCCAGCAATATGTACTAGGGCAATGGTAATACCAAGCTTGTGGAAATAACCAACCAACGTCTGCTCTGACTGAAGACCGCTCCATGAGAAGGAACCCATACGTTTCACTGATTGGTGACCAAAATCCAGAGACTAAATAGCCCAGGGACCTAGGAGAAATCCAAAGAAAGAAAGGAAGGAAGAATAAGAGGAGGAAGAGGAAGGGGAGGGAATAAAAGCTGCAAAAAAGTTAGTTCAAACGACCTTCTGCTCTACTTGTTCAGCTATAGTTAGAGAAGCTTCGTTTTACAGCAAATGCAGAGATCCACAGCCAGACATTAAGCAGGGACACTCAGCCCTAAATGGGATAGCTCCATCAAATCTCAGAGAACCCTTCAGAAGAAGAGACTGAAAGAATGTAAGAGCCAAGGGGATGGAAAACACCGAGAAAACAAGGCCCTTTTAATCAACATGATCAAATTTCAAACTCATGTGGACGCACAGATACTGAGAGGATCCGCCCGGGTCTGCACCAGCTCCTCTGCGTTCGTACTATGGCTTCCAGTTTAGTGTTTTTATGGGATTCCTGAGTATGTGGATGAATGGGTCTCTGATTCTGATACCTTTTCTTGGCCTCTGTTACTTATGTTTGTTTGTCTTCTACATCCCTTAAGTGTTAGTTTTTGTTTTTCAGAAAAAAAAAAGTGTTTTGGTTTACTATTATACTTTTTAAAATATTTAATATAATTTTTCACATTACATCCCGTCACTCTTATCTTACCATTCCCACTCTCCCTCCCTCTTCCACCCCATCCCCTCCCCTAGACCTCTGACAAGGGGGGCCCACCTCCCCCACCTTCCAACCACAGTCTATCAGGTCTCATCCGGATAACCTACATCCCCTTCCTCTGTGTGCCTGCAGGGCCTTCCCGCCAAGAGGAAGTGATCAAACCATGTAGTTTTTATTTTATCTTGTCATTGTTTATTTTCTTACTATGCCTTAGAAGCCTGTTTGTTTTCTGGAGAGAGACAAGAAGTGGGTGACTCTGAATGGGAGGGGCGGTACCAGAGGAACTGGGAAGAAATCGAGGTAGGAGACCCATAGTCAGGATACAATATGTAAGATTTACAAAAACAAAGCTAAAAAAAACCAAAAAACAAAATTCGCAGGGCAGTGATAATGCATGCCTTTAATCCCAGCACTTGTGAGACAGGGGTAAGCAGTTCTCTGTGAGTTCAAGGACAGACAGGATTAATTCCTGGACAGCCAGAGCTATTACACAGAGAAACACTGTCTTGAAACCACCCCATGCTGAAAAAAAATCTTATTTTCAATAAAAATAAATAAATTAACCAAAAAAACCAGGTTATTTGCAGATGTGTATGTATGTGTGAATATGTATGTGTCCATATATTGCCTTGGCTACTTTTCTATTGCTGTGGTAAAACACCATAAACAAGGTAAGAAACAGAAAGCGGGTGTATTTGGGACCTGCCGCTCTAGAGGGAGAGGAGTGCAGTACCATCATGGCAGAGGGCATGGCAGAGGGCATGACACTGGAGCAGCAGCTGAGAGCTCACTTTGCAATTCATAAACACTAAGGTGATAGTGCAATGAAAATGGTAGGAGTATTTTGAAACCTCAAATAGTCTCATAATGACATGCTTTCTCCAACAAAGCCACGCCTCCTAATCCTTCCCAACCAATTCTACCAATGGGGACAATGCATCCAAACACATGAGCATGGAGCCATACTCACCCAAACCACCACATTCTACTTCTTGACTCACATAGGTTTGGGGCCATATCATAATGCAAAAATGCAGTTAGTCTAAATTCAAAAATCCACATAGTCTCTAAGTATCAACACATTTTTTTTAGTTCTTCCTTTTTATTCACTAGACCTAAAGTTATTTCTCTGTCATTTTTAAATGTATGACAATCTTTTATTTATTCCCATTTATTGGAAATAGAGTCTTTTCTCATACAATAAAGTTGGACATGGCAACACAACAGGAGAAAAAGAATCCCAAGGGCAGGCACAAGAGTCACAGACCCACTTATTCTCAGTCAAGGGTCCCATAAAAATACTAACCTAACCGTTATACTATCTATGGAGAGGACCTGGGGCAGGCAGACCCATGTAGGCCCTGTGCTTGTTGCTTCAGTCTCTGTGAGTTCATATGCACCTTGCTTAGTTGATTCAGACGGCCTTGTTCTCCTGGAGTGGCACATGAGGCTGTGACTGCCTCAGTAGAAACAGTGCTGAAGCATACATTTAGTTCTGTAAGACTTCTAAAAAGTGGAATATTTTTTTAAGTATGTGACACAAATTTTTTTTGCTGCTTTGGGGAATAGGTCCACATACAGCCACCCTGGTTTTGTCGGGGGGGGGGAGGGGGGGATGGCTTGCTATTGTTACTGCTTTTTTATTTCAAGATACTAATCCATTTTTTATTTCATCTAACTTTTCAAAAAAATATTCTCTTTATTTTCTCCCCTTACTCTTTCCCTTTTTCTCTCATAATTCTATATTTACTTTAAAACGCCTCAGCTGGAAACATTCTACAAATGTCTCCATTTATCTACAAGACCAGAAGGCACCCGAAATCACAAGGGTAAGCTTCAATTTCCTTATGAAGTAACACTCCAGGTGTAAGCTGACACAACTGCATGAAACATTAACAAGCCATCCAAATAGGTAAGAGCCTTATACTTGAGAATAAAGGAATCTTAGGCAGAACTATTTTAAACTAATAGCAACCACTAAAAAAAGAAGATTCTCATGAGTACCTAAACCAAAACTGAGACGTAGAGGAAAGCAAGAAATAAATAACTACATACATACATATATGTGTGTGTGTGTGTCTGTGTGTGTGTGTGTGTGTGTGTGTGTGTTTGATCTTTTCTTAACATTTAACATTGTCTTCAGATTAGTAGAAAATGACACCCAAAGAATAGTCTCAAAATGATACAAGGCAGATTCAATATAATTTAAGAACTAGGTAAGCTGTACTCAGCTTCTAAGTAACCAAATATACATTGTGGAATTTTTCATCTATGAAGAACATATTTATATTGCCTGAGAAAAAGAGATTTAACAGGAAATCATTATGTTGGGTAAATTGAACCACTCGTGGAGAGACAAATATTTTGTGTTTTCTTTCATTACCAGTTCCTGTTTTATAATCACAAAATAAAACCTACACATGACATGAAAGTAGAAGTGAAGGTGTCTAGGAGAAGGCCCAGGTGTGTGTGTGTGTGTGTGTGTGTGTGTGTGTGTGTGTGTGTGTGTGTGTGTGTGTGTTGTATATAGATAGGTAAGGGACAACAGCAAGTGTCATTCTTCAGCCATATTCCATCTTGTTTTGTGAGAAGAATGTCACCAGCCAGGCCCTCACTGAATAGTCTGCGCTGGCTGCTCAGAGCTTTGTCTCCAGCACTGGGACTACAAATCCACACATCATACCTAGCTTCTCACATGGATTCTGGTGAGTCACACCAGTGTCCTCATGCGTGTGCAAGTCCCTGAAGCCTGAAGTGCCTCGCTGTTCTCCATCCATTCGCAAGTGTATGCTTGTATACAGGAAGACGTTTGCTCCACGTGTTGGACACAAGACTGAGAATTCTTCCCGGAATTCTGTTCCACTTCTTCTTTCCAATACAAAGCTCTTCAAGGCCCATTGGCTACACTTTGTCCTGACTAGCTCGGGTCACACTGACACTTCTCTGAGCATGTTGTCCTCTTGTACCAGAATTATATAGATTGTCACCTTGTCATGTCTCTGCTTTTGTGAGTGTTCATCACTTCTAAGCAATTTTATTTAAAACCTATGGAGAATTCTAGCTACCCTCCACAGATACACAATGAATATAAGAATAACATTGTGCATACCCAAAACTATCCCTGGACTCTGCTTTTAAGTGTCCCAGGGAAATTATATATGCTCCTTGCAAGCAGCAGCTACAGTCTACTTTCTTTTGTGCTCACTGCTATGCCTGGCATGGTGACCCACTGTGCCAAAGAACCCAGTGCTTTAGGTACCTAAGAGCAGTAATAGGTTCCTAGGATAAACCCATCAAACTCCATTTGTCTGTTAAAAAAATACTGTGTGCATTTTGCAGAAGCCAAAGTTAGGATGCTGTAACTTTACAAAGGCATCCAGTGCAGTTCAGTACCTCTGTGTCATGGTCCCTAAAAAACAAACTCCAAAGCTGGCTGAGACAAAACTCCATTTCTTTGTTCAAGGAATGTCTGAAAAACAACCGAAGGAGAGCTGTCCCAATCCTGCCTCACAGGCATTAGCAGAAGGAAGCTCCCTCCTAGCGATGTGATTGGAATCCCTTAGTATAAAAATGATCATAGAATGATAAAAAGAACCATTACAGCCAGAAATTAAGGAAGCCTTTTAAAAACCATCATTTATTCTTTAAGTCACGCACCGTCCTTTGTCATATTCAAATGAAACAGACATTCTGCAGTACCTAGTGACGTATATATACTGAAGAGAGACAGCCACTGTTAAGATAAAGACAGCAGCATTTTGAATGGCGAGAAAGAGCAATGGGAATAAACAATAATAAAAAGGACATTTTAGTTTGAAATTCAGATTTTTAGATAACAGAAAAACACTTGAAAGTGGAACAAAAGGGAAATATAAAAACTGTGAGACTCTCAAAAGACCCTGTCCCTAATTGTCCACCCTAGCACTCACAGTCCACACCCCTGGATCCACTGTCCTTAGAAGACAGTGTGTGCTGACCCACCAGACAAACATACGCAACCAGTGGTTAATACGACTTTCTTTCTACTTTATAGTTAGAATGGGTAGTTTGCCTTAACTGGGTAGCTTTGAAAGAGTGGAGCGCCGCCTATTCTAATAGTTTCCAGGCTAGATTTGAAAAACACTTCCCTTTCCAAATGTTCTCTCTGTGATCCCATTCACACAGCAACACATTTTTTTTTTCTTTTGTTTTGGGCACAGTTACTCCCTGACTCTCATTATCACCAGTAATTACCAGTAATTGGGAAATTTTTTTTGCATTGCTGTTAATTTTTTATTTTACGGAAGAGAAAACAAAAAAGAAAGGAAGAACTTCCAGATGTAATTATACATTTGTCTTCATACACTGAGAAGTTTCTAGGTTCTAAGGCTTTGTGTTTCTTGTGCTTTGTGATGCTGGAAGGAGGTTTTCTTTTGAATCCATTTGCCTATTCATTTCAGAGTATACAAAGGGGAAAAAATAGAAGCTGCGTCGTCAACAGGCTAGCCCTGTGTTGCTTTTATGATCTGGATGACAACCGCCAAACAACAACGAATATAACAACTTGTCCTCAGAAAAGACCAGAATGGTGACTTCTTATGGCCATTGTTAGGACCATGGGGGAAACCTTGCAGAATGCAAATGATTTCTAAAGTCAGGTGCTATTTTCCTACATCCAAACCACTTTGCCACCATTTTTTATCATTATTCCTTAGCAGAGATGATGCTGCAGTATTTAGGATATTGATTATAAAACAGAAATGACTAAGCCACGGGAGCAAGGTAAATAGAGTGCCTGTCCCTGGAGAGATGAACCTGGAAGGGCATCAAAGCTACAGAATGTATATCAATGCCTTCTACAAGTCCTTTACCCAGAGTGATCTGTAAACACCGCAAATGAGAAGACCTCGCCATTTTTGAATGGCAATTGTGAGATGATATGGTAAAATGTTTATAATAATGCACACTACAGTATAAAGATATTAAGCTTGAGCATTCCAATGAGTGGCACCGCTTCAGTTGTGCAACCCAGAGAGCCTGCATAGTGATTATCATCATCAAAGACAGATGCATTTGTGAGATGACTACTTCACTGCATAGCACTCATCACAACAAGAACGTCCATAGTCTCTGTGCCTCAGGGTCCGTATTTAGTCTGTTAAAGTTAAAATGGGCCTTTAGAAAGCTTCATGAGACCCCAGGATGTTCAGCAGGCAGAATTTAGAGAAGCAAAGCCAGTTTCCAGACAGCAAGTGACTTCATCAAGACCTTTCACAATTACAGGATGGCTGGTCATTTACTGATGAGTACCATACATACAATGTGCCAAATTTCCAAGGCACTGGTAAGGACAGCATTTACATGTCACTATGAAATTAAATTTCTAACTTCTGGTGGGAACAGTTGAATAATGAGAATGAAAACAAAAATAAAATAAAATAAGATAGCTGGTTAACAAAATGGACCAAGGCCTGTGGCCAGTTAAAATAATTGGTTGGAGAAAGCCTCATAGAAGGGTGCTCCTGAAATGCCCCCTTAATGAAAGAATGTGACAGTGAAAATCAAAAGAAAACAACAACAACAACCTTTTAAGCAGGAGAACAGGCAAGACCTGATACAAGCCGACAAACAGCAAAGAGTGGCTAGGATACACTAAGAAAGCAGGATAGAGTGTGCATTAGACAGTGTATTCAGAAGGGCAGGCTCCATTCTGTCCCACCGGAAGTTCCGAGAAATTTTAGAAGTAAATCAGGAACTGCACAGTGGTTCTGTGATTAAATAAAACACTTGCTGCCCTTGAAGCCAGGTAGACAGAATTGGGCCTGGAATCAACAGGAAGTAGAAGAAGAATCAGCTCCACAAAGTTGTCCTCTGACATTCATGTGCTCATCACAGCACAGGAACTACATGCACATGCGCACGCACGCGCGCGCGCACACACACACACAGAGAGAGAGAGAGAGAGAGAGAGAGAAGAGTTAGTTTTCAATAACAGGTCATTTTGACAGAACCTGGTCACTGCTAGAAAAATACATATTCTTCATCTCCAGGGGACACAGAGTTCAGCTCCGCACGAATAACACTGTATTCTACTGTTTACTGTATCCTGTTTACCAAGTTAATGTCTCAGATGTTCCTCAAAATAACACTGTAGTGTAATATTATCACAATAATTATCCCCAACAGGTAAACAGGTTCAGGGAACTTGGCAACTTAACAAAAACAAACAAACAGCACACATACAAAAGCAAACCAAAAGCCTGGGATAACAGATCATGTTGTTTCTCTGATCCCATGTTTCCTACATGTGAAAGGCTTCCCAGTGTCAAAGCAAATAGACTTTGAGATGGGTCACTCTGCTACTTGAGAGCTCTCTGTAGCCAAAACTTCTCGTTGTGCTTATGGGTGTAAAACTTTCTGAAATTTCTTCTGTCGTTGATAATTAAAGCAATGTATAAAAGTTTGTAAAACATCTTATGCAACAGAACCTCATGAGATGTTAGTTCAGAAAAGCAGCTTATCCATAGAAATGAATGAAGAATTGGCTCTACTTGTCTGTGAGGTGCAAACGGAAGACAAATCAGGCAAGAGATGAATCAAAGTGTTACCATACTATGCATAAAGCTTTCAGGGATTCCCAGGCCATCTTCTCTGTCTCACTTATAATTAATGGAAGACAGGAGATATAAATGTAATAAATACAGAATGAATAAAACAGAAGGAAAAGTCTCTCAAGAGCTTCAGCTTAATAATTCCAGTCATATGCACTTAAAGGGTACGCAGAACAGCTCACTCCCATTATCCCCAAAACACTCTATCACTTTAATAGCTGCAGAGATGCCATGGTATGGCAGCAGTTGGTTGTCAACACTCACAATTGATTCATGCTACAGCACAAACCATAGTTTCCTGGGTGTACTGGCAACGAAACTTGGCAGACAGCCTCCTGTCTGGCTTTCTACCAGAAACTGTAACCTCATCCTTCTGCTATCCCATAACCCTATCCTCTCAATCAAGCCAGATTTATAGCTGGGAGTGCATGGAAGATTTTTCTTTATAATTCACTTTTGTTGGTCCTGCCAGTTGTTTATGGAACTGGAATGAATCCATATGATTCTCCCAAGTCCCAAGGACCAATCACTCTTGGGAACATCTGAAGCTGCATGTGTAAAGGCCACAAATGTGCCCAACACCCTTAGAAGGATATCTCGCTCCTGACACAGACGTACTAAAGTTGATGAAAGACTCTGGCAAAAAGCAGAGACGCTTGCAGAACACCCTTTGACATCTAGTTATTAATTAATCTGCCAAGCAAGACAGTGGCTGGGCCACAGAGTTGCGGGTGCCGGGGTCCCACATATGTCTGTGCAGAAGACTTCAGGGTTATTCTCCCAATTCTTAGCAGCTGCTCACGTCATATTGTTTCATTTCCTTTGGATCGACAAAATATTTCTCCTTAAACGTTAGCTTGGAGCATTAGCCTGAAAAACACTTAATCTAAACATTTTAAGACACTAATAGATGCTGCATTCCATCTCCTTCCATGTCTCTCTGCATTTATGTATTAATACAGACAGTTCTCTCAAAGCTACCCTCTCTGCAGTATCCTCTTTCTACATCCTCCAGTCCTCTCTACAGCTCCTTCTGGTCCACATGGCCCAAGATGCCAAGACTAATTTGATGACCTCGGTTTTCCTTTCCCATTTATTAATAACGTTCCTACATCTTAATCCATTTCTCCCTAATTTCTAACACAACATGTCTCCATCGCCCATCCTAATGACTTCCTGACTGGGCTCTTAAGGTGTACTTACGTTCAATGGCTTTCCTATTAATAATACCTGGCTTGTTTCCAAACCTTTTCCTTTTGAGTCTCATGGAAAAAAGCAAACGTGCTGTCTACCAATTTCAGCTGATTTGCTAACAAATCCTCTTCTTCATTCTTGAATTAGGAAAGATGGGGATGTGAACAGCATGAAGTGCTAAGGACACAGCCGTGGACAATAGGCAATATCACTGCCCTTGGGAAGGAACAGATGCTAGGCAACTAGTCACACACATAAATGGAAAATATAAGTTGTCATGTGTGATAGGGAAAAAATATACAGGGGTAGGAGGGAGTCTGCAAAGGACCCCCAAGGAACTGATTGCATTTCTCACAGGTCCATAATCAGTCTTCTTTGTTTAATTATGCCCTTTGATTAGCTATTGAGGTTAGAACGTTGTATTAGTTTGGGTAGTATTCAGCCTGTGATTCAAATTCTCTCTGCAGCTGTGCAGGGTCTGGTTTCTTTTAGAATTCCCTATAGAACAGTGCAATGTTCCCCCATGGGCATATGTCATGAATTAAAGAGGGTGTTAGTCACTTGTCAGCTCAACTGTAATGTTAGAGCAAAGTTATCTGGCCTCATTCTGGTGTTCAGCATGATGGTTGGCTGCCTTTACTTCAACCAGTGGTGAGGTCTTTGTGTTAAGTTCCCCCAACACTCTCTGAGGACACAGAGAGAAAAAGCTAGAACATGAAGCTCCAGGTTGCCAGCTTCCTGGTTGACTAGGTAGAGAGTCTTCTGAGAACCCACATGTAGGAACCACTGCAGACAAGACCCAGAGTTAGCTCACATGACAACCCAACCAAAGTACTTAGAAGGATGGAAGAGGGGTGAGAGAGGCCTCAGCATTTACCAACACCACCTTGGTTCCCAGGTGAACGGAGACATTTCTGCCCTTCTATAGACCAATGGACAATGAGATTCATGTGTTAGAGTGGATGGAGCAGGAAAATTAGACTTGCATTATATTATTGGATTGTATCATTTTATCATATAATCATATCACACTATATCATAACAGCAGCATCCAAATCTCACAATAACCTTATAGGCAGCTACTCTCATCCCTTTTCATAGATGCTCACAGAGAATCATAGAAGCTAAGTCTCAGGGCCACTTAGATGGTAGAAAGAGCCCATTTTATACCTTGGAGTAGACGGGAGCTTAAGAATGCTCATGTAATAAAAAAGACCACATCTTAGAGGCCAAAAGGCTGACAAGCACTAACTAGTCTCATTTGTTGCTAGGTGGTCTTAGGTACTCATCTACAAATGAGCACTCCTGTAGGTGAGATAAGAAAAACAATCCTTATCCCCTCCCTATGGTTTCAGTACCAAGGTATTGGTATGGTATTGGGTATGTCAAGAAATACCCAAAGCTACAATGTCCCTTTTTAATAAGTAATAAAATGTAAGAACAAACAGAATGTTCTTAGAGATATTAGGCAAATGAAAACTAATACAATTAAAAGATAACAAAGCAAATCAGAAAATAAAAGCCTTTTGTGTTGTTGCTCATCTATGGACCAGATAGCACTTGTGAAGGTAAAGAAATGATAAACCCTAGTCAAAAGCAGAAATCTGGAAAACTCCACAGCAGTGTTGTGAGCCATAGTTTTATCACACCCCCTTAAAAGTTTATTCTTTGGAATATATATTTATTTCAAACACAAGATATGCAAATGCAATTCTTTGTGGCCAATCTTCCTTGATAATTTGCAAGCATCTTAGTGAGTCTGAACATTTTTAAATCGGGTCTATGAAATTCCAGGTACAAACTCTAACAGATCAAAGGATTACATAACATTAAGTGTAGTCTTTTGAAAAGCCAGGGCAAATTCGGTAAGAAAAAAAAACCTGAAGATTGATATATAAGCTTTGTTCATTGTCAAAAGATGAATGTTGAGAAACGTCCTAATCTTGGGAAAGAGTCGTTGGAGGTTACTTAGCACTAGATTCATGTGGCAGAATAAGAGTAGCAGGCTCTCTCTCCAACAGGCTTTATGGCCTATTT
This sequence comes from Acomys russatus, assembly GCF_903995435.1. Lineage (NCBI taxonomy): Eukaryota > Metazoa > Chordata > Mammalia > Rodentia > Muridae > Acomys > Acomys russatus. Next base: position 32,927,657 of record NC_067167.1, on the reverse strand, counting down.
AGCTACTGTTTCCTTTACTTTCAAAATGGTGCCAAGTATGGCTTCCACCTTGGGGACTGAACCTTAAATCCAATTAGAAAGTGTTCGGCTATTTCCAAAACATTTGTGTCACTTTTGCAGTGGGCATGCTATTGCCATAGTTCTTGGTTATAGGCTAGAACTTGACCAGTAATACCCTATTGCTGATGCACCACATACTTGACTCAAAGAATGTGGAGAAATCAAGTTTATACTGACCTTCAAGCCTTGTCCCTGGTGGCTCGGTTTCATTGTGCTAGAATGCATTATGAATGCTGTCAGAGGAGAAATGTAATCACCATTCTTACCTTTCTGTGACCTCTGTGGATAATGACTGGTCTAGTAAGACATGCCTACCAGTGTTATGTAACCCTTTGACAAGTTAGATTTTATATCTAGAATTTGATAGATGCAATTTAAAAATATTCATATTACATAATATTTTTGCAAATTACCAAGGGGATTAACAAAAAAACACACAACTTGTCAACAGCCAGAGAATAAGAAAGTACATATTCTTCTGTCTCAAATGGGACATCTATACGACACTCCTTCCCCCAGAGCCCAGGCTTCATCCCAGAAGATGGGAAGAAAGACTGCAAGAGCCAGGGGTGGAAGAAGCAAACAGTTTTCCATACATGACAAGGCGGATGCACATATGAACTCATAGTTGCGGTGACAGACTGCACAAAACCCATGGAAATTAAAGCCAGACATCCTTAATTGAGGAGCTATTGGCAATCAATAGCTTCTGCAGATGTGACCCTTGGTGGGTCTACCATTTTCTAAGAGTTGTCCTCTGATGCAAAATATTTGCCAACACAGATTGGACACGTGGGCTTTATGAAAGGAGACATGAATTAGAGAGGGTAGAGAGATGCAACAGATCTCAGGGGAGCTGGGAGAGGTGGTGCGTGCATGAAATTCTCAAAGAATTAGTAAAAATATCATTCCTAAAGGTAAAAGTCTTCCTAATATCATTATCTGATATTACAGTATGACTTTAACATAAAATGAAGCAATTTCATAAGAATATATATATATATATATAATTTGTTTTATTTTGGTTGGTTTAAAGCCAATGCTATGTAAATCTAGCTAGGGTACTACTTGAAACCAATTCTATTCTTAATAGTATAAAAATAGATATAATGAAATGCTTCTCTTCTAACTAAATGTTTTAAGACTACACTTAGAGAGAAGAGCAAAACAAACAGCTTGGCATCCACCCACCACCCTGAGCACCTACCTTTCCCAAGGCTGTTTGTAACCCTTGGTTCTGCTCAAGGCTCCTTTTCCTAATCATTCATTCCCATTCTGCCAAGAAACCAGTATAGCAGCTTTTTCTTCCACTTAAGGGAATATCCTAAATGTGTCTGAAAACAAGCTTGGAGACCTTGATTCTAGGCCAATAGAATTTAAGGCAGCACAGTCTGATAGTTGGGCCTCGGGGACTTGCACCAACCTCCTCCGTCCTCTAATCTTCCACATCACAGTGGAGCCTCTGGGACCCCAGTAAGCACTGCTCAGAATCACCCAGAAAACAAGAACACCTTCACAATCAGCTAGAATTCAGGAAACAGACGGTCAAGAAAACTATTCTGAGAAAGCTCCAAAATATATTTGTACCAAACTAAAATGAACTATCATTTTCCTAACACAATGGAGTTATTTTTCAGTGAACACTACAATTTCTAATTCCTTATATGGCCTCCATTCACCTAATCAAGCAAATACAATTTCAAAAAAGATGAGAGGAAGGTGGTGTGTAATTCCATAAGGTAATTCAAAGCTATCAAATTTAGTTCCATGAAAGTTCGTCTTCTGTATTCACGGATTGGTCCTAATACACTTAGTAATCCCTTGTATCCCAAATCAATTTTTTACATCACATATAACTCCAAGGTAAAAAAGCAACCTGTCTTCCACTGCGCAATTTTTATGCTTCAAGAGAGAACAGTGGTGTAATTATTCCTGTATCACAAACCCTACCCAGGAAATATATACACCCCTCAAAATACCCTCTGTGTTTATTGTCTCAGTTAAAAGACTTCGGGTTTATTTCAACATAATCTCCTGTTGTATGAAGGTTTACTACATAGCATATAACCAACTGTTTTCTACCTTCACTAAGCCCATAATAAGAGATTTTAATCCCACAAGAGATATGCTATGGCATACTATGTAAATACAAGTTGTTCTCAGAAGACCGTTTTAAGATGTTTTGTGGGTTATTGGGGATTAACCTTCTAAGGTGATTTAAATATTCAATCACATAATAAGATAATGAGTTTGGCAGTTCCATAATTCAACAGACACAAACCATGACACAGATGAGTCTTTGATTATAAACATGCTTTCTATTTATTAAAGAAGGGTTAACATGTAGAATTTCTGGGTATTATGAATCATTATCTCCTACCCAAAATATTTTGCTTTCTTGGTAGTGATTACAACCTTCTGTAGAAAAGAAATACATAATCCTCCACTGACATTTTTGAAAAACTATTCCTACTGAGTAGACCTTACTCAGAATGTGTCAATTATGGGCCGAAATGATTACCAAGATGACACAAAATATCAAAAAGATCCAGCTGATTGGTGGGCGTTCTGCCCAATGGGGAATACCGTGCCAAGAGGATGTTTGTTCAGATATCATTCTCTCTTAACAATTGCTTTGCAAGCATAGGTATCAAATGGCTCCAAAAAAAGTGCCACTCTAGGTTGAGTATTTTGGAAAATAAACTCTAAATCTTGAATTTAAGCCAAAATTAGTCCAAGCAATGTTGCCTGGTGCACCAAAATTAAGAACTGTTTGACTGACTGAATTGGTCTTCTTAGTTGATACCTTCCTCTTTTAAAAAAAAAAAAAAAGTGTGTGTTCATGCATGCATGTATGCATGACTGTATGTCAGATTTTTGGAGGAGGAGTTACCGGCAGTTGTGAGCCACCTGATGTGGGTGCTGCACTCAGGTCCTCTGACTAAATAATAAACATTATTTTTTCTTTCTTATTTATTAGCTACTTGTCAAGACTCTCATATGTGAGCATTGTATTTGCATCACTCTCCCTACCCTCCTCTTCTGACTCTTCCTGCAAGCCTCCCACTCCCTATCAGTTATGTTTCCTTGTCCATCAATTACAATCGTTACTTATATGTGCATGTGTTTATAAATTTTACTTTATGATATCATTGTTGTCCGTATGTATTAATGCTGATCCCTTGGGATTGGCCAACATGTCAGGGAGGAGACAGATTGCCCCTCTCCCAACAAGCATCAATTGCCTCTAGTTCTTATGCCAGGGATGAGGCCTGTGAGAGTTCTCATATCCATGTTGGCATCCCAATTTGTGTTTTCATGTTTGAGGTCTAGTTTAGGCAACTGTATTTTGAGATGTCCTGGGTACATCTTTCTTGCTGGTAATTGCTCTGAATCACTGAGCTATCTCTTAAATAATTGACACTTTTCAATGCACACATAATATGAAGTATTCAGGGGTTCCCCCAGAAGATCAAATCAAGCAGAGAAATGGGGTACCATGTAGGTCTCTTTAATGCAGTGGTTCTTAACCTTCCTAATGCTGTGACTCCTTAATACAGCTCCTCATGCTGTGACGACCCCCAGGCCATAAAAATATTTTTGTTGCTAACTTCATAACTGCAACTTTGCTACTGTTATGAATCACACTGTACACATCTGTTTTCTAATGCTCTTAAATAACCCCTGTGAAAGGGTCATTCAACACCCCTCTCAACAAGGGGTCATAGCCCACAGGTTAAGAACTACTGCTTTAACTGCATTTTGAAATCTTTATGTAATGTGGAATATTTCACTAACTAAATGTGAGCCATTTTATCTCCACATCAGTTTCAATATAGCTGTTATACACTATTTAGCCAGGACTATATATATATATTCAGTTACAAGAATTGTGAAGTAAATTTCCTATATCATTTCATCAACAAAATTCCATTTTGGGCTATTTTTTATCCTTTAATGTTCACCACTACAAAAGCTATGCACTCTCTGACTATTGGTCATGACCTTACAACAAAAATCAATATTTCTCCCTCGTTCTTCATAAGAATCCTGGGCTCTTCCTTTTCTAGGCTCACCCATTGGGAAATCAAATGTTCAGATATAAATTTCTATTTTAGTATTACCCCCTTGGATTTATAAGGTACTTTAATATATAAGATATTGCTCTGATGCTCATATAAACTAATGTCACATGATGGCTTGCTAGTGAGCTATAGAGTCAGTAGTAAAAGCTTAGTACCTCTTCTCTCAATATTGACGCCTCACTACTAGATAGAACAGTAAAAATTGTATCTTTGTTTTGTTTTGTGAGACAGGGTCTCACTGTGTAGCCTCAGATGGCCTAGAACTTGCTACATAACACAGGTTGGTCTCAAACTCATGGAGATCCATCTGCCTCTGCCTCCTGACTTCTGAGATTAAAGACTTGCTTTAGCACTCCAGAGAAGAAATATTTCTGTATAGCCTATTCTAGTGCAAAGCAAACTAGTTTTAATTGATTATGTGTTGTGTTGAGGATGCTAAAACGAATAGTGAGTTAAACCAGTTATCCCACTTGCATTGTTTCTTTGTTTAGAAATATTCATTCGGAAAGATAGGAATGTAACTCAATGGTAGAAGTCTTAATTTGTATACACAAGGCTATGGGTCTGATTGGCAGTGCAGCATAAAAGTCCCTGAAATAAATCAAAATGATAAATAAAAACATAGGAAATTGGCGTACACCTTTAATCCCAGCACTCAGGGAGGCAGAGGCAGGTGGATCTCTGTGAGTTCAAGGCCAGCCTGGTCTACAAAGCGAGTCCAGGATGGCAAAGGCTGCACAGAGAAATCCCATCTCAAACAAACAAACAAAATATTTGGAAAACTGTTTCTCCTGAACAAGACAATAATTTCTAATACTGGAATAGCTTTGTCTAGCCATGCGTTCTCTCAACAAACATTTGTGGACTACCTGACATGTCCTAAGCCCTGAACTAGGTGCTGAGAATAAAACCTGAAGGCGACATTATAGCATTCCTAAGTACTTTATGAGCATCAGCTATTAGATTGGTAGAAACAGTTAAAATTAATAATAGTGTAGATGCTAAGAGTATCCTCAGAGTATTTGAGGTGGGCAGAAGGATTTAAAAGTGCCATGTGTAATATAACAAAGTAAGCTGAGTTGGTAGAGTTGAGGAAGGTGTTTTAAGAGGTGCAGGACATCCCAAGGCTACACAAGAAATAGGAGAAATACCAGGAACCCGACACCATTCAAAAGAGCTGCGAGCAGTGTTCAGAGCCCCAAAATGGGATTGAAAACAAAGAAGCTCTAAATGTCTTGATAACATAGGGAGTTGCTACATGGTGGCAAGCAAGAAAGCTCAGAACAACATTTTGTTGATAAAATAATACTCTCATCATAAGGAAAACTAGAAAATTTTCCTTGGAGATCCATTCAAAGCAGGAATCAAGACAGAAGGACACAAAATGAATTTTTTTAAACAGTACTGAGGATATTAATGTTGTTCACGGGACTTTATTATAAACACTCTTTTTACTCACATCTCCTTCAAATAATCTAAGCTGACTAGGCCACTGATTGACAGATGTCAGACCGTTCTACTGGACCCAGTTGCTTTGAGCCTTCAGTAGTCTGTTTTTTCAGAACTCCGTGGGACTAGCGTCGCTGCAACTCTGTCGATGTGTAGTACACTTCACAGACACTTTGAGGAAACTTTACCCCTTCTCCAAGGAGACTACCGCTATTGCTACTGCTGAAACTCCCAAATTGCTGCTTGAGTAAGCCTTCCTCCTGTCACCTTTACCGCAGCCCACACTGTGCCACAGCGCCAGCCGCTGCTCCGGAGGCTACCATCCCTAAAGATGGGCCTCTTCCGGGTCTAGGAGAAAATGCATCTCACCCAGATACACTAAAAAAAAAAATTACCTACACTTCTGTGAGACTTATAACTGGTCTTTATGCAAAGCTTATAGCTGGTTTCTGTGGGAGGACTGTGATGGACAGAGCTGGATGGTAGGGAGATACTAAAGCTGTGATTGGTTCAATTACATTGGAGCACCAGTGCAAAGCCGCTAGATTCTGGCAATTTAAACACACTATATGCCGCTTTCTAGGGCTAGTCTGGTAGTTTTATTTTTCTCTTGGATACTACTCCCAAAAATCATAGCATTAGGTCCCAGGGTCCGTTCTGCGAAACGATCTTTTGCCTACTTGTTCTTTACAGATAAAGTAGTCTTGTCTGGTTGTCTCTGGAGCAAACAACAGCAAAGGAAAACTTGAGGCTTTCAGCCATAGCCATGGTAACAGCAGCAACTTCAGGCAAGAAGACTCTGAGGAGCTCCGGAGACAAACTGGAGGCAACTAAAGATTCCGGGAGACTCCAAGAACCAACAGCCTAGTACTCAAAGCTCCTATCTGTAACAGACTCAGCTATGCATCCCAGAGAGGCAGGGCTCCCACACCTGGAGCATAAAGACAAAAAGTGGAGAGCTAAAGGGTTCCAAGGAGCAAGAAGAAGGAATCTGATGACGTTAAAGACGGAGGTGTACTATGAAGCCAAGCAGTTGTGAAAACGCTGAGACTAAAAATAAATAAATAAACAAGCAACTAAAAAGTAGCATCGGGGGCGGGAGGAGGGGCTGTAGCTATGAGGACCCCATGCCTCCGCTATTAGACTCAATGGAGAAAGCTGCAAAGGCTTAAAGAGCCAGGGTTTTAATGCCCAGTGCTCAGGTTAGGTAACTCTGGCCACCTTGTGCTGGGGCACACCAAGCCTGGAGCTTTTGTGATGAGCACCAATAACATTCACTGTCTGAGTTTCAAAGCTTGGAGCCAAGAGCTTTTACTTCGCTGGGTTACAGGCAAAAGCCTCCGGGCTTAAAAAGCCAGCTGGTGAACTTCTGGACCTCACAGCCGTACATATTAAGGGGACTGCCCTTTTGCCAATCTGTAATTTCTACTCAGCAAGACCCAAAGAGCCCTGGCCAGACTTTTGGGACTGAGCAATTCCTTTGTATTCTTAAATCAGAGGGTAGAAAGCTAACATTTCCCCCTATAATTTCCACAGAATGACCCAGACAGCTTAAGAGGGGAAAATTGTGTATAATAAACATTTCAACAACATTTTCATAATGCTCACAAAGGAATGCTGTGTTAGGCACGCCCTGCTTTAGGTAATGTACTATGCCTTGCTTTCTTCCTTGTTTGTCTCAGTTAGTGTTTGGGGTTTGGAACTTGTCACAGAGGTTTATGAATGGAGCCTCAACGGTGGAAATTACAGAACACAGGTAGTGGCCACCTCCGTGTTCTGGCAAAAGGCACACTTTAACAAAGTGCGAATGAGTAGCTACATGACAGCATTAGTTGGAAACGTAGCTCAAATTAAATTCAAACAATATTGAAAATTACAGGATCTGTCTCTTGCTTTCAGAAGAAAAAGCCAGTTCTCCAGCTATTGACAAGAGCACAGGAGCTTGCAATTTAAGGAACAGACGTTGCCTAAGGGCTCAGTGGCAGGTGTAGGAATTAACGGTTCCTGGTCTGTTTAATTTTAGTTCTGGTGCCCATTCAGAATTAATAATGGAACATTTCCATTGCAAAACATAAAGAGAAACAGTGCAGGTCTTCATCAGATCACAAAATCCTGTAGGGTGTCTCCCCCAAACTAAAAATCTTTATGAGACATGCAGAGAAGTAAGTGTGGAGCATCAGCGTCAAACAGTGGTTCTCAACTCTCCTAGTGCTGCAACTCAATACAGTCCTTTTTCAGAGTGATGACCCCCCAACCATAAAATTATTTTTGTTTCTACTTCACAACTGTAATTTTGGAACTGTTATGAAGGCAAATGTGTTATATGCAAGAGATCTGATATGCAGCGCCTATGAACGGGGTCTCGACCCACATGTTAAGAACCATTGCTCTAAACCAAGCAGGTGGATGAAAAAGACAAATGTAACATTTTTTAAAATGATGCAAATGACTCTCTCTTTGGAAGAAAAAAAGACAATAAGAAAGGTAGTAGAGTCCATCGCAGAAGTTTGTGACGGGAATATTTTCAATCATGAGCCCAATGTAACTTCTCAAATAAGTTATTAATTATAAAATTGCTCATGAAATTCCTTTTTTGTTTATTCCTTAAATAAAAAAGAATTCTTCTGCAGTTACCCCAGACAGACAACCAAAATATGTAAGCCATATATAAATATATGGCTAGTACTTTATCTAAGCTAACAGTAAAATATTAGTAAATGTCATAACCATAAATATATTTTTACTATGAAATGAAAGTGTCATAGCAAGAAAATATCAGGTGTTAGGGTGGGATGTTCGAGTTACAAACCCATTCTTGTGGGAAATTCAGATTATAAAACTACCTCTGCACTGTTTTCTCCTACTCTTATTACTAATGAAATTCACTTTCATTACAATATTTAACATAAAATATACATCCTAGATTTTTTAAAGGTAGAAGTTCATAGAGAAAGCCCTTCCATACAATAATCACAAAATTAAGCCAAGAAGAAAAATAACTTAAACTGTATTTAATTATCTATGGCCTACAATACAAATCTATCAGTATCAAATTGTATGCATGCATTGCTTAATGTCTATTAACAAATTAATTAATTAATTAATTAAAAGGCTGTAAGCAGAGTTAAAATGTAAAGAAGTAAATTATTGCCAGCCAACTTTGTAGTTTTACAACTATGCCCTGGGAGAGCAGACAGTTGCATTGTTGTACTTGAGCCCCCCAAAGTCTTCAAACTGCTGTGATCTCCAATGCCTAATTAAAAATAAGACAAGCAAGTATTTGGAGCACTAAAATCACTATGGTTTAAAATATAAGCATGCAGGAGAGGAAGGGATTCAAAGAAAACATTATTTTTCAATAAAAAGAGCCCCAGGAATGCTAGACTCTCCCATTCACGGAAGCAATGTTCAACTTCTTTTGTTAACTAAAAGAAGAAAGAAAAATCTTATCTAAAATTATGTCCTCCAAATCTTACATAAGTGAAAAACAAAGGTGCAAGACTCAGAAGGATCTAAGTGCCCGAGTATGTCATTAAAAATGAAGCTAAACTTGAAACTCATTAATTGCGCATACGAGGCAAGAGGAAATGCATAAAATCAGATAACCATGAGTGGAGAGCACATTATGATTTATTTATTTCCGTGTTTTCTCAGGGGAAGATGCAATTAGGCACTCACCTGCTAATCAGATGTATGACTTCACACCTCTCAGCATTTCACTTGATATTGATTCATAGAGCTAAGGTCAGGTTGTCACAAAACAGGAAAACCTTCATCCACTTCCTCGGGCCAACTCAATTCCAGGATGGAGAAGTGACTTGGATAGCTATTTCTGACCCAGTTTGTACTGAGTTTACCAAGATTGCAACTTGCAGCTCTTCTAAACCACTGTGCTTCCTACCTCCTGTACTGACGCAGCTCAACGCCCACCAAACTGCCGCCTTAACACCGCGGGTCCTGAGGCTCAAGGGCAAATGAATAATCAATAGAATATGCATCTACATCATTTTTGTAGATGGCTACTCAAGCATACTACGCAACTAGGGAACGGGAAGCAAGGGGCAAGGCACTACCAACGCTTTCAAGGACTTGTCTAGCCACAACCAGATCAACGGTTATCCTAGAGGGTAAAAAAAAAAAAGAATGCTGAGTGACTTTCAATAGAAACAAAACAACATATATTGAGCTTGCCCTGCCTGACTCTGAAGAACTAAGTACTAAAAATTTGTACATTCAGGACCATGTGTCTTCATCCACTAATTCCAGTGTATTGTATGGTGCTTGGCATACCAAAATTTCCTATGTGTATAATTTGGAATAGAAGAAAGTGGGAGAGAAATGCAGAAAAAGACTGGAGGGTGACAGAAAATTATTCTTAAAAATCTATGCCCTGATAAGAAGATCATGCAGGGAGATGAGGATGAAAATATGCTGATTAGGGATAAAAAGTTTGAATGGCCATAATAATCAGCATACTTATAAATATTTATAAAATGTGATTACGTTTAGTGTTTCACCGTACTGTAACAACTCAGAAGACATACTCATGGCAGATTAATAATAAAGGAATTTGTTGAGCTAGTTAAATATGTAAAAGTACAGGAAGAAGCAAATCTTATACACGATTTCCTAAAAATCAGCAGGTCTGTAAGATTCTTTGTAATAATCATGATATGCCAACCGTTATTCCTGATCTAATCTGCAAGGTGCATCCTTGTCTGTTTATTCTTCAGGAACACTTGTTGTGTTTTAAATGTATAAAACTGGTCTAATTGGTTATGAAGTGTCATTACCAAATAGATGCTAAACACCACATAAGACATATATTTATATATGTGAAATCAACTAATCACAGCAACATGTCTTATATATGATGTGTACGTATATAATCATGTGATGACATACATGTATTCATTTATATTTCGAGTCTCCAACCTTACTTTGGTCATGTTCCTTTAATACTGATAACAGTTAAAATTATGTAGCAATAGCTCATATACACATTGTTCTTTTCAAGTAGGACATACATATCTTTAGGAACCATCATCGGTTTTGTCCCTAGCCCTGACCTTCACTAGTACAAGATAGACCTAAAATGTGTCTGTGTAAGAGAAATGAATGGATGATGGGATTAGTTAAAAAAAAAAAAAAAAAAAAAAAAGAGTGCTCTTTTTGTGCCAGTACCAGATCTAGGAGATGAAAAGACTTTAAAGATGAATGAAAATCTAAGTTATGGTTTAATGACTATGCAGAAATCACTACAGCATAGCACAGAAGGTGATGAAAATAACAACAAGCTAATGCATTCTCCTCAGTGTGCATGTTAAAAGCACATGTTAAATTTGGGAAAACACAGATTATTGTATTGGTCTTGAGTATCTTTTTAAACCGTACAATGGCAGCAGTATCTTATAAGAGATTTTTCATAATAATAAAAATTATTTGTGTTCTGGAGAAATGAGACCAGAATCAAGTAAAGTGAAACATGAATACAAGAAAGCAATGCTTTAATTCAGCCCACCCTTTAATCCGATAAGCTCACTGACAATCGTGAATGAATCTCCAATATCTGCCATCCACAGGCAAATCCATCCCATCTGCTGGAGCTCCTTGGTGACTGCCATTTGGATGCACCAACGCACTCATGTGCGAAATGCCCTTCAGGATATTACTGGAATGTGCATATGCTGAGAGACGGCCTACAGCTTGAAGGCAACCAAGGTGCTTAAAATACTATCCACCAAAGTAAACAGTTATATGAGTATTTTCATATGCAGATGGGAAAAGATGATTATGTTGCCTCAGATAAAGACACAGCGGCTCACTGTATAATGAACGAAAGAGAACTATGAAAGAGTTCACATGAAAGAGAACTATGTTTTTCTTTTTTCATAACCAAATAAAATATAAAAAAAAAGGTAAAAATAAAACCATCACATTGAAGTTGGGCAAGGGAAACCAACAGAAAAGATCCCCAAGAGAAGGCACAAGAATCAGAGACACACTCATTTGCACACTCAGGAGTGGCACAAAAATACTCAACTGAAAGCTATAATATGTTCATAGAGGACCTGGTCCAGATCTGTGTCACCCCTGTGCCGTTGCTTCATTTCCTGTGAGTTCATATGAGCTTTGTTCAGTTGATTTAGAGGGCCTTGAAGAACTGTATTTTAGCATCTCAATACATGGCCTTAACATCAATTCAGACATCAAAGAGTAAATATGAACTTTACTATACTTTCTTCCACAGTGCTCCTTCAAGTATCACATTCCATGTTTAATATGCATTCAAGAATCATTAGAGTAAGTTGTTAGACAAGTACTGAAAGCGATGACATTTAATTGTGACTGTGATAGACATAATCATTTCTTAATCATGTCTTCAGACTTGTCGTGTTATATAACAAAGGGAACTTTGAAAACGTAATTAATATTCTCATGCAGAAACTATCATACAACCACAGGGAACTCAACTTGACCAATAGCTCAAAGGTTTTGGAGGTCGATTCCTCTGAGATACATAACCCAGTCAAGATGACACTTTGATCACAAACCTGAAAGGCCCTGGGCAAATGATTTAGTTGTGTCACACTCAACTATTGACTTCTTGCTCATAGAACTATAGGATAGTAAGTGGATGTTATTTTTCAGTCACTAATATTGCAGTATGTGTAGTGGCAGAAACAAAGACTCTGGAATCTGTCTTCCCAAATTGAAAATCTCAGCCCTACTTCAGAAACATAACCTCAGAAAGAACACTAACACTAAACAGTTGGCTGACCACTATAGGTGAGAATAACTTTGGGAAGGCTTTGCTTCTGCTTTAAGCCTCTTTATTTTTATTTTCTTTTTTTTTAATTTTTATTAATTTATTCTTGTTACATCTCAATGGTTATCCCATCCCTTGTATCCTCCCATTCTTCCCTCCCTCCCATTTTCCCCTTATTCCCCTCCCCTATGAGTGTTCCTGAGGGGGATTTCCTCCCCCTGTTTATTTTTATTTTCAAAATTGAATTAAAACCAATGTCTTCCTTATAGCTCTGTTTGAGGAATCAGTAAGATACCACAAGTAGTAGGCTTGGCAAAGGGCTGTGCATGAGATTGACACTAGATATAAACAAAATACTGGCTATTTCTATTCATTATTAAATGCACCTGTCAGCATATCTACCTGGATTCATGTTTGTATCTGCAATATACTTTGAAATTTGCCAAGCATAAATGGGTTTATGGACAGAAAGAAGGTCTGATGAATAAGTGGGTAAGTAATAATAGACAATCCAGTCTGTATAGTAGACTGGACATATGGACACTCTAGGTAAGATTGCTTCGACTTTTGATGTACTTTAAACAAACCAAATTCTTGAATGTCAGGAGACTTTGGAGAAGGAACAAATTCTACACTGAAGCAAATCGTTTTTATGCTATTAGCACATGATTACTATTACTAATTAGCATATTAGTAATATTAGTAAATATTAGTATTTTATCAGCAAAACCACAGGGCTTGAGCCTGCACTTTGGTTCTGTCTCAGGCCCCGCCTTCTGTGTAGTGGCGCCGGTGTTCCTCTGAGAACGTTACTTCCTGAACTCACATCTCATTAATTCTCACATTGAAATCCACAGTTTGTAGCCAATGAATTGCCTTTTGAAGTAGCCTTGAATATTTAATCATGTAAGTAAGAGAACAATTACTTCAACAACTGACTGAAGATCTTATTAAATATGCTATGCACCTCTGTGTCGTTGGTAATCAAAAGGTTTAATAGTTCTTTTTAAAAATAATTATCTTATTGTTCTACTTGTAGATTTCTAGGACCCTCTGTATCCTTTTATTTTGCTGTTCTCCCATGCGTCTCTCATTTATAGTCCCAATAGGATGCCTTCCCCTCTGTCCCAGTTTCCTGGTAAGTGAAGGCTTTTGTGGGACATGCCCCTTGGGCTAGTATGCAGATATAAGTGAGTATATACCATTTGATTCTTTCTGCTTCTGGGTTAACTCACTCATTATGATCATTTCTAGCTCAATCCATTTATCCACAAATTTCGGGAATTCCTTGTTTTTAATAGCTGAGTAGTATTCCATAGTGTATATGTACCACAGTTTCTTTATCCACTCTTCTACTGAGGGACACTTAGGCTGTTTCCATGTTCTGGCTATTATGAATAAGGCTGCTATGAACATAGTTGAGCAAATTTTCTTGTTGTGTGCTGGAGCATCTTCTGGGTATATTCCAAGGAGTGGAATAGCTGGGTCTTGAGGCAGATTTGGGCCCAGGGGTCCCGCTCAAACTAAGGCACCAGCCAAGGACAATACAGGAGGTAAACTTTAAACCCCTTCCCAGATCTAGCCAATGGTCAGAATATTCTCCACAGTTGAGTGGAGAGTGTGATACGACTTTCTCACGTACTCTGGTGCCTCACATTTGACCATGTCCCCTGGAGGGGGAGACCTGGTGGCACTCAGAGGAAGGACAGCAAGTAGCCAAGAAGAGACTTGATACCCTATGAGAATATACAGGGGGAGGTTATCCCCCCCAGGAACAGTCATAGGGGAGGGGAATAATGGGAAAATGGGGGGGGGAGGAATGGGAGGATACAAGGGATGGGATAAACATTGAGATGTAACAAGAATAAATTAATTAAAAAATGCAAAATAAATAAATAAATAAAAATAAAAAATAAAAATAAAAATAATTATCTACTTCTGACCCAGAAGCTTGGTTGAAGTTTGTTATGGGCTCCTGGGATATGGATGCTGATATTGTAACAGATGTCTAACAACTGTGTTTGAACTATAAAATCCAGTGTATATGACATTCATTTTATATATTATATTAAACAATGAATAAGTGAGAATATCAAGACTGTAAAATCAACTAATATGAACCTTCATAAGCACTGAAATTAATGTGCATCAGAATTCTACCAGCAACCCTAGAATCGCACCCAGAAGACCTAAGATTCATGGATGAGTATACCATTTATTTTGAAAAAATGTCAGAAAGGAGGTAGTTGATAGTGATATGATCCCATACTAAAGACTAGAAGAAAAGAAAAGGAACACTTTGATAAGGAGGAAACTACATAATTAGGACAAGTTAAGAATTCTAAATGACATCCACCTAAATTCACTGTGACATTGTTTCTCTATGGTATGTGCACACAATATACTCACCAGGCAGTTATAGTATAATATAATGGAGAGAATTTACTTGATTTGGAAAACTGATGATGTCATTTTTCCTTCTAAGTTTACCAAGTCATCATTCATGGGCAAAGTCTTTGTCGTTGGTCCCTTGTCCACACTGCAGCATTATCCGTCCAGTTCATCTGAAGCCACCAGAACAAGTACAGATCTATCTCCTTCATCCCTTGAGTCCATCTGAGAACTTTTGGCAGAAGGGTTAGAGTGCTTGAAAAGAATGCTAGCATTTTTTGCACACACAAAAAGACTGTGGGTTTTTTTTTGTTGTTGTTGTTGTTTTGTTTTGTTTTTTTTTTACTTCAGATACACTTAGAGCTAAAATAACATAAAATTTTAGAAAGTATGCTTTCTGTTTTCTGTTGCCAATGGGAAAATTTTCAAGGGAATTCTAAAAGACATAAATAAAATAAGGAAATAAGGACTAGGTGCTGGGGGTACCATGGAGTGGGGATAGGAGAGAGCCAGTCACGTGTTTTGTTTCCTAAATGATCATGGCACAGGCTAAACCAATGTCTGCCCCCATAAAGACTATAGCCCGGATTCCCTCCATTTATGTTGTGTTCCTTTAGCGTGGGAAGTGAGCTCAACTGCCCTTTAAATTACATCATATGGATAAGAGTAATGAAATCTTTTCCTGATGAGTTGGTTGTTTCTTTCTGGTTAGGGAGAGTCTTTGGAGAGTTTGGAGCTTGTCTAAGTCCCTTAGCAGCTGCCATTTACAGACCATGACCTTAACAACACATGCTGAGAGTTGCTACAGTACTTAGCTGTGACTACCCAGTAGCGACTTTGTTTTTCTGTTTGTTTAGCCTCCGATTCACAACAAGAAACATTTTTCTTCCGACTACAAATATCTGACTTCATCCATTCGTGGATTTGTAATGGCAATTTAAAAATTTTTAACCAACATTTTATATACAAAGAATATATAAGAAATCGTGATTTTAAACCCAAATTTTATAGACAAGGAAAAGGGGACTTTCCAGTAGTAATGCTTCACATTTAAAAATACCTACAAAATCTGATGACCAAATATAGTCCAAATTTCAAAATGTGTCATTTACTTTCTTTAACTAGGTACTTGATAATAATGGAGCCATGTCTGCATGGGAGGTTTGCTAGGTTGTAGAGGCTAAATGGAAAATATTCCTCATCATTTATAATAAGTATGTTTTTACTGAATATATACTGTTTTTATAAAAGAATCTCCTCAAGCCAGTTCTAAAATGTATGCTCAAGTCTTTACTTCCAGAAAAACCCTTCCTCAATGTTCCTTCCTATCCCTAATGCAAGAATTGCCCCAGTTGCTCAATTTCCACTCAGCAGAGATGACTAATGTATTTTTATTTTCTGCATAAGAATTCATTCACAATAAAATCTCCATGTTAAGTCCCACTCCACTTTGAGGCACTCTCCCAAAGAGCTGAGCAATATGAAAACAGCCAAGTAAAAGGAAAGAAATCAGACACAAAATAAAAAAAGTGGGTTTGTTTCTGCTTGTGGATAAGCTTAAAACTGATAATATGACTTTATTCATGATATCGTATTATTTTTAGTTATCAGTTTATTCATTGATAAGAGTTTGAATTTGTTCACCCAATGAGGATTATAAACAGCATACTATACACCCAGAACTTCTATCCAAATATTAGGTAAATCTGTGCTCTGTGAAACAAGACAAAACAGTGCCACAGTGCCATGTAGAAAACATGATGTTGGAATTGGAGAAAAATAGGAATAGTTTGTGTTGCCTTAGAAGTGTTTAAATGTGTGCGTTCAGAGCCAAAAGAAGTTTTATGCATGATTACACAAAATTCTAATAATATTTCTAGTCTCAGTGTGTCTGCAGAGCTGGAAAAGAAAAGATATGTGCTATTTTTCTCCTTTCGTAGAGTGATAAAATGTCAGATTTTCAAGCAATAAGGTTAGAAAAATCTTAAAACAGCTACTGGCCTTTTTGGAAGTGTTGATTTACAAATAATTAACTGATATTCATTTATATATAGTCATGCTCCCTAAAGCATGTCCTCATGAAAAAAAAATACAGAACATGATGCAGTCTCATTTGTTTTAAATACTCCAATGTAGGCTCCAACTTTTCCAAACCTACGTAGTTTGGGCTTCTTTAAAGGCTTATACCTCCCTTCCAACCCACCTACCCTAGACAGGAAAGAGAGAAAGGAAATTTAGGGGAACAGGAGAACTAGACCTCGTTGAATTCAGTTCTTGGCAGCGAGTCCCCTGGCATGGTCAGCAGGATTTCAGCAGACCAGCAATTCCACCAAAGTTGCTGCTGGAACCTGGAGCAACTGGAGCCCAGAGCCTCAAAGCCTTCACTGGAGCAGTTCTATCTAGGAGCGTCTTGAAGTGCAGCGATGAACAGCCAAACAATACGAAGACCCAAAAAGCCTGTTTTGGCTTCAGATATATACATATATATCCTCTTAGAGTCTGTAGTAGGATACTTTTCAGCTGGCAAAAACCAAGCCCCCCACATGAGGTGGTTTGACCTCCAAGTAAATAAACATCACCTGCTTTCTCACAAGTCTGTTCCCCATCCCACACTTGGGATCAAAACAAAAAACATGCTTATATCCACTCCATTCCAAAATTCTGATTCAAACTGAAGTTTCCTTGGCTTGATTAGCCAGGTTGTAAATTATTATAATCACTCTCACAGAAAGGAACAGCTTTCAGCCAATGCATTCATAAGCATTATTAGGTAACTTTATGATAAATAAATACAGTGTTTGTTTTCCTATTGTTCTCTCAACATCATGGCACTCAGGCAACCAAGATAAGATAACATTGATTATTACAACCTACAGTTGAAAACTCTGGTTCCTTCTTAACATCCCCATCCACAGTTGTATAGCAAATGGGAGTAAGTTCAGGGCAAAACAGATGGAGAATAGTTGAATTCATTAGGCAACATTCCAGGTGTTTGTTTCTGGCAAAAGTGTAAGGAAAGAATGTTCTTGAATCTCTGGCCATAATGCACGCACAGCTGTGTGCATGTGATAATGATGGTAGTTACGTTAATGTGTCCCTCTTTACTACTACAGGGGTCGATCTCCATTATTTTAATCACACATTTAAAAATGTCCTATGGGAAGATCCAATGTACAACATTCTTAATATTAATTACTCTATTAAGTTCTTTCTGGAAAACTAAGAGCTAAATAAATATATGCTAATATCCAGATTCATATACTTATGAAAGTAAGTGTTTTTAGTCCAAGAGGAAAGTTACAAGGTAACAATGTGGTGGCAACAGTCCGATAATTGGACACATTCAAAAAAAGCTTATTGAAAGTCAGACAAAGAAAATCTAAGAACATCTTAGAAGGATTCAGGGACAGAGGACCTCTCTGTATATTCATCACATATTTGGTGATTATCACAATGGACATGGTCTTGATCATTTATTCCTTCATATTGGTGACACACATTAGCTTTATAGAACGACAGAGTCAATCTCGGATTTTCTGATCACTAACACTGCGCTATATGTGTCACTTTGCCTGCTCCCTGAGAATAACACATGCTAACTTAGCATACTCTTTCTCTGACACATTTGCAATCTATCGGGGAAGGACTCTTAATTCTTTTTTATGTTCATCACACTCGCCTTCAAGGCCCTTTCTGTGGCGTTAGAGGAAAGGAATCTTTCATGTTTAAACTAATTTTCTATTTAATCACACAATACAAAGTGACTGACATTACTGAAGACTAGGCTCCATCTGTTCCTCTTGCTTTCTCCTGAGCATTTACTATTATCTCAATTCTTCTGCAGCCTTCAGTAAAACCCAAGACCCGCTCATCCTTTACACTGAAACAGAATTGTTTTACTATGAAATTTTCCATTGAAACATCTCCCATGCTATTTCAACTTCATCCACTCTCTCTTCTCCATCAAATGTGTGATTACAGATTATCTGTCTAGCTTCCTGTTTTTGTCTTCCAACATTGCTTCAACTTTCTGGTATCATTCCCCGCCCCCCAAAACTCCATTGTCATGGTCACCAGTGATCCACCACCCCCTTTTGAATTAATCAGTGTGTTGGGGCATTCTATTTTTCTTTGGTTCTCAAAATACAATCTCACCTAGCTCTCTCCTAACTAATTAAGCATTTTTCTGAACCATCTACCATTGACTTTTCTTTCATTTATGTTCTATATATACCAATTTCTCAAATATTCCATCTTCAATTCTTTTATGTGTCATATTCTGTATACAAGTTTTGGAGAACTTCATATACTCTACTAGTTTTGAAAATATTATTAAAACCTTTTATAAATACATCTGTGATGTGGTGTGGTGTGTCTATCTGCTATAACCTAACTCTGCAGAAATTCAAGGATAAAATGGACTAAGTTTGTTCGGGTAAGTTGGGACAGATAAAAAAAGTGACACAACAAAATTCATTAATAAGGAGAACAGTCACTGCATTCACATAAGTCTTAATGATGAAATGTCTCTGCCCAAATCTTTCACAGTGTTGTATGAGAAAAGCTTTATAGGCAATGAAATCTTAAAGAAAATCAGGGAAGGGTAGAAATCAAATGTTAAGACAGCTGAAATTCTATCCTCATCTGTTCACATTCCAATTAATCATTGTTTATTACTTTGAAATAACAAAGATTTCTTCAGCCTGGGTATGTACAAAAATAAGTACCATAATCTCTGATTGAATCTTTATATACAAAACATGAAGCTGGAATGCAGATGGGGCCGCGAGATGGGCAAAACGATGTCACCAGACAAAGTGGAAGTGGGGAAATAGGTTCATAAAGGCATGAAAATAAAATGGAGAACCAACAGTGTTGCAATGACAATACGCCCCCATATGCTAGCATGCTTAAATACTAGGTCCCCAGTGGGTGCAATTGTTCAGTAAAGATTAGGAAGAGTTGCTTTGTTGGTGTGTCACTAGGGAGCAGTTTCAAAAACCCAAGCCATTTCGTTATCTCTCTGCCTCGTAGTTGTGTCTCAAGATGTTAATTCTTATCCTGTGAAACTGTAAGCCCCAGTAAACTTTCTAATAAAAGTTGACTTGGTTATGACAATCTTTCATGGTAAGAGAAAATGACTATGACAAGGTCACAGGAAAAAGAGGGAACAAGCAGAGGCAGGCAACAGGCAGGAGATAAGGAAGGGGAGCCTGAAACGAGGATCAACAAAAACGTAATATTATGAAAATGCATACTGAAACCCATTACTTCAAATGGTAGCTTTTAAGCATTCTTACTAGCAGCACACATTTATTATTATAGCCAACAACAATAAAAAGAAAATATCATTGAGTTTATTTCCTAGAGGGAAAGTCTAATTAATCAAGATTATAAGCATTACTGAAAACTCACTAAGGGAATGCAGTGCGGCTTGGAGTGGGTTGCCATTAATCAGCTGTGCCCACGCTGTGTCCTCATGCTGATTGACTGGCTGCTATCGACATAACCAGTGTCCTGTTAATTCTTTCTTCTTTTCTCACTCTTGCTTTTAGAGGATCACGCATCCAAAACATTTCTTGTTCCTATTAGAAAACTACCTAAATGCTTTGTCATTGTGTCCCTGCTTCTAAGAGAAACAAACTCAACATGTAAACCAAAGCATTTGTTTGTCACATGACCACAAAGGCACAGCTACTAGCAGTTTTGTGTTTATTACTGGTTTTAAAATATATAGAAATATATAGGGAAGATAGAACAAAAAGTAGACTAGCGAATCTCCCCCTCAACCTAATGCCTTAATTGCTACTCACAAGATTAGTTTTAATTCACTGGTATAGAATTTTGTATATAGATGCAAAATAAGTTTAATTTTAGGTACATTGGTATAGAATTCAAATTTAAGATTATTCTTCATACACTATATATATATTTTTTTCTCTCTCTCTAATATGTGGTATTGGTACTCATACAACTCAATTATAATACAAGGTTTACTTCCAATACTTTGAAAATACTCAATTGCAGGCTGTTTAGGATAAGTAAGTTATGCAAGTTAATTGTTAGTTGATCAATTCATGGTCATATCGATTACTAGTCTATTTTTATCACAAAAAAATATACATCCTAGGTGTAACAGATAGATATGATTCTATAGAAGGGTAAGGTAAAGCAATTAGATAATGTCTTCAAAAACCTCAGAGACTTACAGAATATGGCATTTAATGATGCTTTTATTATTTCAAAGATACATTTAAAATGAGACAGGTTTACTCCTGGCAACACCCAGCCTACCTAAAAGAAGATGATGAGCATCAAAGAACCTCCTTATGGAGAGGGCTTCAAATGTGGCAAACAAGCCACTGGGCAAAATGTTCTCGCTTCTACCACAGACATAATCTTGCCAAAAAAATGAACAAGCTTGGATGCAGGCAGAGTTGAAGGCCAAATTTGGCCAAGACAGGGTAAGCAAGTCCTCACTAGTACCTGCCTCACAAATATGTCTATCAGATATATTGGGCCAGAAGGCTGAAGATGATGTTCCAACATTATAGAAAATTGTGGGTGACTGTACAAGCAGCAAACCACCTCTGTCATCTTCTCATTTGGGAAGTTGCTAACAAGAAACTGCCTGTATACTCAGCTAACTAATTTTATTCTTTCTTAAGTCTCTGCTGGGGTTGAAGACCAGATAGTTTAGTTTTATAATTAAGCTTAGTTGTTTAGGGATTAAGATGTTTTTAGGTCTAGATAGATGTTTTAAGTTGATAATGATGAGCTATGATAGATATTGATTTACATTCAGAATTTTAGCCTCACTAAGATAGGAAAAATGTTTTAAGGTTGCCAAATACAAATAGCCAAAACACTATGAATGTAACATATATATAATTCTGGATTGTTTCATGGTTCTTCTTGCTGTAGGTATATTATTATATATGTGTGTGTAATAATATAAATGTATATGTAAAAATATTTAATAAAAAATGTAAAAAAATGAAATCAATAAGTTCACAGGGAAATGTATAAAACTAAAATAAAATCATCTTATTAAGGTAACACAGACCCACCCAGAGATAGAACATTGCATGTACTTTCTTATTTGTGGATATTAGCTATTAGGTCAGTGATAGCCAAGGCACCATCCACAGAGGTTAGTACAAAGTGAGTGATTAGCAGTGGTCAGAATATAAAGAGGGAAGATCATGAGAAGAAAGCTATTTTCAATAAAATGAAAAAAATAGAAAAATTGGATAAGAGAACAGGTTCAAGACATCTGCCAGGATTGCTCACCTAAGGAAAGCTGAACCAATGAAGGCGGTCTAGGATAAAACCCTGGAGACCTTGAGACCTAATAAATCATATTACTTACTGTCTATATCTTTAAGATCAGTGTGAGTGCCTCTGCTCCTTTAGAATTAAAATAACTACCTCAGTCCACTTCATTCTGCTGCACAATAAAGCATTCTTTTCAAGCATCTAAGCTGGCCCAGATAGAAGAATAAGGCCATGCCTGGGAAAAATAATGAAAAAGAATAAAACATGAGCCAAAATTTTTACCTCATCCTCAGCTGCAGCTGTGATTTATAGTTAGAGACAAGACAGTAAAACTTAGGTGATGTTTTGCTTTGAAAACAACCAGACTACCAGGAGAAAGGAGGCAACGTTTTCTTTAAAAGGAAGATCATATTTGAAGCCAAAATATTGTAACACACACAATAATTTTTGTGCAAATTCAGTTCATTTTTTCATTGCCTTTTCATAGCACAAATATGATTCTCTGGCTCAATTCTCCCTTTCTCAAAACACATTTTAAAATGGTGGCTATTATAACTTGGCCTGCACTGAAGGTGTGTCTTAACAGAAATGTGTAAAAAAAATTCTCTTTTCAGTTGTAAAATAGAGCAAATTTGACTTTGGATGTAATTCATATTTCACGTTAAAATGTTTTGTAAATTTCCCAAAGATTTGGTGACAATTATAAGAATTTGATTTCCTCCTAACCTATGTGAAGGAACTTTTTTAAAAATACTGCACTGACCAACCAAGGACAATACAGGAGGTAAACTTTAAACCCCTTCCCAGATCTAGCCAATGGTCAGAATATTCTCCACAGTTGAGTGGAGAGTGTGATATGACTTTCTCACGTACTCTGGTGCCTCACATTTGACCATGTCCCCTGGAGGGGGAGACCTGGTGGCACTCAGAGGAAGGACAGCTGATAGCCAAGAAGAGACTTGATACCCTATGAGAATATACAGGGGGAGGTAATCCCCCTCAGGAACAGTCATAGGGGAGGGGAATAATGGGAAAATGGGGGGGGGAGGAATGGGAGGATACAAGGAATGGGATAAACATTGAGATGTAACAAGAATAAATTAATTTTTAAAAAAAGATGTAAAGTGAACAAATTAAAAATAAAAATTAAAAAATTAAAAAAAATAAAATAAAATAAATGAAAATACTGCACTGAAGGAAAAACTAAGAGCAACCCATACTTGGGCCAACAATAAGGAGACAATGGACTCTTTCTTAAGTTATTGGTAGCTAGTTAGGTCAATGGTAATATCCACGTCAATTATATATTGCTTATTAAAAAAAACTATGCTAACATGTAGAGATCTCATTGGAACCACAAATGAACCCAGGAATCTGTTGTCTTGACTGCCTTTTGTTTAGATGGTCTTTGGCTGATCTCGTCATGGCTACTCACAGAGGGAATCTCATGGACTTGCATGCTTCAGAAAGGCCTCAGTTATGTACTGACAAGCTAACACATGCTCCAGTTCTGAGTCATTTCTTCTCTGCATGGCTTCCCCAGTGTGCTTTAACAGAGAAAGGCAGCAGACCAGCCTACACCACCTCCCCTTGGTGGGAGGCCTGGTGGCACTCAAAGGAAGACTAAGCAGGATACCAAGATGATACTTGATAGCCTATGACCATATAGTGGGGAGGAGTTCTCCCTCAGTCATAGACCTAAGGGAGAGGAATAGGGTGAAAGTGGGAGGGAGGGAGGAATGGGAGGATACAAGTGATGGGATGGCAATTGAATTATAATCTGAATAAATTAATAAATTTTTTTACAAAGCGAGAGAAAGGCACAGTACGTACACATCTATGAAGCCTCTGTTTGTCACACACTGTAGCCACCACTTGGGTAAGCTCAGCCTTACAAAGGTCAAGTGACATATCTAGAGCTGTTGATGCCTGAGCTCAAATTCCAGCCTGGGTTCTAGCTGAGTGACGACACATGAACACACACACACCCTTGAATGTCCTCTGGGAAAAGCCCTCCAGCGGAAAAGGTTGAAAAGGTTGAAAAGGTTTGCTGACAATCACACATGGCATGGGTAGATCTAAGACCTAAAACCAAGAAAATCTGGAGCCAAGGGAGAAAGCTAGATAATTATATTTCCAGAAAGTGAAAATCTGTAAGTCTGCATTCCTTCTTAAACTATTTAGACAAGTTTGCCATCCATAACTTGGAAATTAGTTTCAAATAGACAATATTACAATGAAACCTACAGGCTAAGCAGTTTCTTCGATGTCTGGCTTCCATGGTAACTCCTGCTCAAGCTAATAAATGCTCTGTCTGTGACATGGCAACTCACCTCCTATACTTAGTAAACAAAACTACCAGTCCTCATTTCGGGTCCCAGATATCAGTTAAAGGAGCCAGAGGTCATTTCTGTTCCGAAGCATCAGGTGTCAGGTGTTTGAAGCAGGGCTCCAGGCTCCACTTTCTAGTTGCTTCTCTTGTGGGAAAAAGATTCAGGTTATCATCTGAAGTCAGTTTGGGGTGGGCTAGGGCCTTTTGCTTCTCTCAGAAGCTGCACAACGGTTATGCAGGCAAAGAATTGTGGCAGGAGGTGCTACGTGAGAAGCAGGCATCCTAAGAAAACCACTACACAAGTGGCCTCATCTGTGACAGCCTAGTAGGGGGAGTCACATCGTGACACAGCACGGTAGTCACAGTTGGACGGTCCTCGCTCAAAGGAAAGGAACCTAGACTTGTCTTCCAGAGAGAAGTGATAAAAGATTAAATAATCACAGCACCCCCCATTAAAGTAACATTTTTTGGGGGAGTAGAGGTCAGAATTTCTGCAGCACTGGACCCATTTTTAATTCTTGAGTGAATCTGAGGGTTGCACAAAGCTCTGACTACCCATATCGGTAGCTTTCTGAGTCAGGGTTTTGCAGCCTATAGAGACAGTGCTGCTATTAAAAGACTACCACCCTGGAGGCCCAGATTTAAGGTCTAATTCCAAGAGACTGGGCAGACTTTGTATGTAATTGAGGCTTTGGTGCTTCAGCTCCCTCAACTTCCAAATGAAAGAAAGGCCTAGGCAACTTCCAAGGCCTCGACTCCTCTCCGGGACTCACATGTCATTCCTCACAATCTAGTGCCCCTCTCTAGTCTCTGCACAAGCACGTGTGCCAGCTGCTGTGCTCCTGGAGGACAGCCTGGCTTCCTAGATTTGCACCAACGGTGTCTCTTCCTTCAGCTGCAGCAGCTGACTAGACATGTAGGTGTTGAGTTGGGTTACTAATCTGCATATGATGCTAGCAGCCTGCCCTTGTGAGGGCTGAGTCATCTCCAACTCATCACTTGCTGCCTTTCTGGAGAAACAGTTCACCTGTTCTTGATCCTAAGTTTTCCTGAATCTTCACCTGAGCATTAGATTCCAATAGACCAGCCGTAAGGGAAAGCTCTGTCAGTAAAGTACTTGTAATACGGGCACTGAGGTCTCAGTGTAGATCCCTCAGCACTGACTTTTGTAAAGAACAAGGTATTGTATCAGCTGAGAAGGCAGAGATGGGTAGATTCCCCAAGGGCTTGTTGGCTGCCCAGCCTGGTCTAATGAGTAAACTCTAGGACAGGAAGTGACCCTCTCAAAACACAAGGAAGACAAATTCTGAGGATGACTCCTGATGTTGATCTCTGTCTCCATACATGTTTATGTGCATATGGGCATGTGCATACATCACACACAAACACACACACACACACACACACACACACACACACACACACAATAGATATCTATGATGTCTGGCCTCAAGGTCCCCACTGTCTTCTGGTCCTTTGCCTCCATGTTTATTTTCCACACCTTTCTTTTTCAGAGCCACTTCTTACAAAAAGCAACCACTAGCTCCCTGCATTTTCCACGTTGATTTCTTTTGCTTTGTGTTCAAAATAATAGCAAAACCTTTCCCACAAATTCTTCTGTGAGTCAGCTGGAGAACTCCTACTATGTATGATATGTTTGGATGGAAGTTTTAATTAGACATTTAAAACTAATTTAAGTGTCAGCAGTATCTTTATGTACATGTAGGCATACTCTTCAATTGATAATAAAAATGACATACAGATGGCAAAGAATTATCACATGGGAGTGATGACTGCCTAAGAAAACGTTGGAACGCACAGTGAAAACCCATTTTTATATGACTGATATTGTACTAGCAATTATAATGATTTTACTTGTCATTGAAAGCACATAAAAGCAGAATACAATTTTACTGTACAAAGATAAATGCATCAAATATACTGCCTGAAACTCCTAATAATTACATTTAAAGTTTTTATCTGCGTTTTAAAATTACTATGTCAAAAGTATCCACAGGGAATTAAACATTCTGAAGTACAAGTTAGTAAGAGAAATGGATATTACCAGAAATATCTGTAAAACGTGGTGCAGAGGGATCACCATGTGTTAGCATCATGTGAGAGAGCAGAGATAATCAGTGAACTGGCAGACACTGTCCACCAGATCATTAATGTCTTACCATTGATTATTCAACAGTGGGCTACACTGCTAAATGAGACCTACTAAACTAACAGGTATGTTTTTATAACCCAACAGGAATATATTCCACAATTTCCTACCATTTTAACACTTATAACATACACACACACACACACACACACACACACACACACACACACAAACCACACACCACACACA
This sequence comes from Acomys russatus, assembly GCF_903995435.1. Taxonomy (NCBI): domain Eukaryota; kingdom Metazoa; phylum Chordata; class Mammalia; order Rodentia; family Muridae; genus Acomys; species Acomys russatus. The sequence continues at coordinate 32,900,934 of NC_067167.1, read as the reverse complement.
CACACACACAACTTTATAAATACTTTTTCCTTGCACATGCACTTGGGCCACCAAGATTCCACCTGATATGCAATTGTGAATAATCTCTGGAGAATGGTCTCCTCCTTTGAACATAGATATTGTGCCCGTCATCCAGATGGCCCTAAGAGCTCATCACCAACTCAGTTCACTTAACCTTAAACTGCTGTTAATGGAAAAGTTACCTCCATAAAAGGAAGCTACAAATGCTTGCATGAAACAAAAAGGCTTTAGGCTTGCCAGTCCGGGGGCTTTTAATGGAATAAAAAAAATGCTGAGCAAGAAAGCTAAAGCCCTGAAACTAATGTTTAAGTTATATATGCAGAAGGAAATTTTGTGCTTGCCCACTTACCTTCAATCGCAGGCCTCACCTACGTCTGCACTTAGGAAGGCCTCCACACTCTTTCCAGAGACATGCACACCTGAAACCACCTATGGATACAATTTCAGGAGCTTGTGCCTTAAAACGTCCCCAGGTTGTTTCTGTCAACTCTATAATTCCCAATGTAAAATGCCTAGGCCAAATGATTTCTACCGTTATGAAAAGAATGGGTGACCTGATAGATTTTTGTGCTCGCTACTGATTCCTTACACAGTGGCATGAACCTAATATGTTAAGCTCACAGTCTCTTTTTCTTTTTTCGGTAGAAAAACAACATGGGACATACAATATCCCATATGAGTAGCCTGAAATAATGATGCCCTAAGATATTTCCCCAGTCACTGATTCATTTAGTATAGTTAGTATACAGTGTGTTCCTTCCTAGGTCAATATCTACAGTGAGTGAGGGTTTTTTCATGTCTATGACTGAAATGGAGACCAAAGATGAAGCAAAAAATAAATAAATAAAAACCTGAATCACTGTCAAGAATAAGAGAAATCAGAGGTAGCTGATAGACAGACAGCTCATTGTCCACGTGGGCAAAGGGGTGGAGGCGGGGAGAGCAGGGCACTGCCTCTGACATGACTTTGGTGCCCACGATTTGATCGCTGCCCTTTGGCAGAGAGGCCCTGTGGGATCATGGAGGAAGGGGATGCAGGCTATCCAGGTGAGACCTGATAGGCTGTGGTCAGAATGTGAGGAAGGAGGACCCACCTGTCAGAGGTCTAGGGGAGGGGAAGAGGGGGGGAGAGGGAGGGAATGGATGGGAACAGAAAGATAAGAGGGGATTACATGTTGGATTTAATGTGAATAAATTATAATAAAATAAAATTTAAAAATTGGGAAGAATAGAAGGATAGAAACAATAATTGGGATATATTATAAAAGAAGTTATCTATTTTCAATAAAATTGTAAATTAAAAAAATAAAAGGAAACTTTCATGATCTTGTTTTTTTATGTCATGTTAAATGGTACAACAGGCATAAATGGGGTGGGTGGGAAATGGTGTCTAACTACGAAATATGCCAAGAATGTTCAGTATATTATAAATAATATCCAAATTTAGTGAATAATGATATCATATTATATCTGTTCCAAGTCTTTTTGCTATTGCTTTAAATTGGTTAATAAACTAAACGTTACTTCTACAGATAGATCCTACAATAGCATTGCCTTTCCCATCTTGATGAATAAGCGGCCATCACCCTTCTGTAGTTGGGGTACTTTATTTCTGTGCTAGGGTTCTTATATAAAGCTATGTGCAAATAAGAGACAAAATATATAATGTTCTATGTGACAAAGAATTTAAGTGTTTTAGTATTTTCCTACTCCCTAAAAAGTACTTTTCTCTGACTCGGTACAATTGTGCTGAGATCTAAGCAAAAGAAATGATAAAATAGTATAAATAGAACAAAAAAAATAGTCTGAAAGAAAAAAAAAAGAATAATCTTATTGTTCGTAGATATGAAGCTTAGAGAGTGTAAAATGGCCCACAAAATTTGAAATCCAGTAAGAAAGCTGTGTGAATTTATATCACTGTTATGAATATTCAAAAATATTAGCAAATCTATAAAAATATTTTATTTTCTACATTAATATTTTAAATAAATATTGTGAGTTTGTTGGCAACAATAACAAAGCACTCTCATGCCTAACTATAAACAAAATGCATGCAAGAGACTAATGAAGAAAAAATATAAAAATTTATACAGATCATACAAATGACCAAGTAAGTAAGTAAGTAGAAGTGTAAACACAGTTTATGTGAGCACTGATAAGCAATGTGATGATCACTGATATGGGAGAAACTTCTGGGCACTTCACATGGTTCACAACCTAATCAACAAGAAAGAGCTACAAATACTATACTCAAAACAATAAACATCTTTAAACACCAGAGTTAAGACTTTGAACTTCATTAAAAAGCAAAAATTAATAAAAAATATTTTGTGGAAATTTTTTACGAAAAAAATATATAGTACAGACTTGAAACCTGAAGGTCTTCAACAAAAGTAGCAGCATGCAAAGATTCTAACATAACTTACAGGAATATTAAAAGTTTAACAAGAGAATTCAAATTACTCTGATTTCAGTGAATAAACATAATTGTCAATTAGGAGGGGAAGACACTACAGTGTCTTAATAACTAAAATACGACAGATCATCTCATCCTCCACATACTCTCCTCCCACGGAGATATTGTGTACATAAATATGTACAGCTGATCTGTGTCCTTAAAATTGAGGACAAATTTTAATTAGAAAGTAAAATAGCCTCCAAAGCTTAAAAACCTGCAGTTTACATCATATGTACCCTTAACAAATTCTCAGTTTTACCATTTACAGGGTAATCTCTGTGATCTGGCAAAAGTTGAGGACCTTCCTTGGCTGACTCTGCGTCTGCAGCCACCACTCTTTCAAGTGGGAGCCCCAGAGCTCTTGCCTGGCAGGCTCAAGGCTCTATGGTTCATGCCAAGCACTTTAGGGGAAACTTGAGCTCTGGGAAGATGCTTTACCCTGGTTTGTTAAAGCGTTAGGAGGTCGCTTGCTGCTTGCTGCAAGGGTTTAAATGACGTGTTTTGGGCTACTTTGTATCCTTCCTGTTTTTGTTAAGTCATTTGAACAAAGCTATAACTTGGTGACTGTTGTATCAACATTTCCCTCTGGGAGATTAGAAGATGGATGTGTGCTTTCTACTGAATTAAGGAAGTAGGTTTCTTTCTTTCTTTCTTTCTTTCTTTTTTTTTTTTTTTTTTTTTTTTTTTTTTTCTGAAGGCACAAATACGATAGTCACTGACAGTCAGTTCTGGAGCTTTAAAATGTCTCCTCAAGATTTAGCCCAGTTTCTTCAAAGAGCATCCAAATTTCTGAATTTTCTTCCTGCATTAATATTCCCTAGAATGATAGCATGTATCTGGGTCAGGTTCCCAGCATCTGTCTTTCACTCTCCCTCCTTCCATTTTGGACTAACTTTTGATTCAATTTTTTTGTTTGTTTGTTTGTTTGTTTGTTTCTCAAGACAGGGTTTCTCTGTGTAGTCCTGGCTTTCCTAGACTCGCTTTGTAGACCAGGCTGGCCTTGAACTCACAGCAATCCGCCTGCCTCTGCCTCCCGAGTGCTGGGATTAAAGATGTGTGCCACCATGCCCGGCTTTGATTCAAATATTTAATTGTCCAACATAAAGACTTTTAAGACCGCATTATTTATTTGTCTTATGTCACACTGTAATTACTAATATAGAGGAAGGCAAACCTCTTTTGATGACTAATATAAAAAAATGGAAAACAGAGTCCTGGTAGAAACATAAGGTTGCTATCAAATTTTTAATATATGTCAGATAATTAAAATGTCAAGACAAATTTGAAAATATCCACTTTCCAGTTGACTGGGTGAATCTAGCCTGCGCTTCAAGAAACCAATATCCTCTCGCTTACAGGGTAACGTCTGGAAAATGGGAAGGATAATCTGTGTGTATCTGTGTGTGCTGCAAATATACCATTTATTTTTGTGATTTTCTTCGCTCACACTGCTTCTGATGTTAAAAAAAAAAATCCTAAAATGCAGTAGTCAAGCGTCCTTTGCCCTCAGCTTCCACTCACAAATTGGCACTGCTCATCAGTCATCACTCACAGTATCTCGGTGTTGTGAGCAATAGGTTGTCTATTTGTCATCTCTCTAACACACCTCCAGTGACAGGACAGAAGTCAAGAACGTGTATATGGCTCTAACTGTGGATAATTCCTGCTTTTACTACAAATTTCGTCTATGGAACACAGTCCTTGCCAGGTTTCTAATTAAAGAACAATTGGTAAGTATAGAATGTCTTCCCGTGCATAGTCTAGTTCAATTCTCATGTTAGGCATCTGCAACCTTCATTAATGATCCACATTTATAAACTAAATGGCCAGTGTTTATTTCACTTATATTTTGAATAGCATCCCAGAATTTAAACTGTAACTGGAAAGCATTTTAATGACCTGCTTAGAAAAATTACTCGTATAATTATCTGATAATATGAAGAGGGGATTAATAAATCAAACTAAACATACACACATGGTCATTAAATTTAGACATAAAATACTCAACACTTTCTTTCTCAATCACATTTTTTTTTCTCAAGTCACTTTTCCTAAGGTCTGCAATAAAGGATTATTGAGCCAAATTCAGAAAGAATTTCAGTTCTGTTCAGCCAACAGACTCAGTACTTTTAAAACACTGTCCTTTTTTAAACATTATTAGTTTTATAATAAAGTTTTTATCTTCCAAAGTTCACAAAACACTCTGTGTCCTACCATGTTTGCCTTCTTTCCTCTGTGACCTCCATGCTGTTTCTTAGCACAAGTCCTAACATGCTGACACGCTGCATCTTCATCCGGGGGCTCCTAGGACTGACTAGCTCCCAAGGGAACTGTTGTATAACCTTTACTCAGAAAACACAAAACAGTGACATTTATCACTAAAAATCCCCTTTAGTCCCGAGAACTGGAAATGACCTAGAAACACTGAAAGGATTATTGACCTTTGCTTAACAGTTTCCTCCACTTTGCACTGTACTCTCCTTACTGCCGACATCAGCACACTTTCCTTTCATAAAATGCAACCTGCTGCTAAGCCTTTAGAGTGTCTGCTCTCCAAGTTAGAAATATTGTCTTCACCACCTCAAATGTATTCACTCAGCGTCTACCTATGAGGTGCTTGATGCGATCGGTGGGCGGAACTTATCTTTCCTAGTAAGCATCAACAGTTCTTTGAGGTTACACATAGTTACTCAGTTATGCAGCTATTCCTTTACTAGACCGTGAGCGCTGGTCTAAGAGCGTCTAAATACATATCTTCATATGCTAAAATAGCTTTAAAAATAAAGTATGGTGTAACCATAGCCATAGTTCATTCAAATATTACTATTTTACATTTGAAAATAACTTTATCATAGTGAACTCATCACGCAGCTAAATTAATGTAGCCACTCAAACACTCATTTGCTCAGCGTGAAGCTCTGCATCTCTCTGAACTTCTACACAGCTAGAGTGGCCATTCTGAAGCCATGGAGATTGGATCAGAGTTTTACACTTTCACACTTTTTTACAGGTTTGCCTATCAAAAACAAAGAAAAAAAAAAACTAGGACAGACTTGAAACTAGAAAAGCAATTAGCGTTGGAACCCCCTTCACACCTCATAGAATTCAGCCCTTGCTCAGCAGCTAACAGCACCCTTTCTTTGTCTCTTTTCTCAATGTTACATTATATCAACACTCTACCCAGCTATCCCGCTCCCAGGCACAGAGTCAGAGGACTCCGTGTCCTACCCTACACACCATTTCACATTGCTTCTTTATGTATAAATAGTAAGGAAACAACCAACCTCAATATCAAAATGTGTACGAGTAATGAAACATGGTATACTCACAAAATGAAATTTAGTTCATCTGTAAAGAAATACAAAATCAGGAAAATGAATGAATTTAGAATGCATAATACTCAGGCGATGCAAACTCAGAAAGAAATGATCCCAGAAGGCCTAGGAATAATCTCTAGCCCAAACCAAAAGTGGAGCATATGGAAGGACACTTCGGGGCCCTTCTTGTCGTTGATGCTTAATGATTTGGTACAAATGCCTTGTACATGTGTTGATCTAAGAGAAACGATGGTGCAAACATGTAATGGTGTGTCTCAAGCAAACAAATTCATGGAATTGGCTTTTATAGAACAAGACTACTGAGACCTGGGGCTCCTTGACTGTTCTTCCCAACAGGCATCACACCTGCTGTAGTAGCATCTAATTTCACTTTCCTCCCTGCCTGATGCCCTCGTGGAAGTTGACCAGATCCCATCCCACGCTGCCCTTACATCTTGGCATCTAGGACTCCTCGTTGCTGGCATTTGGGACATGTGGACACTCAGCTACAACAAATCAGGCCGACTAAATCCCCCAATGCCATCTGGTGTGCCTGGAGGCCTAGATAGAAGCCATCATGTTGTTGTTGTTTTTCTTTTTTTTTTTTTTTTTTTTTTAAAGAAACCTGACTGGCAAAGGTGTGTTTTGAGCCGTGGAATGCATGAGCCACTCACCCAAACAAGTAAAAGAGGAAAATCACATGAAATCTTCATAATTCTGTTTTCACTGTATGTCATAAACCATTTGACCTTTACGCTATAAAAACTAATGTATGGAGCATCAATAAACCAGAAAAGAGTCTCCTGATTCTTTCCAACACCGTAACTGCAACACAGGCTCTCATCCACACTGTAAGCATTTTTGAAAAGCTGAGATTTGTCTGTTAATGTTTCTGTCTTTAAAGACAGGTTTTCTTAAGAAGATCTTTCAAGTTTCAACACACGTTATCACTTATATATGTGTCTTTGGCTGCATATGAAAGCTTGGTGCTTACTCACATCCAGGATACATAAGAATTGCTAGATTCACTCCTTCATCCCAATAAAAATCCCCATCTTTATTATGTCTTTGCAAGTTTCTGGTTCAATATTATAATAACACCTATCAGTGCCTTGATGTATTAGATTTTTGTTTGTATACTGGGGTAATTCTCTCCTCTAGCATGTAGAAGGAACTCAGTTTGTCCCACGTCCACATTATTTAACAGCTCATTTGGAGTCATTGAAAACACATTTAAAACTAGAAATGATCCAGGCTAAACTACACCAAGTTTTAAGTAACTATAATAGACAACACAAAAGTAAATGCAGAACCACTCAGGGGAATGAAGTCAGTCTTAGAATGATTGTACTAAGATGGAGTTCCAACCTGGGGAGATAATTTGACTTTCTGTAGGCAAAGCCTTATACCTGCTCTTTATGTGTAAGCTTATGGGCTGTATTCCCCCATCACTCACATAACATGAGAAAGCCTGTTGCATTATTTAAATGAAAAGGACGGAGCTAATGACAATCATGGCCCAAGAAGCTGACGAGGGTCAGTCAGGACAGGGGTCAATATGAGGAAAAGGACGAGGAGAGCGTCAGACATTGAACGAAGAACTTTAGGTACATTTTATTATTTTATCTCCATAAATCTTCGAGGTGGCTGTGACTTACATGTGAGGATATGACATCACAAAGAAACAGAACAAAAAAAAAAGGGAAATGTGAGAGTGAGGGAATTACAATCCGCATGTAATGTGAAAAAATTATAATAAAAAGAATTTTTAAAGTTGGTTGTAACAAGGAGAAATGTTATCACAAAGCATGAAGGATAAAAAGAAAATCTTCTAGGACCCCAGGTGAGGAGCGAGAAAGAATTTCAGTGTCAGAGAGACCTTTGGCTGATGTGATTTCGGGTCCACAAAAGAAGGGCTGTGTGTTTCATCCTCAGAACCTGCTGAGGGTGCAGATGTTGCAGATGCTGCCGCCCAGAGAACACAGACATACATCTGGGCAAGGCCAGACCGATGGATCTCTGAGGACTACACACAGCACAAAGCCAAACGTACAGGGCTTAGAGCTGGGGTCAGCAAACTATGCCCTGTGGCCCAACTCTAATCCTGTCCTTTCTTTGATAGGATGCTTAAAAATCAAAACGTTACCCATGACACACGATGATAGGAAAGCAGTATTCCAGAGCTCATAAACGCACACTTCTACGACGCAGCTACGTTTTCTTCTTTTATATTCTGTTCATGGCTGTTTTTCCTATTTTTATTGAAAATGAAATTTTTTTCTCACATAATGTATTCTGATTACAGTTCCCTTATCTCTATTCCTCCCAGATTTGCCCCACCTCTCCACCCATCCAGATCTACCACCTTTCTGCCTCGCATTAAAAAACAAACGGGCTTCTAAGGGATAATAACCGAAATGTTTTTTCTTTTTTAAGATAAAACAAAAATCTAACACCCTGGGATTGAACAAAACAAACAAACAGAAGAAAAAGAAGCTATAAGACAGACATGGAGACCTGCTTGTTTGTGCTCTCACGATTTCCATAAAAGCACTAAACTGGAAGCCATAATATACACCCAGAGGACCTCACACAAGCTCACACAGGCCCTATACATTCTGCCATAGTCTGCGTATGTTGATATGAGCTTTGACCATGTTGATTCAGAGGGCTCTGTTGTCTTGGTGTCTTCCATCCCCTCTGCCTCTAACATTTCTGCCTCCCCTTCCATAGGGTTCCCTAAGCCCTGAGGGGAGGGATTTGGTGGAGACCTCCAGTTAGACCCCAGTCTAATTGGGCATGTCTGCATACTGTCTGGCTGGGAGTCTCTGTATTTGCTCTCATCTGCAGGAGGAAACTTCTCTGAAGATAACTGAGCAAGGCACTGACCTATGAGTTTATCACAGTGTTGTTAGGAGTCATTCTATTGCTACATTTTTGTTATGCTGCTGCTGCTGCTGTTTAAAACAGTAATACTTCAGTTTATCCCAGGTGACCTACCTAGTCTCAGGTTCTTGGTCACCAGTGCAGCATTGGATATGGGTTCCATCTAGTAGAGACCGTAAAGTCAAATATTGTTTGGTTACTTCCCACAAACATTGTATCACCATTGCCATGAGCTTGCTATAAGTTGCCTTTACTGCGTTGAAGTATGCCCATTGTATCCTTAATCTCTCCAGGACCCTTTATCACAAAGGGGTGTTGGATTTTGCCAAAGGCTTTTTATGCATCTAATGAGATGGATATGTAGTTTCTGTCTTTCAGGTTTTTTTTATATAGTGGATTATGTTTGATTTTTGTACACAGAAACTTCCCTACATCTCTGAGATGAACCCTACTTGATCATGGTGGCTGATCTTTTTGATGTGGTCTTGGATTTAGTTTGTATTTTATTGAGAACTTTTATATCTATGCTTACAAAGAAAATGGATTTGTAAACCTCTTTATTTGCTGGGTCTTTATGTGGTTTAAGGATCAGGGTAACTGTGGCCCTCATAAAATGAATAAAACAAATTGGGTAATGTTCCTTCTGTTTCTATTTTATTGAATAATTTGAGGTATATTGGCATTAACTCTTCTTTGAAAGTCTGGCAAAATTCTGCATTAAAACCATCTGGCTTTGGGCTTTGTTTGGTTAGGAGACTTTTATTGACTACTTCGATTTCACTAGATGTTATAGGTCTATTTAAATTGTTTATTCTGATCTTGATTTAACTTTATGTATTAAGATTTATGTATTGAGAAAACTATACATTTATTTTAGAATTTCCAATTTTATGGATTACAAGTTTTAAAAGTATGTCCTTAAGATTTTCTAGATTTCCTTTATGTCTGTAGTTTTGTGCCCCTTTTCATTTCTAATTTTGTTAGTTTGGATCGTCTCTCTCCACTTTTTAGTTAATTTGGATAGAAGTTTGTCAATTTGTTGATTTTTCTTAAAGAACCAAGTCTAATTCATGTATTGTTCTGTTGTTTCATTTCATTGATTTCAGTCCTCAGGTTTTTTTACTACCATCCACTCTTTCTGAGTATGATTTCTTCTTTTTGTTCTAGAGCGTTCAAGTGTGCAGTTAGTTAAGAGTATGAGAGCTCTGCAAATTTTATGTAGGACCTTAGTGCTATGAACTTCCCTCTTAGAATAGCCTTCATTGCGTCCCATAAGTTTAGGTGTGTTGCATATTCATTTTCATTGAATTCTAGAAAGTCTTTAATTTCTTTCTTCATTTTAGTTCGATCTACTTTTCATTCAGCAGGGAGTTGCTCAGCCATCAGTTTGTAAGTTTTCTGTTCTTACTGATATCCAATTAAAGTCCATGGTGGTCAGATAGGATGCAGATTGTTACTTCAGTTTTCTTGTATCTGTTGAAACTTACTTTATGTTAGAATGTGTGGTCAATTTTAGAGAAAGTTCCATGAGGTGCTGAGGAGCTTTGCATTTTGGTAAATTTTTCTGTAACTATCTGATAGGTACATTTGTTTTATAACGTCATTTAGACTAAGTATTTGTCTGCTTAGTTTTTTTGTCTGGATGACCTGCCTAATACAAGAGTGAAATATTGCAGTCTCCTACTATCAATGTGTGATGTCAAAGTAAAGCATTTGAGCCATTTTAATATCTGACAAAATAGACTTCAAGCCAAAATTAATTAGAAAAGATAGGGAAAGACACTACATACTCATCAAAGGAAAAATTCATCAAGAGCACATCATAATTCTTAATATCTATGCACCAAACACAAAGGCACGCAAGCTCATAATAACTTATAAGCAACTCCCAATGTATATAAGCATCTGTATCCCAAGAGAGCAAACAGAAACCTACCCAAGCCCCTTTAGAGGAAGTGGGACGTTGTTCTCGTAAGGTTTCTTCAGGCTGATTTAGGGCGAATAATACCCTTGAAGGGGACCAAATAAGACTAGGGAAAAAATGGTTAATCAAGCAAGGATAGCATTTGTGGTCCATTTTCTAAATGTTGAGAAATTCCAGGCTTAATAGGAATCCTGTGTGGGACAGTCTGAAATGCTGGACCAATGGCATCAGAAGCTTTCTACAATGCTGTTCTGCAAACTGTCCTGTTCTGATGGGTAACAGCAACTGAGGGAATGACAGAACCAAAGGGAGATTATTGAACCTACTCCTCAACTCAAAGCCTTAATTATTACTTACAAATAAGGTTATTTTTAATTCATTGGTACAGAATTTTGTATATTGATGCAAAATAAGTGTAATTTTAATACACTGGTGTAGAATTCAAATCTAGGAGCATTATTCACACATATTATATGTAACTTCTACTCTAATATGAGGTACTATACCCATCTAACTTAATTATAATACAAGGTTCGCTTCTAATACCTTGAAAGTGGTGCTGTAGCCTATTTAGGATAATTAAGACAAGCTAATTGTTAGTTGAACAAACCATGCTCATGTCAAATACTAGTCTAATTTTATCACAAGAATATATATCCTAGGTCTAACGGATAGATATGATTCTATGGATATATGAGGTAAAATAGTTAAATAAAGTCTTCAAAAGCCTCAGAGACCTACAGAATGTGGCATTTAAAGATGTTTTTATTATTCTAAAGATTCTTTGACAATAAGACAAGTTAACTCCTGGCAACACCCAGCCTACCTCAAAGAAGATGATGAGCATTAAAGAACCTCCTTAAGGAGATGACTTTAAATATGGCAAACCATTACTGGGAAAAATATCCTCATTTCTTCTATAAACAGAATTCTGCCTAAAAACAGACAAGCTTGGATGCAGGCAGAGTCGATGGCCAAACTCTGCCAAAACAGGGTAAACAAGGCCTCAATAATGTCTATCAGATATATTGGACTAGAAGGCTGAAGATGATGCTCCAATGTTATAGAGAGTTTTGGATGACTGTTCAGGCAGTAAACTGTCTCTGTCATTTTTTCATTTTGGAAGCTACTAACCTGCACTTCCAGTTCACTAAGGTATTTAAGTTTTATTCTTTCTCAAATCTCTGATGAGGTTGAAGACCAGATACTTTAATCTTACAACTAAGCTTAGTTGCTTAGGGAGTTAAGATGTTTTAAGATCTAATAGATGTTTTATGTTAATAGAGATGAGATATGATAGATATTGATTTTCACTCAGAATTTTAGACTCCACAAGATAGGAAAGATGTTTACTTTCAGTTTGCCAAATACAAATAGCCAAATCACTATGAATGTAGCATGTATATAATTCCTGATTGTTTCATAGTTTTTCCTGCTGTGTGTACTTTATTTTATTTATGTGTAATAATATAATGTATCTGTTAAAGAAATAAACATAATAAAAATGGGGGGAAGGAAATAGCATTAAAACTAATCTCCCCACCAGTAAAAAGTAAATAAATAAATAAATAAATAAACAAACGTCAGAACTTAATATAGCTCTCAAAGCCTAAAATATTAACAACTTAGAATTTTATGGAAGCAGTTTCCTAAGCCTAGTGCAATCTCACTGGGCACTGAATTCAAATCATATTATGTGACTATTAGAAAGACCTATGAAATTAATTTGCATACTTAAATAGTGCTTTCTCTGAAGACTAGGTAGAGACAGAATGACAGAGTGTCATAAACACATAGCCTAGCTATGCGCATCATGAAAAATGAGTTATAGCTAAACGTTCCACTGAGATTACTTGCACGCCCTGATTCATGTCATAGCTAACCATTTCTACATGGTTTCAGACTTCCACATTCACCTAGAATTTTCAGTGTCATTACCCAACTAAGTTCATCTTGTTAAAATGTTTCTATATAATGTTAGTGACCTGGATGGTGGTCTAGCCACCACTAACTATACATTGTCACTGAGGCCATATGGCCTTAGCTATAGAAAATCCCAAGTGGCCTAGTTGTCCCCTACTTAGCCTGATGGTCACTTGCTTACTGGGAGAGGTTCTTCTTCCTCACTCTGGAAGCTTCAGGCTTTTCAGGGGCAACGACGTGTTTAGATAAAACATAATAAAATACCACATTCCCTTTCTTGCCTAAAAGCAAAGGACAATAGTGAACTGGTGACAACAAAAAAGTCACATCAGTGGGAAAAATTCTAGGGTTTGGCTCGATTATCTTGCTAAACTGCTGTCCTTAGTCTTCTGCTACGCTTCTCCCTGAGCCGTGCACATCATGACTAAAAATGCAATCATTGTGTCGTTTTGAGAGAAAGGATTTTTTTTTTAAATCACAGAAACCTGCCCTTCAACATGCTTAAATTACTGAACCAGGAACTGTCTACCCCAACATGCCCTGATAAATTCTGAACATAAATCCTGTACCTTGTCTTTTAACTTCTCTGTATCTTCTAGCCAAATCTCTAGCTCACACATGCACCCTTAATGTATTTTCTGGCTCTTATTTCCACAGCCGCATGCATCACTACAGCAGGACTACTGTAGGTTACCAATTACAACGTTCAAAACCAACAGGTTTTCGTGTGAGATAAAGCCATACACAGTGCCCACGGGATGGGAAAAGATGGAGAAATAGAGTTGCCATGCCTTTCTGCTCTGCTGACCCTGCCTATGATGGTCTTATTTGAGAACATCTCTGGTTTAGAAATGTAAAGCTGTGTGCTTCAATTATGAAGTGCAATTCAACGATCACTTAAAGGCATCTAAAGTGGAAAATTAAAACATACTGAGCCCTTGGCTCTCACATTTTTCCAGTAAGCATTTTCCCCTAGAATCATTTTAACAGCAGAGTGACTTCATTGATGTCAAGTACAGTTCAGCTGGACCTGACTCAAGTAGGTCACAGATTCAAGCTGCATTTTGTATTTGACAAATCTTTGTCATTAACTTCATGCCGTGTTATTTATACAATTGACATTTGGAGTCTATAGAAGTCAACAGTAGACATTTACAGTCTCCTAATGTTTTGTTATAGGTGCATGAATTTTATCAGTGTTATGTTTTATTAATTTATCTGGGTAGTTAGGGTAGGTATACTACCCAGTGAAGACAAGCTATGAAATAGATCAGGAATAAAAGCAATGCCATGTCTATGCAATTTTTAAAAATAAAATAGAATTGTTAAGACCAATGGACTTGAACTCCTAACTTTAATTGGATTTGGAGGAAGTTATCCTCGTTTTGCTGGCCACTTTAACAATAATAAAAACCAAACATACATTTGAAAACCTTTTAACAGATGATTGAAGATAATATTTTTAGATGCTTCAAGAAGAAGAGAGGAAGCAGCCACATGTCTTAGTTAGTAGGAAAAGCAGAGGAGCAGTGACCTCCTGTCTCTGCACAGGGTGTCGCTTTGCTTCTCCCTCTGGAGAGAGGCTGAAACTTTGAAATCCAAATCCAGGACTTTTCACGGTTATGACATTTCCCACTACATTTACTCAAAAAAGAAAAAATCAATCTGGCTTTCAAAGCACTAGAAGCAGGGACTTGTGAGCTGAAGGAAGCATGACAAGTTTCCAACCACCAAAGTTACTTTGATTTTTTTTTTCTTCTGAAAACACTCTGAAAAGCTTTGTTTGAAAATGAACCTAGGTAGTTTTACTTCAAAATCCAAAGCCACCTCAAATATATGTATAATATATATAGTATACAGACAGACAGACAGCAGGATTATCTTCTTCTACAGGTTTTCACATTTTATTTAAGTCCTTCAAGACTTGAACATAATCAAGTCATAGAGTCAACACTATACACAAATTGTTTTGGCATTGTCTTAATCAGACTCTGAATATGCAGTGGGAATGACACAGTCCTGTGTAAAAGACTTTCAGATATGGTGAAAATGCAGTCTTGATAGAAGAAAGGAGAAAAACTAAAGATTTTTACAGCACACAAGCTAATGGCAAGAAATTAGGTCTGGCAGTGAACTTTGATTTACCATTCAATACAAGTTCCTTCTTGCCAGTGTTTTGTTGCTGGGATAAATACCTCGGAAAGCCAAAAGATTTATTTGGGCTCATGGATTCTTGAGTTTTTCTGGTGGGTTGGCCCCATTGTTTCTGGGGCCTTAGTGAGACAGGTCAATGGGGTAGAAAGGCACAGGAGGAAGAAAAACCCTTCAAGTGCAAGTTCCTCCAACTAGATCCCATCTCTTGCTTCCACTCCGGTCCAGCAATGCCATCAAATTGTAGGTCGGAGCTCTCAGGATCCAGTCACTCCCCACTCTTCTCAACACTATATTGGCAGTCAAGATATTTTTTGAAAGGGACCTTCAGTTCAAGTAAAAGTTAAGACATACATGACTTCTAGCTTTGGGAACAGTGGTTTGACGTTCAGCTGCATTCAGAGTCCTAGTTCACCCTGGTTAAAGGAAGTGAGATTATCTAACTATATGATTGAAAATTTGTCAGTACGCAAGAAATGCTTTCAGAGAGCTCCATTCTATCCATTACTTGAGCTAGCTCTGTCAGCCTTGGACAATGTCCTTGAGACGCTAAGTTTATAGTCTAACATCTCTTAGGTAGACTAGCTGGTGAACAAAAGGACTCAAATATATGAGGAAAGCGCTTATATGTGTTCTATTCAATGGAAAAACTGCCACACTGTCCAGTGACAATTCAGGAGCTATATATCTCTAGTCTACCCCAGAGGAGTTGTGTGTACTCACAAGTCTATAGATGTCCAAGTCTTTTGGTCATTCTGTAGCTCAGCTAAGTTCAGTCACCAGTATGACTTTGCCATGACTCAATTAAAGGCAGAGAGATTTGGTGTCTTTGAATCTCCAGGACCTAGCTGGTGGTTATCACAGAGTAGGTTCTATGTGAGAAGATGCCAGCTGGAAAGGTTATAAATTAATGGAAGGTCCTTAGGACAAGTGTGCTATCCAAACTTACTCTCCTATCTTTAACCTCTTTTCTCCAGTATCTCAAAGTGTGACTGTGTTAGTAGAGGGAGCGTTCAAAGAGGTAATAAATTATATGAAGTTGTTAGGTGAGACTGTAATAGAGTCTCCATTTGTTAACACAGAAATAAAACATGTGAGCCCACAGTAAGAGCATGGTCAACCACTATTAATGGTACTCTGCTACACTTGCTGAGTTGTCCTCTGAGACATTCCACCCAGCAGCACTTTGAAATAGATGCTGAGACTCACAGGCAAACACTGAGTGATGTGTAGGAAGTCTAGTGGGAAAATGGGGGGAAGGACAAAAGGACCTGGAGGAAACAGAAGCTCCACAAAAAAAGCCAATTAACCAGGGCCCAGAGGGGCTTGTGGAGACTGAAGCATCACCCAAGGACCATGCATGGACTGGATCTAGGCCCCCTACACAGATGTAGCTGATGAGCAGCTCAGGCTTCATGTGAGTCCTCTAGTAATGGGCACAAGGGTTGTATCTGACATGGACTCTGTCGCCTGCTTTTTTTTATCATTTCCCCCTGGTAGAACTGCCCTGAAAAGCCACAGGGAAAGAAGACATGCTCAGTCCTGATGCGACTTGATGACTTGGGGTGAATGGGAAGGGGGTTTCCCTTTTCTGAGAAATAGGAGAGGGGAGACAGGGGAGAGGGAGGGAAGGTAGACTGGGAGGAGAAGATGGATGGGTCTAAGACCAGGATATAAAGTGAATAAGCAGAGAGAGAGAGAGAGAGAGAGAGACAGAGACAGAGACAGAGAGAGACAGAGAGAGAGGGAGAGAGAGAGGGAGAGAGAGATGGGGGTGGGGGTCAGGGACAAAAACCTCAGGAGATGCCAACACAACCAAACCGTTTATAAGGATCTTTTAGCTTCCAGAATTGTATGACTTTAATTTTCACCATTTTAACTAACTAGATCATTATATATGGCATCTCAGCAAGATAATAACAGTAAGAAAAAAAATGTCAAAACCTCAAAACAGGTATGAATCTTACTAGAAAGTAGGAATGGAACACTTATATTTCTTAACTACAGCCATTCACTTAAACATGGACCAAAGACATTAATACTTTGCCCAAGATTCCACAGCCAACATACACCAAGGCCAAAGTTGGAATGTATGTCCACCAGGGTAGGTAACCATAACTCAAAAACGTTAGTGACTGTCACACAGTGCTGGAATGTGTTCTACCGATTCCATAGATCCAAAATTACAACTATCCTCTAAGATGTGATGCAATCTATAGCATAATAAGGGTGGTGTTTAAAAAAAAAAACTCTGGGGCTGGAGAGATGGCTCAGTGGTTAAGAGTGCCGCCTGCTCTTCCAAAGGTCCTGAGTTCAATTCCCAGCAACCACATGGTGGCTCATAACCATCTGCAATGTGATATGGCACCCTCTTCTGGCTTGCAGGAGTACATGCAAGCAGAGCACTGTATACATGATAATAAATAAATAAATCTTAAAAAAAAAAACTCTTTGAAAGTGGATAAAGAGAGAGGACTAGGTGGGAGAGGGGGTAGGAAGAGGAAAGAGAGTGAGGACAATACTGGAGGCAGGTGGGGAGGGGGGAGGTGAGAGGGCTGGACTGGAGAAGGGAAGCAGATTGGGGTTGGGGGGGCACCTCTGGTACAAGTTGGAGACCTGAAACAGGGTAGGCTCCTGAGAGGATTGGGGGTGACTTTGCTGAGACTCCTAACAGCTGGGGATATGGAGACTTAAGTAGCCACCTCCTGTAGCCAGGCAGGGCTTCCAGTGGAGGGAGGGGGGACACCAACCCACCCACAAAACCTTCGACCCCAAAATTTGTCCTGTCTATAAGGTGTTCAGGGACAAAGACGGAGCAAAGACTGAGAGAAAGGACCAGACAATGACGGGCCCAACTTGAGACCCACTCCATGGGAGAGAGCCAACTCCTGACACTATTAAAGGCACTCTGCTATGCTTGCAGACAGCGGCCTAGCATAATTGTCCTCTGAGAGGCTCTATCCCTCAGCAATAGATCAAAACTTATGCTGAGACACACAACCAAACAATAGGCAGAGCTTAGAGAGTCTTGTGGAAGAGTTGAGGGAAGGACAGAGGGACCCAGAGGGGACAAGCACTCCACAGAAGACCAATAGAGTCAACTGACCATGGGGGCTCGCAGAGACTGAACCACCAACCAAAGAGAATGCATAGACTGGACCTAAGTCCCCTACACATATATAGCTTGGTCTTCATGTGGGTCCCCTAGCAAATGGAGCTGAGAGCTCTCTCTGACATGGACTCTGTTGCCTGCTTTTGGATCACTTTCCCCTAGCTAGGCTGCCTTGTGGGGCCTCAGGGGAAATGGATGTGCTTAGTCCTGGTGCAACTTGATATACTGGGGCAGGTTGGGGCACAGCTCTGGTTGTCTGAGAAGGGGAGGGGAAGAGAGTGGGAGAGTGGGAGAGTGGGGCTAGGAGGAGAAGACAGAGAGGGGTGCTATAAGATGTAAATTTTTAAAACTCTTTTAAAAATTAATTGATGGTTTCTAAACTGAACCCTACTTTTCTAAATCTAAGTATACTCAATGTTCAATTAAAAGCCGAGAGAAACATGCATTTAAGCTCAACGGGCTATAGTAACCACAAGAAATAGTTCTAAGTATATATAATAGAATTGCCGGTTATTTATTGATAAGAAACTCCACATCTTTCCTTAAGATAAAAGGAAACAAAACCAATCAATCAGAAGATATCCTTAAACAGAAACTATTTTTTTTAAATAAAAATAAGAGACTAGAGAGGTGGTGTGGTGAGTGATAGAGGATGCTGGTCTTGCAGAGGACCTAAATGGGTTCCAGCACCTACATTTGGTAGCTTACAACCATCTCTAACTCCAGGAGTTCTGAGAAGCTCTTATGGACTCCTCGGGCATCTGTACTCTTACATACACATACACATAGTTAAAATAAAATGAACGTATCCCACTCTCCACTCAACTGTGGAGAATGTTCTGACCATTGGCTAGATCTGGGTAGGGGTTTAAAGTTTACCGCCTGTATTGTCCTTGGCTGGTGCCTTAGTTTGAGCGGGACCCCTGGGCCCAAATCTGCCTATCATAATGTTCTACTTGTAGGTTTCTAGGACCCTCTGGATCCTTCTACTGGTGCCTCACATTTGACCATGTACCCTGGAGGGGGAGACCTGGTGGCACTCAGAGGAAGGACAGCAGGTAGCCAAGAAGAGACTTGATACCCTATGAGCATATACAGGGGGAGGTAATCCCCCTCAGGAACAGTCATAGGGGAGGGGAATAATGGGAAAATGGGAGAGAGGGAAGAATGGGAGGATACAAGGGATGGGATAAACATTGAGATGTAACAAGAATAAATTAATAAAAAAATTTTTTAAATAAAATAAAATAAAATAAAACAAACTTACAAAAATAAAAAATAATGTTTTATTCCCACTTATTACTATGATATATAATGTGGTAAATCTATATATAGGTACACATTTAAATTAGATGCTCATGTTGTAAAAAAATTAATAATAAGGGGAAAATGGGAGGGAGAGAGGGAGGAAGGAATGGGAGGATACAAGGGATGGGATAATCATTGAGATGTAATATGAATAAATTAATAAAATTAAAAAATAATAATAATAGAATTTAGATGTCATAAAGTATCTATTCACCAGCCTCATTTCTTCCAAGAATCATAAAAGCATCAATGATAAGTACTATCTAGAACATTATGTTGTAAGAAGTAAACAAAAATTTTAAAGTTAAAATTATGTTGCAAATATTCTAGATGTATTTCTATGGGAACACTTTCAAAAAGAACTGACTTTCCCCCAAAACTCACATGGAAAACTATTTCAAGTTTGTCTTAAAAACAGATTTAGAGGACAGAAGAACATGATCTGTCCCACAAAGAATTTAGGCTTCTTTTGAATGAGGAAATGCCCCAATTTCAGGATCTTTTGAAGAATATTGCTTTATCGAGTGTTGAAAATATGAAACTGGATCACCCTAAATTTCTACTTAGTAGAAACTTTTATTGTCATTTCTCCCCTAGCAATGTAAAGGAAGAAGAATGATTGCTGTAATCATATTAGTAAATATTCTATGTCAGAAGGTTTTACAACTAGAGTTCACACACACATACACACACACAGAGAGAGTCATGCTACTTAGAAACAGCCCGACTCTTAGAAGTGACCTATGAATGCAAAAATAAAGCGCCTTTCTCCCATCCTTGGTCATCTATGGGCCCTAAATGTGGGGGAAATGCACCAGCGTATAAAAATCAATATGCATGCAGGAATGCTGCAATACATTGGAAAAGGGAGATACTATTACAAATTCTGTCAAGACTGAGTTCTATTGCTATATTCCCAGAAAACGAATATATCACCGATCCAATCAACCAAATTTAATTTGTTTCCCCTAGAGCATAGTATTCACTGAATTTCTATTTTGTTTCTACTATTTATTATTTTACTTTTTATGTGCATAAATGTTAGGTCAGTATATATGTATATAATCATGCCTGATGCCCATGGATGTCAGAAGAGGGCGTCCGATCCCGTGGACCTGAAGTTACAGATGGTTGTGACCCACCTTACGAATACTGGAAAATGATTTTGAATCCTCAGCAAGAGTATCGTGTACTCTTCGCTTTATAGCTATTTCTGCAGCTCCAGGATAAGTTGTTAGAGATTCTAGACAAAATTGCATTTTATATATTCTCTTCTCTGCTTCTCCCTCCCTCCTTTCCTCTCTTTCCCTCTTCCTCCTCCTCCCTTACTCCCTCCCCCACCTCTCCCTCTCCCTAAATCCCAGCTCCCTTACTCTGTCCTTATCCCTGTGTCTCTTGTCTTCCTCTCAACCCTGTCTTTCTCAAGCCTAGCGACTCTTTCTACTCAACTGAGCTTTGCATTGAGTTTTCTCTCCCAAGACTAAAAACACTTGTTTAAATTTTAACACTTGTTTAAATTTAAACACTTGTAAAATTTTAAATAGAGAATAAATAATTTTTGGAAGTGCACATAAAATCCAACTCAGCTTCGCTCAGGGAATTTCCAGTCCGCTTCTCTATTTATAAGATCTGGGCTACATTGATTGCAAAGCTCACTTCTTTGACAATTTGACAACAATATGAACCTATGTTTCTAAATGGCCAGGATGGTAAGCTTCAAGCTTCAAGCTCCTTGGCATGCTGAGATCATCTGCTCAGGATCCACTCACATTGGTAAGTGACACAAATTTTAATGTGTCTCTGGACTTAATGGATAAATTCAAATATTCTTTTCCTTTTCTGTCTTGCTAGCATACTGTCGGAGGTCAAGCCTCATCGGTCTGAACATCGGACTATCCTTTCACATGATAGACATTACACGTTAAGTCATATGCAGATTTCAAATCAGACAGCCAAGCCTGCAACAGCCATATGCAAGATGTTTACACTGTGAGGCCTTGAATTTTTTAGAAGAAAATGCAGACTTACTGACATCTGTGTATCCCACTCATCCTCGGAAAACCTTTTTTTTTTTTTTCCCTGTCTTGGCTTCCTTTTCTGAATAGGCATCTCCCCCTTTCACTGTCCTTGCAGCTTCTTTGGGCAGCACCTATCTGGGACACCTTCACAGTCGATGTGTTTTACCAGTTTTCAAAGTCCAAAGCCATGACCTACTTGCATGGATTTCCCATCCTGAGAGGTACGGTGTGCTTTCTTCTTAGAAACTGTCCTCACCAGGAAAAACCTTCTTGGCTGACAATCAGACAAGTGCATCTGCACTTCCAGAGCTGACTCCTCAGCAGCCATACAGCCTGTGAGTCAGAGTTTGGTCCCAGGAAGGATGACAGTGTCTCTTTGTCCTAAAGCCTGAGGGCAGCACCGCAGTGTCCCAGAGAAGCCCTATGTGAGAAAATGGTAGGGAGGTGGACAGCTTTTCTGCTACTTAGACTATTTTACGGCCTGTTGATCTATCCTTCCTTGTAGATATAGCTCCCCCTGATCAGGAGTTCCCTTGAGAGAAATGGATTTGATTAAGTTTACCCTAGATAAAAATGATAGAGGCTAAACAGAGACGTTAGTAGAGACCTATTATCTAAACAGGATTCCCAAATGAAACGTTGACCAGATGGTGGAAAAGAACATTTCTAAGCCACAGCAAACGAATTTTAGTTTGTGCACATTAATAACTTGTTTTAATAGTAGTCACTTAGAGTTAACGAGTTCTTACCAGCAAAGTGAGCATGAAAGTGAGCATGTTATTATTGTGTGGTCTGAACATTTAAAAGCATGAACTAGATTTATAACTCAGGTTTTCGGTATAGTATATACCATCTCTGTCTCCTTTTCACAGCTACTATATGTCAATAAAAGAAAGCACAGAGGTTGACGTCGGAAGTAGCTGATTAAATGGGGAACTGTTCTTAGCGTTGCTTTATGTATGTTTTGCGTGTTTGTTTCAGGTCTTGCCAGTGAGACTTTGTTGCATTAACAGTAAGACAATGAATATTTGAGATTTCCTTCTGCCTTTTCAGGCCCAAACTAATTATACAAATGTTGTGACATTTGGAATTCACTCTTTAAACTCTCACTATGCTGAGATTATCATTGCGGTTTCTCTGTACCAACAAGGAAAATAAACATCAGAATGATTAAGACACTTTCTCAAGAATGCTCATCGATTGCTGGCAGACCTGACATATGAGCCAAGGAGTCCCGCTGTGGCAGCCATGTTCATAACAGTTGTTCGCCCACTTCTGCCATTCACAGGCGCCCCAGACGCTCACAAGCAGGCAATGGTCCAGTAACCTCATCTCTTACGAAACATTGTTAAGTGTTAAAATTGCAATGTGAACCTATCTTCACACACGGGGGTTACTTTGTGTTCTTAAATAAAATTGAAGTGAACCTGTTCTAATGTGAATTAATTTTCAGAAAATTCAAATGTGAACTCTCCTTTTAAAAAATAAATCAGTGGAATCAAACAAGGATGCTGGGTGACTGCAGGCAGAGTGTTGTGGGTGACTCCTTTTTTTTATGGGTTCTTGCATTTTGTGTTGTTCTTTTGCATGTGTTTAATATAAACCATAGATACATGTTAATAAAAACAAAGCCATGAATAGTAATTATAATCTCAAAAATGAAAGAAACATTTTTGTAACTTCTCATTCATTTCTTTTTTCTATTATTCTTTTATTGAAAATAGTTATATTTTTCATACAATATATTCTAATTATGGGTTTCCCCTCTCCCCAACTCCTCTAGATGGGAAGGGAGGTGGAAAAGACCTCAAGAAATATTTTTAAAATACTGTGAGTAAACAAAACACCAGAGTATATGGATATTAAAAATCTACCATTTTCCAGAGCCATTAATAGACCACATGTTTTCATCTTCATAAATGATTATAACTAAGGCTAAGAGTGATGCTAAGCTGTACAGCATCTTAGAATGCATGTATTTAAGCCCCAGAACCACAGGGAAAAAAAACGGGCAACAAGAATAACAGAGAAGAAAACTGAACAAAGTAACTCAGAAGCTGATGTTTACATAGATCCATGACTCAGGATCTACCAGCGAAGTCTTTCTTCCACATGTCTGACGCACACATGGTAGTTTAATAGTTGATGCCTTTTGTTTGTGTCTTTTCAAAATCCAGCTGAGAA
The DNA here is from genome assembly GCF_903995435.1 of Acomys russatus. NCBI lineage: Eukaryota > Metazoa > Chordata > Mammalia > Rodentia > Muridae > Acomys > Acomys russatus. The sequence goes on along the minus strand of NC_067167.1, from coordinate 32,877,632 downwards.
TGGCTGGGCTATTAAATTGTATATTCTGTACAATAAATCTTTTGCTATTTTCATTTAACCATCCTTTTCCTTTTCATATGACCTCTACTTTACAGTGAGATTTAAACGTGGCTTAATCTATGACAATCTGGAGATTTTTCTGGCCTCTTGCTACACTAAAAATGTTATCCTATCGAGACATGGTGGCACATGCCTTTGATCCCAGCACTTGGAAGGCAGGGACAGGTGGATATCTGAATTTAAGGCCAGCTTGGTGTAAAGAACAAGTTCCAGGAGAGCCAGGGGTACACAGAGAAACCCTGTGTTGGGGGGGGGAGTTACCCTAAACCTTTAATCATCATTTCAAAGTTTGCTTTAATCTCTACATTTGATCTTCCAGATTTGATTGACATACATGTCATCATTATAAATATATGATAGAGACCAAGATGAGCTAAACACCTAAGCAATTTAGAATTGCTACCTACAAATCCAGTTCCCTCCAACTCTCTTCATCTACCCTTATGTAACTGATAAAATGTAAACTAATATTTTTTAATGAGTGATTTGGGGAGGGAAAAAAAAACGCTGAAAGCCATGTCGATGCTGAACAAAGCAATCAGGAAACAGGAAATTATTTCCTACATAAGCCTGCTTATTCAGGATGTGGTGCACACAGTAGTCTATAACATACTTTAAGAAGTATTAAACACAGACTTTCCAGGTGAGCTTAGTCCTTTACCAGATACATATGCCAGACTTTTTTGTAAAAATAAAAATAAAAATAACTGAGTCAAAGAAACTGATCAATGGCATCCAAGAGAAGCCGGAAAGCACTAGTCAAGTCAATCCCTCTGCTCAACTCCTAAGTACAAAGCTGTAACTATTCGCCATCAATTGTCAGCACACCAAGCAGCTTTACACAACTTTCTCCAAACTATACATAATGAAAATGAAGCAATATCCAGGTGTTTGGAGAATCACAAGCAATACACATCTTTTCTTTTACTTTTTGTCTTTGAGATTATAATTACATAATTTCTCCCTTCCCTCCCTCCAAATATTCTGATATACTCCTCTTTCCTCTTTTTTCCCTCAAATGTATGGCCTCTTTTTTCATTATCATTGTGTCTCTGTGTGTGTGTGTGTGTGTGTATGTGTGTGTGTCTGTGTGCGTGTGTGTGTGTGTGTGATCCTAAATGCAGCCTCCTTAGTCTCCATAATGCTACTCATAAGTATGTTTTCGGGGCTGACCATTTATTTGGTACTAGGTAACTAGTTGGTGTGTTCTTCCCTGGAGAACACTTCTCTCAGTCCCCATTACAGAAAACCACAGCCAATCAAAATGCATTTTCTTCTTGCCTTGACAACTGTGTTCATTATTTCGTATTCAACAATGACTGGCCAGTGGAGTATTAATCAAATGAGAAAATCAGTTCTTCACGAAATTTAGCTTCGATATCTCTTCTGTGGTCAGCGGGGACAGTAAATAATGAGCCAGTCTGTGAAAGCCAACCAGACATGAGAACATACTGCAAGCTGTTCAGTTTGGCCAAAAATGAATATTCACACTTTGTCTTACAAATTCTACTGTCCTTCCTCACAAGAGTCTCTCCTCTGGCTCAGAGCATGGCTGGGATTGCTGCTGCTGTGTGTGTAGATCTGCCTGCAAGAAGGACCCAACTGGTAATATGGTAATTAAGAGAAAGATCTTCCTTTGTGAAGCTCAGGTAAACAATGTTAGTCATGAAAATTCACCAAAGACAGGTGAGAAAAAGGAAGGAGAAGGGGTGTGGGGAGTTGGTCAAGTTCATTTTTTTAATAAGAAATTCAAGTATGACACGTGACTTTCCTTTTAAAAACCTAGGGATTAATGTAACTATAAGTAAGTCGAGAATGTTCAATCATTCTTTTAAACCTAAAGCCAATTGGAACTGACTTTGTCTGAGACCCATGTATTCTTGTCCAGGGGAAAACTCATGATCACACATAAACTAAAGTCTGGATCACATTAAACACTAAGGAAAAATGTTTTTAGTGAAATGAATGGGTCATTCATTGACCATCACAAAAAGGAAGACTGAGCAGCTCAGTGACTAGCTGAGTTAATAACCAGTGAGACTGCACAGAGTATTAAAGTTAGTAAGACTCCAATGGTGGTCCGTATAAGTTAGAATGGCAGCCTGGGGTACAGAAGTGACTCATTTACATTCTGTTAAATCAAAAGAAATATGAAAGTGCTGTTGGAAAACACAGCTACCACACTCCAGGGAAGTGTTTTATTTAGTTCCTATGGAAGTCACATTTTTATCTAGCATAAAATGTTATCTTCCTTACTTTTAAAACTAAGAAAGAATACATTTTTAAAAATCTATCTCAAAGTATGATTTCCCTAAGTGTGTCTGATCTCCTGTGAGTGTCAGCTGATCTCCCTACCTGTGAATGACAGTCTGCGTGTTAAGAATAAAACGCAGGGAGAGACCACTCTTCAAATGCTGTCTTCATCTGTTGTGTTGCAACAAAAGAAAGCCAAGTTTTGGATGAGTGTGATTTTTAAAAGCCACAACTGCTTTCTTCTTTTCCCATGTGTTCTTTAGGCAGTCCTGTAAGAGAACTAAAGCAAGCATGAGCACCTTTATTTTACAGGATGAAGCATGTGCCAAGGAAGGGCTGCGTGACTTGTGCAAGAGGCCAAACAGGAGGCAGCAGAGCCACCCAGGCAGGAACAATGCTCTCCAGATGCACAGAGCTGGGCAAAGAGCAACAAGGCAGCCTTAGCCATTAGTACTCATTCTAAACTTCCAAACTCAGCCTTCCTCTGAGTGAAGAATCCTGAGATTCCAATGCAAAAAGGTCAGATAGTGCAAGCCACACTGCTGACAGGTGGAAAGCTATAATATATAATGCCCTCAATGAATCAAAGTCATAATTGAATTTCTTAGAAAAAGTGTACTATTACGTATTCTATTAAATGGTTTTCTTCCAGAAGTATTGACATTTCCTGATGTGTATGGATCAATGTGACCTGTGTGATCTGACAAGGCAAACTATTTTTTTAGCATGTGTTTGATGGTGACCTTTGTCAACAGCTGTCATATATGACCATGTCAAGTTTGAGAACCCCATCTCTCCATTATCTCAGACTTTCTGAGATTAGAAGTCTTGTCACAGCATAGCGGCTCCACATCTCACAGGGCCATGGTATCACCTGCTGTTTGGCCTGCACTCATGGTTAGCCTTTGGAACATCCTTCTAGGTTCTTTAAGTCTTGTGAAGCTTCTGCTGCTCAAGGGTCCCTCACTAAGTGGCTCATTTTCCGCCCAGTTGTCAGGTTACTCTTCCATGGTACCCACCCGGCCTCCTCACTACATGTGACTTAGACTTCAACACCAGCAGGAGGCTGTGTATTCAAAATTCCCTAGCTTTGGCTGTGTCTGACCTCTGGGCTATCTTTGAGGATCTGCCTAATTAATTAACTGCCAGCCACCCTCCATAGTCTCTCTTTGATTAATACAAGCTCGCTCCACTGATTAGGATTCTTTTCTTTTTTATTTCTTTTTTTCTTAAGACAGGGTTTCTCTGTGTAGATTTGGCTGTCCTGAAACTCATTCTGTAGACCAGAGCTGGCCTCAGACTCACAGAGATCAACCTCCTTTGCCGAGATGTTATATCTCCCAATAAGAAGAGTAATCCTGTTCAAGGCTTCAATTCACATAGGTCGCTGATCATTTTTTAATATTGTTTTCTACTCTGTAGCAAAGAAAAGCTAAAGCCAAAACCACATCAATATTTAACGTGTACCTTTATCTCTCAGCTACTGAGCAGGAGCAGCAGGCTATTTGTAAGTAGGCTTTCTACCCTACTGACAAGCCATCACATCATAGACCAACAAGAGTGAAGCCTTCTGAATTTAATGTACTCAAAGCATTTCCTCCTGGGTGCTGGGAGCTGGGACCATAGAATGCGCACTGGGCTTTCTCACCCCTTGCTTATACCTTAAGGCAAAATTCCTCAGCCAAGAGTCCAACCTTCATTTCTGACAGGCTGCAACTGTGAGGGCACAATTCTACAGCATCTCAAGTCAAGCCACCCTCCTGTGTGCTTGCTGTTTCCTTTCATGCCTCCAAAGCATCAATCTAGAGGTTCCCCCACCCCTGGTGGGAGCTGACTTTGACAGGGTACAATTATTACAGCCACAGATCCAGAGATAGCAGCGGGAAGTGACGCTGGTCATTGCAAACCCTTGAGATGCCAGAACCAACAGACTATTTAATACTCAGGTTCAATATGTTACATATATACATGACATAATTCTATTATACACAACACTATACGCCAATCACATATTCTTTATTGCCCATTATCTCTTTCAACATTTTCACAAAGTTTTCACAAATTCTACTTTGCAATCTATATCTGTGCCCTTGCCAAGCAAAAATTAATCATTTTTATCCTTATACCTTGTTATTTAAATTCAGGTCCATTCTAGCTCTAAAGTTTTGACTCTACTTTTTTCTTAATTTTGCAGTCCCGTGTCTTTAATGGAACGTCACTAAGCACGAAGGAATGAGGAAAGAATTACATCAAGATCACTGCTTCTGAGGCTACCTTATAGATACATTTGAAATTATCTTATAACTTACATGGGAAATAATGACATCTACAAATTAACCACTTTGACGTCATATGTGAACCCGTCAACCACAATTTCCACTTCATCATGCTCGCTCCCTCTTTTACAAGCAGACGGGGGAAAGATGAGTAGCAAGTGTATCAAGTTTCTCCCATGCACACTGTCTGTTTTTCCTATTTCCACAGACCCATTTCTCTTCCCAGCAGCGATCCCACACCTGTCATTGTCTTCTCCATTAACATGCTACATAATTATATACTCTTTTAAAAACACAAACATTCAAAAGTAGGACTTAGGGGGATGGAAGTTAAAAGGAATTTTCAAAAAGGAATTCATCATAAAGAAACGAATTCCATAGGATTCCATGTAAAAGTAGATTTTAATTGAGTATGCAAAATTTCTCATAAAGCCGATATGGCTCTATTCATCATGTTATTTGAGTACTTAATTATTCCTAAAGCTTTGAAACTCAGATATGCTGTGAAATATGGCCTTTGCTTTAGTTCCATAATATTATCCTCATATATAAATTTCTTAACCAGCCAAATTGTATTAGTACTTTTTTGTCACTAAACATGAAGATTTGATTTAGAAGGGCGACTGCAATCTATTTCAGAGCATTTTCATTCCCCTGGCCTTCTGAGTTTCATGCATTATATTTAGGATAGGCTTTTATCCTTTCCAATAAAAAAAAAAAACATTTATGAGAACTTTAATTTCTTTAACATGGATTTTTGACTATGGCTGAGCTTAATACATTTTTCAAAGTGGCTTTATAATTTAAACAGGAATAGAAACAATAGCAAACTTGAATATCCCAGATCATTAATTATACACAATCAGCATTCATGAATACTAATGTGGCTAAAACGTGATGAAGTGAGTGCAGACATGCAGCATCAGTTTCCAAATAATACCCACAGACTCCACAATAGACACCTCAATAGTAAATAAACGCTAAAATGGGGTGCCATATTCATAAAGCTAGGGTTGGAATGGGGTGAGCAAGGCTTGGGTCTCCTGCACAAACACGTACTGTCAGTGTCTCGTTCGTCTGTGAGGGCTCTACTCTTCCATATATAACACTTGCTATTAAACCACATTATTATCCCAAAGGGATGAGGCAGGGGAAATGGTTAAAATTCCAAGTTAGATAAATAACATTGGGAGACTGGAGGCTGGTCTCACCAGAATGCAAATCTACAGCTGACATCATTAAAGCTCTTCCCAGTTTCGTTCAAGGACACCTGCTTCATAGAAACTAGCAAGATGACATGCCTGGTTCCTTTTAGTTGGGTGCGAGGGAACCATTAGTGCTACAAGCTATGGTGGTGATTGACATTTCAAGCCAGAGCTGAAGTGAGACTTCCAAAAACTCTTTTCCTTCTGACACTATATGGTTATATAGTTATGTATCTTCAAAAGTTTGTGAGTTAATTTTTGTGTGTATGCACCTTAACTTTTTGAGCAATATTTGTACTATACTCATTTTCTGACTCTAATACTACAATTTCCAGGGGAAGGCCACATTGACTTTGTTAACTCTGCATAAGTCATATCCCAACAACACACTAGAACTTCAGAATGTTTAGTGACAGTTTGCCATTAGGCCCTGTGTGAAAGCTTTCTTTCCCTTTTTTAATTTAAATTTATTTTAAAAAGATATTCACAACAGGGTGGTGGTGGCTCACACCTTTAATCCCAGCACTAGGGATGCAGAGGCAGATGGATCACTTTGAGTTCGAGGCCACCCTGGTCTACAAAGTGAGTCTAAGACAGCCAAGGCTAACACAGAGAAATCCTGTCTCAAAAAAGCAAACAAAGAAAAAAGAGTTATTTGCTTTACATCCGAATCATAGCCCCCCTCCCAGCCCCACCCTCTAACCTTTCCTCCCTCCTCCTCCCTCTTCCTCTCCCCTAGTCCTCCTAGCAAGTCTCATCAGGACTGCCTGCATCCTCTTCCCCTATGAACTGGTAAGGCACTCTGCCAGGGGTAAGTGCTCAAAGTGCAGGCAACAGAGCCCAAGGCAGGGACAGCCACTAAATAGGGGACCCATAGAGAAACTACATCTGAGTAGGGGGGTCTAGGTCCTCCCCATGTATGGTCCTTGTTTGGTGCATCAATTTCTGTAGGCCCGCTAGGCCTAGATTTGCTGGCTCTGTTGGTCTTCCTATGGAGTTCCTCTGGGTCCTTCTATTCCCCTACTCATCCATAGGACTCCCTGTGCTATGCCCAAAGTTTGGCTGTGCAAATCAGCTTCTGCTTTGACCCCCTGCTGGGTGGAGTCTGTCAGAGGACAACTGTGGTAGGCTCCCGTCCTGTTCCCTCTCTTCTACTGGTGAAGCCTGCCTTATGTAAGGTTTGTGCACAAATGAGGTCAGCTCATGCCATTCATAACTCACTGTAAAACTAAGAAGGCTTGGCTCTCGGTATAATTTGAGTAAATGTTCTTCTGTGAGGAGAGTAATCAGGTACAGGCGTAAAAAAATGTGAGTTTGGTGGTGTCCATGGATATAGATTCAAGTCTTTCTCCATGGCTTCCAGACATGTGAGAAAGAGTACATTACTTAACTTCAATGGTTCTCAAATTTCTCATTCCTTAAAATGGGGACATTTGAAGACATTACGGGGTCACCAGAATGGGCGGCATGGAAAGCGTAGTACTAAATGCATCGCACGCCATGACTCACTTAATCACTACTGCTAGGTTATCTTGGGTTCTGGTGGATTTTCATTTTGAGATGAGAAAACTGTCTACTGGGGAGTACTAAACACATGCTGTTTTCCAGAGTCTTTGGTGCCGTCTTCAAAACCTCTAGGGCAAGACGTATTTCCCAATTTTCAACATTTTAGACTGCAGAAAAGTAACATGGCATGTTTAAGATATGTTACGTAATGCCTCCAGCAGGGTTGAGGGCAGCACCCCATAATCAAGCACATTAATATTTCTCCAGCAATCAAAACATTCACACTAAATGGGATAAATAAAGAAGACTATAAATAGCCTCACCTCCTTTCAGGACAAGATTTGCTGCAAATCATGTACCAAAAAAAAAAAAAAAAAAAAAAAGCTATTTCCAGACCTTTTTGGATATTGGAGTTTTGATTGCATGCTCAACTGTTCTTTAAGCCATAGTGGGTGCTGGGAACAGGAAATGAATGCAGAAACGTGAGCTGAACCACAGAGCAAGGGGAACAATGGCCACTGACTACATCATTATCCTGCCCTTCCTTCTCTCTGCTTCCTACTTTACCCAGCCATCATTAATGGAGTAGCTAGCAATCTGCTCACTAACTTGTCACAGTGTTTAGATCTGAGAAGAACGTAGCAATGACATGTCTCAGGAAACATTTGTATGATGACAGACATTTGGAAACTACGGTATACTAACTAAAATTTTCTGGCATCATAGCAGAGTTGTAGGGTGCAGATTTATCTGTGCCCCATTAACACATATGTCTTTAAACAGACTAAACATGAAGAGAGTCCAAAACAAAATTCAGTGACTCTTTTTTATTTTGCTAAATAAATGTGCAACTTTACATCCATTCTAGTTTCTAAAAGAGAGAGAGACAGAGACAGAGAGACAGAGAGAGAGATTTATCATAGAAAACAACTATCATAATTTTTAAAAGGTAAGTTTTCATTTCAATGTCTAATCCAAAAATAAGTTAAGGAAAAAAATACTGTTCCTCATTCATGTAATCATCTGTTGTGATCAGGTGTTAATTAGACAATTTATGAACATAATTAAGAATTATAAAGTCCCAGAGATAAAACACATATTATCTTTGCAATGTTCGCAAGGTTTTCCTGACCTTTGAAATACCACCAGTGTCCGTTAGGAATCTTAGTATTATGATTATGACTCTTTTGAAACCCACCTGAATGCTATCTTGTCTTGGTCCCACAAAAATGATTAAGATATTGCCTCTTTAGGATTATGTCTGACGTGATAATAATGGAAAAATCTCTTTGTCCTAAAACATAAAGTCAAAGTGAATAATAGTCTCATTTTAGAATATCTCCTTCATCAATGGAAATTGAAAGCTCATTATTTTTGTAAATTAATAAATAAAAACAAATTTTAAATTATCCAGTAAAATGGAGAAACTTCTTGGAAGTCATACACTTAATTGATAAAGCGACTAAAAGGAGCCAGGTATAATTTTCCCCAGACTCTAAACATTCCATTGCTTGATAAAAGATGCTGTATTTCTCTCCAAAATGAACAGAAGACAGGGGTTCTGGAGTATAATGATCATTCTTAATTCTCTCACGGTACCTGACAAGATTATACACAATATATTCATCCAGTCCTATAGTGATGCATTGATTGAAGAGGCATTTATATGTCTCCAGAGAGTAAGTAACTGTGGTCATATATCTGACCTTACAATTCAAAATCAATGTTCAGCATGGCTGTATCCAGTGATAACTTTTGGGAGACTTTTAGTATATAAGCCATCCATAATGGATCTGTGAATGTAAATTCTATATTAAAGGCACTGTAGCTTAGAATAGAAAGATAGGTACATCAAATCAAATCAAGAATGGAAGAGGGAAAAATGGAAGGAGCAAAATCTATCTGTGAAATAACTTAAATCAGTGGCTCTCAGCTCACAACCCCTTTTGGGGTCACATATCAGATACCCTGCATAAGAACTATTTATATTACAAGTCATAACAGTAGCAAAATTACAGTGATGAATTAAAAATAAAATAATTTTATGGTTAGGGGTCACCACAACATGTGGGACTATATTAAAGGGTCACAGCATGCGGAAGGTTGAGAACCACTGAGTTAAGATCTGTTTGTATTGTCTAATAGAAGAAAAAGTGTAATCAGGAGTTTAAAAGGATTTAAGCTGCAACTTTTTACAGGAATAATAACAGGTTGTATATTTATTAAAGTAACCGGATGGAATTAGACATCTTCAAAGTATGTCCATAATAGTATTGCTACTGATTATTACTTTACATCATTCCTCAGTTTCTATATGCTAAAATTACTTCAGTGTTACAGCTTAAATGTTCATGGTTTGTAAACTTGATCTCTAATGCTGAGGCATTGAGAGATGGAGATAAAACAGGGGCTGTTTGGGTCATGGGGTAACACTCTGAAGAATGAATTAATGGTCTTTCTTTTACGGATATAGCAATCACAGTAGGAATGATTTTTTTTTATATAAATGATCCTCTTTATCTTTTATTCTCCCACCCTTTCTTCTCGTTTCTCTTCTGCCATAGGAAAAACACAGCACGAATGCTTTACACAAGATGCTGGCACATTGACCTCCTACCTCCTAACACCAAGAACCATGGGCTAATAAGTGGTGTTCTTCATAAATTACCCACTTTGGAGTATTCTGTTGCAGAGGTCCAAAACAGCCTTAGGCCAATAAAGCATCTCTCCTACTAAATAGATGCCCTGTCAGTCTTCTTGTGTCACTTAGATTATTCAACCCATTAGAATTCCAGAAGACCCATGCGAGGCCTTCTGTGGAGTTATGTAACACAAGAGTCTGCAAGCTCTCCACCTTGGCAAGTTTTCCTTGGGCTTCTTTGAGAACTCCTACCTAGCATCTGGAGCACTTTAAGAAAAACACTAACCTCTTCCCCCAAAACATGTCTCTGTGCCTCTACACACTGCAACCGAAATTGTTGACTGGTGGGGAACGCTTAGACACAAGGCACATCTGACGACACCCCTTTCTTGGGGTCTCTTTCTCCTTACTCTGCTCCTACATATATAGAACCTGACTTCCAAGTTCGTGCCCACGTCACCCTCTCAAGGAAATCTCTTGCGATTGTTTTTAGGTCTGGGTTAGATGTTTATTGTATGGGTTCTTAGTGAACCCTACGCATCTCTCTCTTGGGTTGACTGAAAATGTGTGTCAGTCTGTTCACTTGTTGCTGCCACCCAGCTCCTATCTCCATGCCAAACTAGACTTTGTATTTCTTCGAAACTAGCATCAATAGTCTCTATCAACAATAACACTTAGTGGGCATGGAACTCAATAAGTGTCTGGTTCCTGAAAAAGTGAAATCGATTTAGGTGCTTCATTTTTCTCATGGAATCTTTCTCTCAGTGGGGAATGCTAGAGCTTAGACATTAGAGGTCACACTCTGGAGAAATCTGCTGCTCCTTAAAAAGCAGAAAAGGGCCAACAGATTCCCTGAGGTATTACACCTTTAGTGCCATGGCTTTCTGTGCTTTCATCTTTTAAAGCTACTATATTAGTGGCTGGAGGGATAGTTCTGTCCTTCCAGAGAACTCAGATTCAATTCCCAGTGCCTATGTCACAACTCACAACTGTCTGTAACTCCAGTCTCAGGAAATCCAATGACCTCTTCTAGCCTCTGCAGGCACCAGGTGCACACATAATGCACAGACATACGTATAAGCTAGTATATTATCTGTACTTTATAAAGTTAGAAAATATTCAGAAATGCATAATTAATAGGACCAAAAATGAAGTGATATCATGTGTCTTAGATTCAACTTTATAAATCATAATTCAGAAAACTAATTCTTACTATCCATTTATCATATGCTTCTTTAGTGACATGTTCACACAAGAAAAAAATTAAATTTGGTGTAATTATATTTTTGGAAAATTCATTTCTGTGTTTCTATATTGTCCTAAATATTTCCCAATTGAATAGTTGCCCTCCCTTACCAGAAGAGATTTGCCTCAGGGCACCATGGACATCAAAAGTCATGGATATTCAAGGTTTTTTGCAAGAACATAACTGCATTTGCATGTCGCCTACACACATCCTCCTGCACACTTTAAGTCATGTGTATGTTACTCATAGTAGCTGTTGTAACGTATGTGAGGAATGAGTTTCTTTAATATTGTATTGTGAGGGAATGAATGACAGTAAAACACTGTCCTCACATATTCACTTTACAGATGCCATGATTGTTCTAGACATTTGCAGTCTCTACTCCTCTGAATCCACGTGATGCAAACAGGTGGACTGTTTATAATTCACAGACAGCTATTAATATCTTTTTGTTTGGAATTAAAATGATTACTTCAAGGGTTTTTGCTACTATTGTATATTTTCCAAGGACTACTTAATACAAAATAGTTTTCCTTATATCTGATATATTTTCTTCTAATTAACTCCTAGAAGTGAGATGCTTAAAGATGCCAGATTCAGATGCAATTTCGGCCAACATCACCTCACCACTCGTGTTCACTGAGGAAAGAAGGCCTGGCAGAAGTTCACAGGGGCACATATTATATTCACGTTGGGTTCTTTATTTTCAGTTCCTCGTCCCTGACTATATGATGGCTACATAATCAAAACTTTCAGATGCTGTCTTGACTTGCCAAACTCAAAGGCACACAGTGAGCATAATCATTTCATGAAACTGCAACCTTCCTCTTCCAGTCTGGCAGTTGGAAGAAGGAAAGTCGCAGACAACGTTTTATTATTCCTAGACATCTTAACACATTTAAGAGAATATGTAGCTTTAAGGCAAAGGTCTTTAAAACTCGGGGCTACGAGATGGTTCAGTTCCTAATGTTGCTCATTGAATGTGAGTATCTGAGTGTAGACCCTCAGCATCTGTCTAAAACACAGTAAGTAAAGCAGCATGGTGCCAGAAAGAGGGGACAGGATGATCTCTCAGACAACTGGTCAACCAGGCTAGCTGAATTGGTGAGCTACAGGTACAGTGAGAGACTTCATCTCAAAACACGTGTGCTTGAAGAAGACAATTTGTGTCAATCGATAGTCTACACACAGGTGTGCATACACACACGCACATAAACACACACACTAACAAACAAAAACCTAGATAAATAATTGATTTCTGTTTTAAAATATTTCATAAAGACAAGCCAAATGTGGTGGCTCATGCTTGACGTCCCTGCACATAAATGGAGATGCTGAGGCAGAAGGATACATCCTGCATATGTAAGGAGACACAATCTTGAAAAGAAACAAAGGTGACAAGGATTTCCCTTGAATCTGGGTGTACAGAAGAAAGGCGAGCACTGAGCTTTTTCATTTTGATGACTCCTCAACAGCTTTAACACACAATGTGCACTGTGAGTCCACAAGTGGAGGTCGCAAGGCCCCAGACGTGTTGTGTTGTAATGAACAGTCCTGGAAGTGTATGCCTTCAGCTTGATATCATTGTTGCTGAAAACGCTGGGGGAAGCTCAAAGGCTGATTTACCAAACTAGCCCAGTGTGGAGCTTAAGGTGTGCTCTGTATTACAAGCTTTGTCTTGGTTTTCATTTCCTTCACCATCCTGCTCCTCACTGAACCAAGAGAACTTACACTGAGACCAGCTACCATCGCTACAAAGGACACTCACTTGCAGACCACACACTAAAAATCAGAGGTAGCAGCTGAGGACCCAAATAATGGTGGAGGTGAGAAGACTCCTTACCCAGAATGCATGAGGAAAGAGAACTGCTTAATTTACATCTAACTGCCACCAAACTATTGACCACCTGAAATTGCCCCAATAATTAATACAAACATGGCAAGCTGAAGACTACAAATAAAAGAATGAGAACCTAGTTACCAAAAATGCATGCACATATGACGTGTCCCAGCCCATGGGACAAATGGAAGCATGGCTCCCCACACACTTATACATTTTTTAAAATGTGCATGTACTAAGGAGATAGAGTTCTGTGTATCTCATAAGCAAATTTAAATATCTATCACCTTTGTACATAATTATTTAGTAATAATTAAAATCTCTCCTTTATGCAACAGCAATGTTTTGTAAAGCATACTCCGAATAGGTTATTCAAGTACAAATAATAGAAGATGTATTAAGAGTCATGAAATGCAGAAAATGAGACAGGGTTATTTGAAGTTTTTTGGTCCAGTAATGTTTCCATGAAAATATTATTAAATCTTCCTGTCTCTATCCCTAGGACCATAGAAAACCACTCTGGCAAGGACCCAACCATGCCTTGATTTTGTTCTTATAGTGATGATAATAATTAGCTAAAGGAGTTACCTATCTCTATCTGAGCAGTAACTGCTTCCAAAATTAGAACATTAGCTACAGCAGACACAGCACAGGACCATGTGTGTAGTTAGCCAGAATTTTGTTTGCATGGACTATTCTAAAATAAAGCAAGTTTTAAAGTGAGAGCAGAAGAAATTTCCTTCTGGATTATATATATATATATATATATCAGATATATAAAATAAAGATACAGAAACTAGGTGGATGGCTTAGTTGGTAAAGTGCTGTGAAAGCTGGAAGACAGGAGTTCAGATCTCCTATACACACAGAAGGCTGAGGATATGCCTGTAATCCCAAAACTGGTACAGTAGAGGCAGAAGGATCACTGTGGCTCGCTGGCTAGCCAGCCTTGTTGAATTAGTTAGTTTCAGGTTCAGTTTGAGATTCTGTCTCAAAAAACTAAGATGAGCACTGATTTTCACAATGGCCTCACCAGTTTGCACTCCTACTAATAGTGAATAAGTGTTCTCCTTTCACCACACCCATTTACTGTCATTTAATATCTTAGCCATTCAAACCGGAAACAGACCTGCAATAGGATCTAGCTCTCTCACACCTTGGCATATCCCAAGGCACTCTATACCCTACAGCAAAGATGCTTGCTCATCCGTGTTCATTGCGACATAAGAAACACAAACAGTCTAGTGTTCATTGGTTAGATAATGACAATGTGGTACATATTATTAATTATTATTAATATTATTCAACTGTAAATAAAAATGAAACACTTCCTTTTAGATCTGTGGGACCCTGAATGGCACATACCCACTCAGATACACACAAATATACGCTATTGAAAAATAATAAAAATAACCCTTTTAAAAACGATCATAGTAAGACTGCTATAGACATGATTAATATACTAAAAGTAATAGCTTACTAATATAATCCCATGACAAGATATCATAGTTAGCAAGGTACCATTCACAGTGAACAGAATTGTTCACGAATGTTTACTGTAAACATGAAGAGCCTCTGTGAAGTTGAGAATGAAATCGATTTTGAAATCTAATACTTTATCTGATAAGAATGCAAAGATGTAGTATTCCTGGCTACAAAAATATAACTGTTAGATGCAAAATCGACAGGGCTGAAGAGATAGCTCAGTCAGTAAAGAGCATGAAGACTTGTGTTCGATTCCCAGCACACACATGAAAAGCTGGGGGGTATTTCCTCCCATACATTGTACTTCCAGGAAAGGAGAGGTAGAAACAAAGGGATCCTTGGGACTTCCTGACCAGCCAGCCTAGCTGGCTTGGTGAGTCCAAGGTCCTGGTGAGACACCCTTCCTCAAACAGGGTGAATGGCTCCCCAGGAATGATTCTTAAAGTCAACCCTTGGCCTACACGTGTGTGTGCATACACATGCGCTCACAATGCGCCTATCCATGATCACTTACAAACACATAAACACATATGCATGAAAAACTGAAAGTCTTCTGTATATCTTTACGTCTGCATTGCTTTGGGGTAAAAATATGACAAGCTCCTAATAGTCTTTGAGAAGACAGTAATCAATGTGTCCCCTCATCTAATCAATGTCTTTTTGTAAGAATTGTACCTTTATGACTTAATAGTACTTTTGTTTAAGACTATAAACTGCAAAGGTCTTTAGTTTTAAAACCACATAATCATTCCAGCATTCTTCTTTGAGTATTATGTTATCATTCTTATTTCATATTTCTTTTAAAATATCATTTTCTTGATTTCTAATATGTATACGAAGGTCTTAGAAACAGACTTTTCTCATTCCCACAGTGAATTGTGTTTGTCTTTTTAAGTTCTTTTAAAATTCCCAATATTGTCTCAGCTCAGTTGGGATATCTGGGCATAATTTGTGTTTTAAATATAAATTTTCTTTGCTTCATGTGATAAAATTTATTCCAGACTACATGGGGGCAGGGCAATCACCTTTGGATATTCCTAATTTGCTAAATGAATCAAGGTGTGTTAATCAGGAATCCTTTTTGCTTGCTCTCCTTATCTGATGTCATTGCTACTGCAATGTTCATTTCTCCATGTCTTTCCTAAGGACACAGTATCCTTCAGCAAAGGTCTTACTTCATGTACTTAGCAGGACAACCAGTGTCATCTGTCACTGCTAGGCAGATGCATCTCTGCCTAATGAGGACTTGACATTTGTTCCCACTGGCATCGCCTCTCCATAAAATTAAAGCACACCAATATGTAAACATCCTTTCAATTTCAGAGCACAATTGCTGCAGAGACTCACAAGCATCTGTCGAGTGATCAAAGTTCATGGTTCTTACAAATGTATTCTCAGCAGGTAGGTGACAAATTAAGGTGTTACTGTTGTCCAAAGAAAAATTTCCAGAAAATGTTTAAATGTTAGCTTAGTAGGAATTAAAATCACACACTATACATGGGCTTTGAAACTTCTCATTTGGATTAAGTGTTAGGGAATAAAGTAGATGAAAAATTAGTAGGGGAAATGTGAGCTGAAAAAGAAAAGAAATGTTGCCTTTGTGGAAGAATCAGAGAGGAATATAGCCTCATAGACAAAGAAATCACAGTTATTCAGATGGTGATAAACCCTGCTGAGGGCAATAAGCTTTAGTGATCCACTGCACAGTATGTCAGTTGCAATAAATAATTCATATTATATTTCAAAATTGCTAAATGAGTAGCTTTTAAATGCTTTCACTCCAAAAACTAAGTACATGATATGCTGAGTTTGTTAATTAGCCTGATTTAATCATTCCACATAACAAATATATATCAAAACATTACACTATGTCCCATAAGCATATATAATTGCTATTTTCAAGAAAAGCCTACCAGAAAAATTACCACCTACTATTCATAACTATGGGGAACAACAAAAACAAAAAGGATTCAAGAGCATCCACTGCACAACTCCGTAACTAGCGAGTACAGGAGGTGTATGGGCATATACAATCATGTGGCACATAGCAGGGTTTTGGTCAAACAAGAGCCATGTCTACTATGATGGGGCCATCAAATTAGAAAAATGGCTTTAAAATCCCTGTCAACTACTAATAACATAGCCATCATAATGTGGTAGCATCGTTCAATTTATGATTGTGGCGACACTGGTGTAAACAGAGATACTCTGCTTCCAGCCATAGAAAAATCATCCCAATGATGGGTTCACATAGCCTTGATAACCATAACAAACGCACGTGCTCCTGGGCTGTGCCTGTGCTCTACTAAAGTCTTCACCATTTTTTATAGAATGCACACCTTCTATAGTTAGTATAGAAAGTATAGTTAACTTCAGAACAGCTACACTCCAGGGACCTTGTCTTCAGAGATGACAGTTCCATGTGTGTGGCTGCCTGGGAAGACCTCCCTGGGGAACAAAAGGCAGGGGTGGAGGATGTGTGGGCCTAGGCTCATTAACACTTTTGTGTCTTAGTCACTAACAAAAACATTTACAAATGAAAGATGCCTAAGAAATGATAAAAATAGAAGCATGCTTATAGACTCAGTTCATTAAAAAATGAAATGTTATACAGGCCCCAACGTGCATCCATGTCTTAAGCTGCACGTTCACTATAAAGAGTTAAAAGCTTTCCAAAAAAAGAAAAAGCATGTATAAAGTAAATAAGTTACAGCGAATTAAGGTACGTCTATTACTGAGGAAAATATTTTTATGAATACAGTACAAGATAAGTACACAGTGTTTATAAACTCTACAGCAGTCTCCAGTCATGTCCCAAGCCTAACGTTAAGTGTCTACTGGTTCATATATGTTAAATAATTAATGCCCTACATAAGTATACCGATTTTTTCTGTTTTACTGCATTTTCATGACCACTTAACACTTATTTGTGTGTTACAGTTGGAGATGGAATTCAGCATATAATGTTATTCAGACCTGCAACCGAGAAATAAAAGCCTATGTCAGATCGTCAAGGTGACTAGTAGACCATGCATGTTTGCGGAACTGAACGCTAAAACACTCTCTTAAAAATGAGACCCTCCCCAACTATGTACTCCCCAGTATATCCTTTCTTGGTTATGTGATACACAGACTCACAACTACAGTCTAATTCAAGTCCCAAGAACCTCACTCCTTACCAAAATCTCATTTCAATTGTTAACTAAAACACAAGGAAAATCAGAAAAAATTTTTCTTTGCTGACCAAAAACATTTAGATGTGGAGCAAATAGGATTTAACTAGTGGAGATGCAGTTTGAATAAAGACTGAAGCAAGTCAATGTTAGATATGGAAGAGTGGTGTGCGTGGTGTGTGTGTGTGTGTGTGTGTGTGTGTGTGTGTGTGTGTATGTGTGTGTGTGTGTTGTATATGTGTACTTCCATATGAGGGTGTACATGCCTGTAGAAGACACCAGAAGAGGACACTAGATGACTGGCTTTATCTCTCGCCACTTTATTCTCCTGAGACAGGGTCTCTCAATGATCCCAGGGTTAGGTTGATGCCAGCAAGTCCACAGCACTTGAGTTACAGCGGCCACAGGGCCATTTCCATTTCTCCACCTGAGTGATGGAAGTGGACCTGTGGTCTTCATGTCTGTATGACAGAAGCTCTTACCCACTAAGCCATCCCTTCAGCTTCAGGAGTATCTCTTAGGCTTAGTCATTTTTCCCCAGTAAAATCTAAAGGAACTTGAGAGTCAGATGCAGCAAACCTAATAAGGAAGCTGCACGTGGAGTGACTGTTCAGGACTGCCCCACTTGCTTTAGGGACTGGCTGGAGCATTTGCCCTAGGAATGTAGCCCATAAAATAGCCCCTTGAATGAAGAAGGAAACCCACTCCATCATTAACAGGCTAGAGTGAGACACGAAAGTAGAACAAGCTCATAGGCTAGCACAGATGTCCTCAGTTTGTCTCCAGATCACTCACTTTCTTAGACTGTTGCAGCAACCTTGTTCATGCACCTGTTTGTGTGCACCCACCTTGAAGGGATGCTCTGGCATGGCGGTGTGTTTGCCCTCAGCCACTGTGCTACAGTCATCCTCAGCCCCCTTCAGAGGAAAAGATAGTTGAAGAAGACCAGTCACTTAAAATACAGGAAGGTTGACAGAAATACGATGCTCAGAGAGAGGCTAGGGTTCATGCCACAAATGAAAGAAAAGTGTTTTTAATTCTCCAGAATTAATATCTTCAGAAGAATCACAAAGACGGTTTTATCATTAGAGTATGACATAAATGTGGAAAAGGGGCAAAAGAAAGTAAGAAAGATGCTCGATGCAACGGCTCTCCGTATCTGTAACCCCAGTACCAAGGAGAACAAGGCAACAGGATTGGTGGACACTCGGAGTAACCTAGACTACGTAATGAGTTCCAGACTAGCCAGGGCTCCAGGTTAGAGCTCAGTCCTGATTTTTTTTTAAAAGGAAAGAAAATAAAAATAAAAGAAGAATGATTTCTTGGGTGCTCTAAATATATTTTTTAAAAAACAGAAAATTGAGACCAAACTAATGTATATCAAATACTAGAATACAGTGTCTACAAAGAGTGATGGAAGCTTGGACCAATACACAAGAGTTTTGAAAAGTATTTGAGAGGTGAAGAGGAGTTAGGCTTGCAAGATGTGAAAAGATGATTGTATCACTCTTTTAAACCAAGGTGGGGAGATAGGCCATTCCTGTATGTAGGAATAATGGTGTGCCTGGTGGGTGAGAGTGGGGTGACAACACATTTCTTGTATCCAAGGATGGGGGCAGGGGAGAAACCTGCCACTTGAATTAAGCCTTATTTTTATGCTCAGGTTGGAAACAGAATGCCTGGGAGTTTGAGAAGTCACAGGCTCTGAAGAGCTATGAATGTGATCTCAGTTTGTAGCCAAAGAAAAGGAATAAAGTGTCCTAGGCGAGGAAATAAGTATGCATAGGCAGTGGGGAAAATTCTGACATCACCATCTTCTTCCAGTTTTAACTCTATGATGCTTGGTTTTGTTTTATTTTCTTCCTCACTATTCTCCTTTCTGGACCTTTCTTAAAAAAAAAAACGTTTTGCCTAAGAAGGTTTGGAATCTTCGAGTCAGATCCTATTTGTAGTTTCTAGTTCAAGTCTGTAACTTTGGAAGCCACATGGAGGGCTACATTGGGTAGCCACCTCTATATCATAAGACATTTTAATATTCTATTCATTGTCTTTAATTCAAAATAGTAAGAGAGAAATTCAGTATTTCCTGGAGAGAAGAGTGCTCATTCTCTCAACCTTGTTTTGTTGTGAATTATACCTACCAAGAACTGGAAAAGGCACACTTAGCATAATATCTATAAACTGTTTTTCAAGCTTAAGTTGTTAATACAGAATTATAAAAAGAAAAGAATCATAAAAACAATTCTAAATATTATAGTATTAAGGCCCATTTAAGAATCATTACTGTGAGCCAGGAGGTGGTAGCTCCCAGCACTCGGGAGGCAGAGGCAGGCGGATCACTGGGAATTCGAGGCCAGCCTGGCCTACAAAGTGAGTCTAAATGCAGCCAACCAAGGACAATATGTGCAGTAAACATCGAACCCCTACTCAGATCTAGCCAATGGACAGGACATTGTCCACAGTTGAGTGGAGAGTGGGGACTGACTTTCACACGAACTCTGGTGCCCCATATTTGACTACGTCCCCTGGATGAGGAGGCCCGATGGCACTCAGAGGAAGGATAGCAGGCTACTAAGAAGAGACTTGATACCCTATGAGCATATACAGGGGGAGGAGGTCCACCACCTCAGTGACAGACATAGGGGAGGGGAATAGGGTGAAAGCAGGAAGAAGGGAGGAACGGGAGGATACAAGGGATAGAATAACAATTGAGATGTAATCTGAATAAATTAATTTTTAAGAAAAGACCAAAGTGAGTCTAGGACAACCAAGACTACACAGAGAAACCCTGTCTCGAAAAACCAAAAATAAAAAATAAAATAAAGTAAAAAATAATCATTAATGTGAACCAATATCCAAACTATAACCATTCATTTCAGAGTTGGGGGGCAGGGGCGGGAATGAAGCCGCCCTTATAATACAAAAGGAAAGCAGGGGAAAGACTCTTGACAGGAAGATAACAAGTTCAAGGTCAGGCCAGCTGAAGCTTACACAAAGCGACTAGAGGAAGCCAGTGGTGGGAGGGATGCCCAATTACCAAGGAAGACTAGGCTTTCGCAACAGATGCTCCAGGCCTTTGGAGCCAAGCTCAGCTCTGCCACAGGCTGGATCTTCTCCCTATCTGTAAGCTAGTTGTATTCACTTAACCATAGCACTTTGAATGGGCCCCGCCCTCCCCTCCTTTTGAAACTTTGCTTAGGTTCTTCTCAGTATCTGAAAAAGAAAACAGAAAAAGAGTGAAGCATACCCTCTTTATCTTCTGCCACGGTCTCCTCTGGGAAGATACTACTTTCCCGATGGTGTTGTCTCCAGAGCCCTCTAGCTTGCATCTGCTGCAGATGTCACAACGTGGCAAAGCCACCATTCTCCTGCTCCGTTCCAGTACATTACAAGCATGTTACGAGCAGGGAATATGTCTTCACTCTGCCACTCGAAAAACACCTGATACATAATAAAAATGTATCCCATATTGTCCAATTAATTTCTATTTAATCATGAATGACCAATAGTCATTTTCCAGAACAAAAGTCACTCAGTATCCAGATGAAAATTCTCGAGGGGAGATAACACTTCTTCAAGAACATTCCAAATGCCAGGAATTTTCCATAAGATTGACTATTACTACCACATTAGCTTCCAAACTGACAAAAAGCACTAATAATTATTATTTAGTTTATCTTTATAGCATCCACTCAGTAAGCTATTCTTATTTTTGCTCTAGTCCAGTGAGTCAAGGGACACTCTGAGAAACACCTTCTAAAGATGATACTTGAATGTAAGGCGTTACCCAAATGAAAATTTAGCAGACTGAGGCCAGCTCTAAACATAGTCACCTCAAAACCAACTGAACAACAGTCAGCCAGGGCTGCAAGCTAAGGTGTCCTACGTTTATCATATCCTCTGACCACTGAGCTGTGCCATCCTGCATTTACTATGCTCCCTCCCCTCCGACAGTCCTATCATCCAGAGTTACTTTATCTATCAAGCATCCATGGTTTTTTTTCACTGCTCTACTGACATTCCCGTTGGTTATTTGCTAATGTCTATGTGCCTTCCGGGGCCGTTAATTAAGATTCTGTTTACTTGACACAGCAGTATAGCTCCCTCCCTACCTAGCATGTCTACCTTATACTCTTATCCTCCAGTAGAGTGCAGAGTCTGCAGTGCACGATACTGTAACTATTAATTCATAGATATTTTTCTTCCTGCAAACATCTATTCTGAAGCCAAACGCCACAGCTCAATTTGCTGTGCTTTCTTACTGTGCAACGTAGTCCTGGGCAGCTGCTGAAGCTTTAGTGATTATTAGCAGAGAGACACAACATTAAAAGCATTAAGACCATGGATGCTTGCTTTTTCATCCAGTTCTCACTTAGGTGAGACTACTCCCATGTTTTACATTAAACTATCTCAGAAGCCAATAAGCTCACACCAAGGTAGAAAAAGCAAACCCAGCGTGGACGTGGTGTACGAAGATCTCTGCCCACTCTGCTTAGCTCCAAAACCCAAAAGTCAAAGACAAACCGTGTGAGACAGATGAATCAGAGATTAATTACATCAATGCTATCCAAAAAAAAAAATGTAAAGCAACAGACTGAGAAAACAATACCAAACTTAAAAAACTATAAAAATTATGTATACATTGTAACTAAAATGTGAGTAGTGCATAAAATAATTTAGTAAACTAATGAAACTCAACTCTGTTTTTACATCAAGACTAATCATTTAATGTCTTTAAAGCCTAATATATTAAATTAAATTCTATTTCATTGATTTGCTTGAATTGTTATCGCTACACTAAATTCCATTATGAGACGAGAGATAAATCATAAGCTCGCAATAGTTATCATTCATAATATAAATACAATAGCTCAACGTGGCTGCCTTTGCTAGCCATATGACAGCTCTATGACACAGTCACTGTGAACTCACACAACTCTAATAGCTATAGGGTGAACCAAAGGCTACTGTTATTTCAGACTTAATTTTGTAGGCAAAAAAAAGATTGCAGCTATTTTCTGCCCATGTTCAAATTAATCTTCCTGAAAGAGCAGATGCACTGCAGATATTCTCACAGCTTTCATAGCTGCTTTGTCATTTTTCACTGCAAAAATGCCTGAATGATGGACAAGTTAAGGATAAGTTAGACCATGGTCACTCCAGTGTTATTTTTCCTTAAATACTAATTTTCCTCATCTTATCCTATATTAACAACATCGGTTAAAAAAAAAAAAAACAAAACAAAACAAAGTTTATTCATCCAATGATTACTACTACGGCATCAATATAATTATCGTACAATGTTCTCTTTTAGTAAAGAGTATTTTGTAATTAATCCATAAATTCAAAACTACTACTATAAGAAGGCCAAACCTGAATTTCTGCTGTATACTTAAGAACTCAGATAGAAACTTTTATATACTTCCTAACAAAGCATTAAAATACTCAATTATTTGAACAAAGAATTTTTGCTTAAATATAATTCATTATCACGTAGCCTTACATTTAAACATATTGTTTATGTTGATAATCTTTCAAATGATTTTATTTTATAAGTAATGTATTTTACATTTACTGAGTAGTTGAACATGTTTCTATTGAAATAGAATCATATCATTGCCACCCTTCCCTCACTCTCGGAATATTTTTTTAACCTAGACAAAATATTGGTACAAAATGAAAGGACATGTGTGGCCAGAGTAGTTGGCTTTTTCTCTCTAAATCTCTTTCTAGAGAAGCAACTTAAAGGAAAAGACTTCCTACTATGGAGACTAAATCACAAGACAGCTATTGAAAAGGATTATTTTTGGACTCGGCATGGTGGCACGTGACTCAAGTCCTGGTGCTTGGAAGGTGGAAACAGGATGATCAGGAATTCAAAATCATCCAGAACTGCATAATGGATTCAAGACCAGCATGAGCTACATGAGACTATGTCTCAAAAAAAAAAAAAAGAAATAAAACAAAGAACCCTCCCAAATAAAGTGTTCTAGCTTTTGTTTCATATTTTAAAAGATGTCAACAATACAATGGACTGGGTAAACAGACATAATATAATCTTGTATGCATAAACATAATCTAAACACTTAAGTAGTTGCCTGGAGAATGGCAGTACTTTTTGGTAGAACAAAATTATAAATCTTCAAATGTAAGACCGTGAAGACTGAATTAGATGGCCCTTAGGCATCCTCATGAGATTTTCTGGACACTTGGAACTCTAAAGACTGTCATACCCGAGGAATGCCTTTATCATTGTCACATTTCTAGAAAGAAGGCCAGCTAACTACCGTAGCAGTCCTGAAGTGTCTTCAGCTCGGTGTGATAACTATCATTTTGTGCAGAGTTTTTTTGTTTTGATTTCTATAAAACGCATTCTCTCAGACACTGCCAAAAATTATACCATGGCTTTACAACTCCATTATATGCCTCAACCAACTGGCCATTATTAAAAAAAAAAAAAAAAGGTTCAGGACAAATTGCATTTACTTCACTGATCTCATAATAATGTCCAACTTCACGTGCGCTTTCCACCAGCTCTAAATACATTTTATTTTTCCAATTCACCAGCTATCCCAGTACAAACACATAATGCTGCTTAATTGTGTTTGAAAAAAAAAACTATGCTCTGCAAAGTACAGTATCCATAACCTGTAGGTTTAATCAGGATCCCGTTTTTTAACTTTCAAACAATAAATCTAATAAGAACAGAACAAGAAAAGCTCGATAGACACCAAGGAGTCAAGCTTTCAGAGTCTGAGGACAAAAGGGAGGCAGGTGCATTGGCAGGTTCATCTTGAGGCTCCAAAGGAAATACCGAGACATAACATGGAGCTGAGGAAGGCAGCGCTGGGAGGGTACATCTACATCTAACTCAAGAGTACATCCCTCTGGAAGTGGCAGTTCCCTGATATTTGCTCAACAGACACAGACAAAGGCAGAGATTGGCATTCCTATTCCTAACCAACTTGCTGCACCTCGGTGACTAAACATGTGTGTTCAGCGTGGACTATGGGCTAGACTAAGCAACCACATTGGCACACGGAAAGACCACTGACCCTGAAGACAGAAGATCTAAGTTCTAGCCCCTCAAGAATCACTAACTTGCCATGGCCAGAGCATGTCCGTGTCTCCTCAAAGTGAGGCAGTTGGGTCAGATAACAGATTTTTCTTCCAAATCTAATCTTTATGAAGACTAAAAGTCTATTGCATATCTGTCACAAATCCTATGGAAATAGTTTACATTTGGATTACATATGTACGTATATGTACATACATAATGAAAATAGTTTACATTTAAATATTTCGGGTATATGTATAATATGTGTACATCCTAAATGCTTACTATATTCCTGAAACTTAAAACCACATTCTTACAAGTCCCTTCCATCTCCTTTCCATATTAAATTATATAAACATGTCCTTTGACAGTATATTTATCATCTTTTTCTAGATGCAAAAACATATATCCTAAAAGAGATTTTTGTTCTCAAAAGAGAAATACGGAGCCCTATATAATAAGCATACATATCATTTTGAAAGTCTTCACTAATGAACATATTAAATCTTAGCTTTCAAGTGTGCCAGACTATTCTCCACACTAACTCCAGTAGGCTAGGTTATGAAAGAGATGAAAACTGGAAGGTTTTTTTGACACTGTTTTATAAACATTTAAATGTGTTAGACATATCTCTGAAACCTCACATGAATAAGACTCTCCCTGCTGTATAAAATATGGGAAGGGGGAAGGATGCGCCTTTGACAAGGCACTTTTCAAATGGAAATAAAACTGAGATTATCTAATCAGTTACCCTTGTGGGTGGATGGATCTACACCTGCACTGAATCTTAGGCCTAGGAAATGACAGAGCCGATCATCTTTACCGCTTTCATGACAGAGCCACAGCAAAATGATTTCCTGAGATCAATATGTGGTTAAGGGAAAGCTGTTTTCAATGGAAACAGGAAGCTTGGAGCTAACCTGTTTCTATGGTAACCAGAGCAGCAGCTACCCAACAGCTGTAAGGAGGGAGGGAAAAAAAAGGGCAGAAAGTTACAAATGAAAAAGATCAATTCTGCTTTACCTCATTGGTGTGACAGTTGTTGGGGTACAATCAGGATGGGTACAGACATGCTGATCCTACCCAGGATCTTTAGCAAGAGCATCCCCACAAACCGTCAGAACCTTAGAGATGAGAAGCTTGGGTACTATCTTAGCCCAATGAGTCATCCCTGGGTTTATTATTGCTGTTGTTTTTACTGTTGTTATTGTTATTGGAATAAAGCAGAAGAAGATGAACTGAGCTCAACTCATGCTGACATCAGGGTTAGCTCACAGTTCTCATAGCTCCGAATACAGATTTTTTTTTTCAATTCTGTTTCCAAACATTCTCTACCTCAGTTTTCTTTTCTCTCTTCAAATGCACATTCTCTACACTTTTTGTGAAAATGTTGACTACATAGAATTAAGATTGCCACCTTCATCCTTTAAACAAGAATCAAACCATGCTATTTTATCATAAAGGACTGCCTGAACTGTTCTAAAAGAAAAGCACTTAAAACTTCGAGCACTGAATTACATTTCTGTAATATATTCATGGTTATTGTTTAGAGTATTTGACACTATACATTTCCTTCTGGAAATATGTGTTTATATTTAGTGCCCTTGCTATTCATTTAGGCATGTCTTAAAGGTTGCCATAATAAAGATGATATATGACTCATAAGTTCAAAACATATAAAACTTGAAAAATACATTTACTTTATGTGTGGTAGTAAAAATAAATGGTGGAGATTTAGATATCCAAGTGGGAAAATCTGATATGCACCTCCACATAAACATGCACATTTTCTTATTTTTATTTGCTTTGCAAATAACCCTCTTGACAAGGAAGAAACATTTTCTTGTCTCTCATTCAATTTTGTCAACTTGCATCTAGAGATGGGCTGTTAAAATGTACAGGAAAGTCATACTTAATCCATCCAACTTCATTCATCTTTGGTACGCCTGGTATCCAGCAATGAAACAGCTCTCTTAGGAGGTGCTCATACATGCTACTAAGAATACAGTGTAACCAGTACGTGGCTTTGTTCCTTTACTGATGTGCTGAGACTCGGGTACTCTCTGGTCCTGCTCAATCCTCACAATATAGTAACTTAAATAGAATTATATAGTTACTGTTCAGGAAAAGGTCAAAAGATGCTTATTAACTTAACTATGAATTATATAGTTAGTGAAAAGGTCAAAAGATGCTTAGACTGAACATGAAAACAACCGGACATCACAGCAAAATCTTCTCAAGAACATGAACTTGAATTTGCTTTGACCTACAGTTGGCTATGGTTCAAAATTAATAGAGAAAAAAAATAAACAGTCACATTCTAATAGTTCACCTGTGTGTTTTAAGTACAATCTTCATTGTACTGTAAAGAGACCATGCATCATTATGAAACCAAAAAAACAAGATTAAAAGAGCCCTCATATTAAAACTTTGAGGCCTAACTGCCCTATCTAAGTGTGCCACTTTTAGTCAACTGCCCATTAACTAATTAAGATTTTTGCGGGCAAAAAGAAAGCTGGTGAAGCTTTTTTTAAGGATAATAAAAGTCTTGATTGTCAAATTAAGGAGCATAAATTTTATTCTGACATTCAAGGTACCAGTTAATTGTTTGTTTCTTTGTTTGTTTGTTTGTTTGAGACCAGGTTTCTCTCTGTAGCCTTGGCTGTCCTGGACTCGCTCTGTAGACCAGGCTGGCTTCGAACTCACAGTGATTCGCCTGCCTCTGCTTTCCTGAGAGCTGGGATTAAAGACATGTACCACCATGCCTGGCTACCAGTTACAGATTTTAATAAGGGAAATTGTTGTGACAAACACACCTAAGATCAGTTGAGGATGATGAAGACAGTGGCGCAGACTAGAGCCCCACACACATGAGCTCACTGGTAACTTGAATAATAGGTACAAGAGAATGTAAACTCGAGCAGGTTCTCTGGAGTGAAGAGCACAAAACATTATTGGTATTATAACAACAGATCGGAAATAGGTCTTACAATCAAACACTTGAAGGAAGGTAAGTTTTGGTTTGTTTGGTTTTTGTGTGTGTGTGTTTGTTTGTTCTGTTTTGTTTGCTTTTGTGTTGTGTTTTATTTTTATCTTTTGAGAAAAACACTTTAGTGTCTTGGAATGTTTCCCCATCTTATTGGCTTTTCTAGTTTAAATGATATCTTTAGAAAATGTCTTGTAGATAAATGAAGTAACTAACTTGATGAGAGCAAAAAACTGCATCTTCGGCGTGACTTCCCTTTGTGTAGATTTTGATGTAGAGTGTTTAAAGAATGAATGCAAACTGGACAAACAAACTTCCTGAAAGAAAATCACCCTTGGTAACCATCCTTTGTGAGGGAACTCTATACGTCCATTAGAATAAAATGCTGTTTGAAGCCAGCAAGGAAGAGTAAATAATCAATCCCGTAATTAAAGGCATGCATCGATCTCCAAAAAGGGGTCACACTATCAAACGGAAGTGAGGTCATTCAACTAGCTTCACCTACAAAGTGAAAAGGGAGGAATGGAGACCAGCATGGCCCTCCTCCAGCCCTTTAGAATTGGGATCAAAGTCTCTGACTCTGGAAAAAAAAAACTAGAAGCTCTACCAAGACATTTCCACCTGTTGTGTCCTCTGATGGCCTGAACCTTGGGTGAAAACCCACACCCTGACCTGCAAATGTCCAGGTGGAAGTGAAGGACATGTAACGCCTTCACAAGTGCGTCTCTGCTCTCTCTTCTCTTTCCCAATCTCTGTTTCCTACAACAGATTTCCATGACAACTTATGTGGGAATTCTTAAACATTTCTTATTAAGGAAAATAGCACGTAAGTATGGCATATTAACTTATTGACCGAATTGCTGGAATATCAAAATCTCTGAAATACATATTTATATCACAAATTAAAATTCTAGATAAAACAGAACAAGCCAGCCAGCAAAAGACAAAAGTAAGTGTCATAAAAAGTCAAATACCATTTCCTATCACTAGTGTTTTTAGTGTGACAATGTAGGTCATAAAAGGAAAAATGAAACACACCTATTTTAAAATTGAACAAATCTCCTCGATATTGGAAAATCATAAAGCAAACAAAGAAATAGGTGTAAAAAATTGAAAAGGAACTTTAGTTAAAATTGTTCACCTACCCATTGCAATAAAGTATGAGATAATATAAAGGTAGGAAGTTTATAAATGCTTAACATTATTAAGAATAAGATATGAGACAATACGACCATACTGGAAACAAATCACTTGCTAATTGACTTAGGTTCATAGAATCAGAATCACACCATTTATGCACAGTTTTATCCTGCTGCCTCCTTGGTGGTATCTTATCAGAAGAAATATGCTGATATCATTAGGTCAGGCCACAGTTGGAGCTAGAATATTACTTCACTTATGAGTTAAGCTATGGTTCCTGATTTGGGCCATCCTTAGTGATTTGAAAAGGTACTTTGAAGAACTGAAAGTCTGCTAAGGGAAGCAACATATTGGACACTGACTGGCCAATAGCAGACAGAAAGGTCCAACGGGGCTTACTTAAGAAGGGAAGGTGGCAATATTTCTCTTCCTTTGTTGACTGCTGCCATGTAACAGTTCTGCCAGCTAAAGGCCTAGCACGTATGTGTTTTTAAATGTCATCAACGGCCTTTCCAAGTGAGAATTCTAATTAATGTCTCAGGCTGTGTGGGGTCAAAAGCTTGTGTGGAGACTTCACAGTCTAGCCAGTTATAATCAGAGGTTTTTGTGGACATGGGACCAGGAAGATGTCATGACACGATTAGGAAAATCTTGCTTCAGCTAATAATTTGACACGTGACCTTGACTGTGTCTTAAGATCTGAATCTTCATTTTCCTGCTCTCATTTATAGAAGCAAAGGTCTTTGCTAAGTGACTTCTGACACAGATTTCAGGCTGGTGGTTGATTGTCACCTGATTTTTGCTTCTCCTCGTTTCTGACCCTGTGCTAATCTCTTGATTCTTTCTTCATCTAAAACAGGTACAAGCAAAGTCCTCCACATAATTACAACAAAATCCAATGAAACTTTAAAAAAAAAAAAAAAGTCATTGTCAAGTCAATGGACTACCCTTTTCGCTAATAATCAACAGAATCAAATTTCATAGTAAGGATAAAAGTTGTGCACCTTGCTAAACATTACTTACAGAACCTGGCTTACAATAAAATACTTAACAAATTGAGTATATCATGCTTATGTTATTAGAAGGAAAGACAATAAGGCAACTGTTTTATTATACACAGACTGAAAAGAACAGTCACATGACGAGCCTGAAAACAAAATCAAATTATCTCTTTAAGCACTTAAGGGAAGAGCAAGTGGCACTTGGCTGAAAACCCAAAAACTACAAAGGAATGGTCATGAGCCTGTGGCTTTATTAATGAAAAATGGCACTTTTGTTTTTGGTTTTTGAGACAGGACTTCTTTGTGTATCCCTGGATGTCCTGAAACTAGTCCTGTAGACCAGGCTGGCCTTGAACTAATATATCCACCTGCCTCTGCCTCCCAAGTACAGGGATTGACGATGTACACCACCATGCCCAGCTATCAATAATCATTTTTAAATGCAAACAGTTTTGCAATTATGAAATAATTCTAAAAAGCAAAAACGTAGGATTAACATTAGTAAGTCCATGTTTGAATATATGGATGTAGGGCCATGCTAAAATTTGTGCATGGGTTCAAAGGTCCAAGAGAACAGCACTACTTTACATTGTCTTTTATGTTCTTCTTCTGGCTGAAAGCCAAACATATGTGGATATTTCTGAGGTAATATCAGAAGCATATCTCTCTAGAAATCAGTGGGCAGATAGAGACATAATAGATAAGAGGCAGGGATTTCTCACATGCAAAGAAAACTGGCCAAGAGGATAGGGCCAAAGTTCGACAAGGAGGGTTACGATGACCACCCCGGGGAGGTGAGGGTCTTCTCTGGGCAGCCAAATAAGCTATACACAGTTACAAAGATTTACCAAATGCAGTGTTCTGTCCCCATATATAATTAAGACCAATTCATATCCTGTGTTACTTTGGTTATTTCTATTTCTCCTATTTTCTTGAAGCTGGAAACGCCATCATTGGTAATTTCTCCAGTCCCTTCATGGGGTCCCGGGAGGCTAATTTGGGAAAGATGTAGAGTAAATTTAATCACTCATTTAAGTTAGAGACCAAACAGAAACATTGCTGCTAAGATTATAATATAAAAAGTCAGGTAAAGCTTCCAGCAGAAGACTGGTCAACAAGGCGATTAATTTCACCATCATCCTGTAAGGAGCACAGACATACTGGGAGAGGAAAGGCCCCCAGCTTAAGCATCCAGAGTGCAGGCAGGATCACTGGGAACAGTTCCAACAGCATAGCCTTCGTCCTTGGGGGAAAGACAGGCCTGATGTGCTCTCATGAAATGCTCCCCTCCAGCACACCCTAGCGCCACCCACTCACGTAGACAGGTTCCATGTCCCCTCTCTCTGTCCTCAGATTCCATCCTTAATGCTGCTACTACCCTGCTGAGTCAGATCTGAGAGCTGGGCCTCACTGGAAAAAAAATGTCACATCAGGATAGGCAATGGGCTCCAAAACACATCCTACCTAAGGGAAAAAGTTGGAACCAAAAAAAGTTAAGGCAAAATCTAAAGTGAATATAGTAATGGCTTTAGGATACATCCCAGAACTCTTCCACCGGGGGGAGGGGGTCCCATTTGCTGGAGTAAATCTGTTCGAATTGGAGGTCAGGAGAGTGACTGTCAGGGAGGGTAAAAAGATGGGGCAAGGGTCCCTGAGCTTTCCCTACCACGCATCAGTCCCCTAGAAAACCATCTCTACTGAGCTCTCCTCTCTCCCTTTTCATCTCAGAGGTAACTGGAGGAAAGAACCAAAGTTTGAAGCAAAGTTCAAACAGTTGCAGTAACAGGGGACTGTAGATTCAGGTCTTACCCTGGCGGCTCTGGATGAGTAGGGGTCCTCAAAGAGGGCCCACATGCGGGGCTGCAGCCTCCTCCAGCGGCCAGACTTGCCATCAGGTCCTCCCAGCCCTGAAGCATCCTCAATGCCCAGTCTTTTAGCCGCTAGGTCTTCATCATCACCAGGGTCGCCCCCGATGAGGTCGGGTGTCTCGAAGATGTCCAGCGCCTCCTCCGCGTCGCGATGCTGCCTGTAGGTCATCCAGCAACAGGGCTCCACGTCCGTCTCGTCGATACCCCAGAAGGCCAGCTCTTCCTCAAAGAGCGGCCCACACACGTCGGCGGGGCAGTGCAGCTTGCCGGTGCGGTAGTAGTTGAGCACATAGGCAAAGACCCCAGGGTGGCGATCAAAGAAGAATTCGCGGCCTCCCCCAGGGTGGTCGCTGCCATTGCCACCGTGAGAACTGCAGTTGCCTGCGCCGCCCTCGAAGCAGCCGCTGGGGACGGGGGACAAGGGAGGCGGTCGTGGCGGTGGAGAGAGGGGAGGGGGCAGCGGCTGCAGCTTGTCTCCCGCCGCTGTCAGGCAGTCGCCCTGGGGTTCAGAGGAGGCGAGAAGGGCCAGGCGAGTTCCAGGAAGGGTCTTGAGAGTGCTGCGGTAGGTTTCGTGCCGGGTACCCCCGACATTGAGGATCACCCTCTCGTTGTTCTCGATCTTGCCCATCTCTGTGGCTCAGACATGACTAGGGGAGGTAAATACAGCACCAAGTTAAAGCTCTTGTGGGTCAGATAGTCACCATGACCCACCCACCCCCACCCCCTACCTCAACCCAAGAGTGTCAAGATGCAGAGCTGGCAGTTGGGAAGGACCCTCCCAGGAAGAGCTCCAAGTCCTGTCCCCGCCTCTTACATCACGCCTGGCCCAGGTTCCCAGTGAAAGAACAGTTGAGTCTTCTTGACCTTCCAGGAAACCTTTTCTCTTGCGACACACAGTCCACCCTTGACTCTGACCTCTCCTTTCTTTTTTTGCCCTCCACCATGTCTCTCCTCTATCCCTGTCAAATCCAACCTGCTTTTAGTTCCCAAGCCCTTTTCCTTGCCCCAAATCTCCCACCACTCACTCCCCAGCCTTTTTTTTTTTCTACCCGCCTTTCCTCCAGGCTCTTCTCCCTAGATGGACCCCCTCCCCCCACTGTCCCATCTCTCAGCCCCTCTTTTTGCTCTCAATGCAAATCCCCTTTCAGGGAGTTATATACTCTATACAACTGAGTTATGTTGAGTGGGGGGCCTCGGGGGCCCTAGCCGCCTGCATACCCTTGTCGAAGCCTGGACGGCTCTCTGCTCCCTAGCGCTAGGAGAGTGCCCTTTGCCGGCTCTGCTCTCAGCTCACTTCTCTCCCTCACCTACCAGGCAGAACACTGAACACAGAAGTCAGACCAACAACAACAACAAACGTCCCCTCCCCTGCCTTTCACCAAGGAGACCGGTAACTAATTTCCTCGTCCAATTTCCTTTTCACATTACTGTTATCGTTGTTGCTAATGTTATTATTACTTGGGAAAGCGAAGGACTAACTAGGATCCATCTTTGAGGACAAAAGTGAGCAATCTATCCACCCCTCCCCCTTCCCAAGGAAAACAAACATCTTGAGTCGGGGGTTGCTTTCGAGGAGGGGTGAGGCCCAGGAGAAGCTGCGGGAGGCACACCCCCTGGGTCTCTGAGCAGGAAGACCGGCTGTTTCCAGCCTGTCCCCGGGGCTTCAATCCACATTCTTACTGCTAGGCGGTGGGGATGCCCGCCTGTACCGCCCTTCCATTTCTCCCCTCCTCATCCCTGGATACCTTAAGGAGACCCGGAGAAAAGTGGATCTGCTTGGGTCTCGGAGTGGACGAGGATCTCTCTGCAGCTGGACAGAGTCCTTGCGGCCAGCTGAGCCGCCCTCCTCAAAGGAGAAACTACTTGTTGGCGTTTTCCGGGGGTTCAGGTGGTTGAGCCGCTTCTCTGGGTGCTGAGGTCGGGGAGACAGTCCCCGCCCGCCGCCTGCCCGCCGCGCTCCCCACCTTCACGCTGCTGCGATCTGCGGGCTCTCCCATAGCCACCCTCCGCGCCCAGAGTCACCATCGCGCGGGGCTGGGCGAACCATGGAGCTCAGGGCGGGTCCAGCTGGCGCAGCCTGACCCCGCTGCAGACCTTCAGCCCAGCTGGCTCTGCCTGGAGCGGAGGCTGACCGAAGGACAGGGGGGCTCACCCAGTTGAAAGTGAAGGCTCCCAGCCTAGATCTGGATCCACGAATTTGGTCCTTCCCCCCACCCCCCACCCCCGCCCGAAAGCAGCCTCTGCTAGAGCTGTTCCTTCAGCACCACTCAGTTGAGCACATAGCTACAGAGTGGGTGGGTGGGTCTGGGGGAATCTAGGCTAAGCAGCCCTGTCGAAGCCCTCTCAGGAGCTCTCACCTGCACTCTTTAAGCACTGTTCTCCACACCCTGTCTCCTCCACTGTCCCACCCCTCCCAACAAGTGAGAGAGGATCTAAAACACCAATTGCTTCTTTTCCTTAATGACAGCTGACAGAAGTCTGCTTACAGGTGACAATGGGTGTTGTTCCCTGTGTCATCTGCAAGGCTCCGCTTTCTCTCCTCACTCAAATGTAGGTCCCCAGCCACCACAGTACAGTTATATAAAACAAAACAAGTTTAAAAGTTTATCCCGGGAACACAATGCTCCCAAAAGTACAGCTTCAGCTTCCTTTATCGGAAATACGCAAGCGACAAAGCAAAGCTCTCATCAGCCAAGACCCGTTTAACTCAGTTGTCTATTGTTTATGTTGCTAGTTCTGGAGAGGCTAAACATTATAAACTGCAGGGCAAACACAGAAGAAATGGGATGTCCCACAGTTCCAGGGTCCGGGGTTGGAGCTGTCGGCCCTGGGGGTAGAATGTGATCTGGTCAGCTCCATGAGCTTGCCATCTCCTCATGTCACTCTCTTCACATGGGCATGTTAGCTGTGCATCCACAGTCTCCACTTTCCATCAAGACACAAGCCATGTTACCCAGAGACCCACGATAACATCCTTATTTTAACTTAGTCAACTCTAGAAAGACCCTGTCTCCAAATAAAACGATCCTCCAAATAGTAGACACCGGGACTCCAACAGATTGCCTTGGAGAGAGCACAGTGCAGTTCATACCAAGTCTCCAACACAACAAAAGAATATGTTATCTGCATGCGCTTGTGTGTATGCTTCAGGAAGAGACAGCAGGGATAGGCAGAATGGAGGAGGAGCAGGAGCCTTAAAGGGGACTGTTGCGCAATCCCATGAACATCCTTAGGATGGATACCCAACAGGTAAGGGAAGCACCAGGATGTAAGTGGATTGAGGCATCTTTGAAAAGACGAGCATTGCTCCCAATACTGCTATTTAGTGGCAACGTTAGCTTCAGTCGTCAACTTGGCATGCCTGAACTGCAGACCTACCTCCATCAGATTGGCCGGTGGAACTGTCTATGGGGTATTATTATTATTATTATTATTATTATTATTATTATTATTATTAATGATTGATGTGAGAATAGTAAACTCCAATGCTAGAAAAATTTTCAAATATATTCAAATTCTACCATCTATTCTCTTCTTGTCCAGCTATTCCCTTCTTTATTTAAAGTCATAAGTTCAATATAGAAAAAAAATATGACATAAGCTTTAAAATAAATTAACAATAGTAATAATGGTGATCCAAGCATTCATAGTAATAGATAACATTTACTGAAAGCATAATGATTAGAAAATGTCTTGCATAAACTCAATCTTTTCGTTTAAATAAAATGAATAGTCACATTACATAATAATTATTATGACGGTAGAAAAATAACTTATGTCTTATATAGTAGTGACAGGGAACACTAATGAAAGGCTTCAGTTTCATAATATCAGTTGTATTCTGGGGAAATATATGAGAGAATCAGAACGGAAATGAGAGTGATGAAAAGGACTTGCTGGTGGGGGGAGGGGCAGGAATATGTAAACCCCTGTGCTTTGATGGGACCTAAGCTTATGTGAGCCATGAAGAAGTAACCACACAGATAAAGGGGCTACCCTTTGGAAGAGTTTTCTTATGATTCATAGGAGTAAAAATAGAGAATATTACAGAAAAAAAAAACATGAAAAGAAAAATGTGGGACAACAAAGGATGCCAGGGAGGACTGGGACACAAGCAGTGAATGAGAGGCCTTCTTTGTTTCCTTGTCAACATAAGAGCATCCTAACACAGACATCCAGGGTTCGTTACATAAGATAGCTGAGAACAGGAAACCCCTCCAGCCAACTAACTCTACTGATCTTGCTGTAAAATTCAGATAAAAGTGAAAAGACAGCGAAGCATTAGAAGATGATGAGCAAAACTGAAGAGAAACACACACACACACACACACACACACACACACACACACACACACAGAGTCAGCTCAGTTTCCTTTCTGACTGAAGTGGAGCAAAGGTTTAAAAGACTGTATGACTATACCGCTCACAGGGAAGCAACAGAAAGGTGGCTCCCTTTGTGTTCTGGGCTTAGCATCAGAAAAGGCCTCATAAAGCGAGCATTACATCATCACCAGAGCTCTGGATGTCCTGATCTCCTGAAATATGTGGTGAGCCCAGTATGCAGGTTCATGCTCCTAATGCTAGCACTCAGGTGGCTGGGGTCAGAGGATGATTTCATGTTCGAGGCTCCAGCCTGACTCCACAGTGAGACTTACAATGATCTGCACTAGAGAGTGAGATTCTGTTTTTTAAGAAAAGAAAAAAGAAAAAGAAAAAGACTATGACCTGTATAGGAATTTAAGTCTGACAACATGGCTGCTCTGGTAAGGGCTCAGATCCAAACAGCCTCCTGGTCTGTGAGATATGTTCGGAATGCAGACCGTTAGTACCCTTAGTACACAAATCTTTAATCCCTCTGGCTGGACTTCTAACTGAGTGGCAGACCAAGTACAAATCAGAAAAAGACTTGACAGAATGAGTCAGAGATAGGATATGCCCAATTATTATGAGAACAGACAGACGAGAAAGAGAGGCTACGTAAGAGCAGTGAAGAAGAGAGAGCAGTTGAGTTCAGTGCAAAATAAAGTTGAATTAAGCTGAGTTTCTACAGTTCCTTTAGTTCCATTCAGTTCATGCATTCAGTACAGTGCAGTTCGTGGAGTTCAGAGGCAGTTTTTCCAATGAGGGAAATTCATTCAGAAGCAGGAAGAAGCCAGATTGAATCAGTCAGCTTGGAGAGGAGTTTGAATCAGAACAGCTGAGTTGAACCAGCCAGCCAGAGATCAGAAAGAGCTAGAAACTATGAGCTTATTCAGCAGCAAGTCTTGAAGTTTGAAACATTCTAGGCCTAGGTTAGCAGAGAGAGGCTGGAAGCTGAAACCTTCAAGGTCCAGGCATGTACAAGATTAGATTGTAAAGAGGCTAGAAGCTTCTAAGCCTAGGAATATTTAGATAGAAACACTCTGAGACCAGCCCAAGTCATGTCTTCATAAAGCTTTGCTATGGCTCTCTTAAAAAAAATAAATAAATAACCACAATTTCCCATCAGATATCTCTTGTACAGTGCCCCCAAAGCCCAGTTACTGCAGTTTTCAGTAAGTACAAGGAAAGTACAGCTCTCAGAGCCTAGTAATAAATGTGCACTTTAAAAAATAATAATTTTCTTTTTAAAATACATGTTTTAATTGTCTTTTAATGACCTATTTTGTTGACATAGTCATTTCTACACCATCATAACAGGGACTCTGAGACTAATTTGTAATGTATAGAAACTGGTTTTTGTTTTGCTTTGCTTTGTCTTTGTTTCTTTTGTTTTGTCCTTTTGCAGTTCAGGAGTCCAAGAAGTCCAGATTGAAGTCTCTAGACCATCAAGTAGACCTTTTTACTGTCTTCTCACACAGAAGAAAAACAGAAGGGAGACAGAACCGCCTCCCATCAGTCACAGCGTAACTCCATCCTTATTACCTAAACATGTCCACAAAGGCCTTGACTTCCAACAGATTTTCCATATACTTTGGGAACACACAATCAGACCATAACATTTATGCAATGCATTTCCATTCCTACCCAAACTAATCATTTATGTTGATTATGATGAGATAGACTTCAATAAGATAAATTTGTGAATTTAGAACTTGGCAGTTTCATTTGTATGTAATACAAGCTACAGCTCTTCTCAGGGACCGAGAGATCTGCATAAATATCCATCACAGCAAAAATACTTAGTGCTGCTTACTTAAAAAATTAATGGGCAAGTATTCTGAAGAAAGGCATTTTAGGTTGAAGGGGAAAAAAAATGTTTTCCATGTATATAGGGTAGCATTCACTGATAAGCATTTTTAAAGAGTTGGGAGTAGCCTCTTTTGAAAGAATTCTGCATCAGTGCCATCTAGGCCAGCCATTCACTTGAAATAGATGAAAGCAGACTGTGGAGAACACTCAGCCCTTAACACGCTTGCCACACAAGCAGGAGAACCTGAGTTTGGGTCCCCAGAACCAACACGAAAAGCCGGACATCACTGGACTGACATAAAAAATCTGGCACTACAGGGCATGCCTTGAAATCTCAATGCTATTCAGGTAGAGACAGGACAATCCTTGCAGCTCACTGACCTGACAGTATAGCCAAGCAGTAAGCTCCAGGCTCACTGAGAGAGCCTACCTCAGAAAATAAGGTAAAGAAGTAATTGAAGAAGATACCTGGTATCAGTTTCTGTCCTACACACACATAAACATGTACACACACACACACACACACAAACACAGACACACACAAAATAGATGTAAGCTAGGCAGATTATGATGATGAAAATAGATGATAGAGATGTTAGACAGATAGATAATAGATAGACAGATAGATAAGGATGGACGGATAGATGGACAAACTCATATATACATATGAAAGTAACTAATGGAACATAATATTAGTCACCTCACTGTTTGAAGTCATACCTTACAAAGAAGACACTGTTGAAAATGCTTCCTAAGGTGGTTGGTCACCCTCTAGATAAGGATTAAATTATCAGCAGATATCAATAAACTACATTCTTATTATTTTTGTTCCTAGGTCATAGATGCTAGATAAGACATGATTCAAGTATTTTTAGTATTTTCTTGTCTTCTGTTATTTTATATATATGAATATACATGAATATATATTTCAACTATACATTGTTACTGATTCGCTTTCTATGTTTTCTTCAAAATCTCCCAGCTACAGGAAATTGTTCCAGATTAAAGTCTACTGGAAAAGACCTAGTTAAATCCTTTGAAAAGGTTTTTTTTTTTTTCATGCTAAAGTTTATACCATGAGATTCTCCAGTAGCTGGTTTTCTGTAAGTCAGTGGTCTCAACACCATATATTCTTATGAAACACTCTCTACCCGAAGTTGGGTCAAATCTAACATTTATGAAAATATAGCAATACATTAATTGAGCATTCTGTCTGTGAAGGGCAACCAGAAAAGAAGTAACTGTTATTAAGAGCAAACCAATTATGCCAGATATTATCATGTATCTTTGAGCAAACAATCTGTTGTATATATGTACTATGTGTGTGTCCACATGCATATATGCACTTATAATTTTATTATGAATTACAGTTAAGTCTACCAACTAATCATTTAAAGTAGCCATTTTTCCTATTTGTCAAATGATTGTCAGAGCAATGAAGGGAAAGATATTATTAATAATTATAGGAGTCAAACTTTTCCTAAGTATTTAAATGAAAAATAAAATAGCAAATGTGTTTCATTAAACTCAGTCATTAACCAATCATTTAGCATGCTAGGGGTGAGAAGCTAAGATGGGATTTGTCGAAGAACTTGACAAACTTCACACAATTTTTAAAAACTGCTGTTATTCAAGCCCACCATTTTTTATTCTAATGTCTATGTCTGGTCAGAGAATAAATGATAGAGTCACAGTTTGAATGGGTACATAATCATGAGATGTGTAAGAATTGGTAGGAGATAAGAGATTTTTTTTTTAAACCCTACAAATCCAACTTAATGTGTCCCAGTTGTTTTGTTAATTTAAAACCTATTATCAAAATAAATCAAAGTTCTGTCACTCCATTGTGTTTCATAACCAGCATATTAAAAAAGTAGTAATCAAAATAGGCAAGTAAAGTGAGTTGAAGAAGAAGAAGAAGAAGAAGAAGAAGAAGAAGAAGAAGAAGAAGAAGAAAACATCTGTTTGGGTTGGTTTGTACTAAAGGAGAAGAATAGAAATGAGGAATCGCAAACACTGTTCTGAAAAGACTGGGAGTAATCAGATTGGTTTCCTCTGGAAATAAAAATAAGAGCCACAGAAATGAGGAGCGAAAAGAGACTTACAGTAAGATGAGAGCATGTCTAAGCACAGTACACCAGCTCAGATTCAATATTTGGAAAGACATCTAGACAGGTGGAGATTCAGGCTTCTGAAGAGGCACTTTCTGCAGCTTTCACATGGAATTGAGGGAAGTAAAAATAACAGTAGGGCAAAGAAGCGGTTCTGGAGAGGAACTGTACTAAGAAAACAGTATTGAAATTCTTTTCCTTTCAGACAGGCCATAGAAATATGCTTCTCAGTTTTATTTTTATTCAATTGTTTTTTTTTTTTCAAATGAGACTATGGGATACACAGACAATTCTGCAATTTGGGAAAGGGAAGTGAAAAATAATACAAACTCCAATACAAATTTAGTATGGTAAAATAATTCCTCAAAGAAAATGCTAAGCCATGCAAGGAAATAGACATGGATTGTTTCTAAAAGATACATGAACATGTCAAATTTCTGTCAGACAAAAAAAAAAAAAAAAAAAAAAAAAAAAAACACCAATTTCAATGTCATA
Organism: Acomys russatus; assembly: GCF_903995435.1. Lineage (NCBI taxonomy): Eukaryota > Metazoa > Chordata > Mammalia > Rodentia > Muridae > Acomys > Acomys russatus. Next base: position 32,837,118 of record NC_067167.1, on the reverse strand, counting down.
TTTAGATGTATAAGCAGAAAGAGGTCTGTATTCTCTCAATGACCTGAACATTTTATTGTAATAATTAAATTTGGACATCTACTTAGATTTAAGAATATCTTTAACTGTTGTTACAATTTAAGTGTGTACCCCAAGTTCATATCTGTAAACTTCTAATGTGATAGTATTAAGAAATGGACATGTAAGAGACAATTTAACTCATGATGAAAATAGAAGTGAAAACCCTCCTAGGTTGGATTTGTGCCATTGTAAAGGGTTTTGAGGAATGGCTGGCCTCCTACTCCACCTCCTCCAAGGCTTCCTCAAGGCTCAGAGACAGACAAGCTGCACACTCTGTACTCAGCATATGCATATGCACATAGCAGCCTTTATTTCCTCAGGACAGTTAGAAGTCAGAGTTGCAATCACTTGATTAATTTCCTGTCTCTTTAGCTAGCCTGTAAGTACTAGAATTAAGTACATCTCAACCATAATGATATACCTAACATCTAAGTTAGTGCCTGGGTTATAAAAAAAAAAAAACCATGATGCTCACAATAAACGTGACATGGATGATGAAATAGGAGGCATGGATTTGTGATGTAATGTGACCACACATGCCATTATTGTGCATGTATCAGGTTCTGAGATTAGTGATTTGTATGTCTTCTTCGACTTAACTATCTCAGTAGTCTGAGGGTATATGGGCCACAATTATTCATATATTATAGTTAAAGATATGTTTATATAAAAATGTTATTTACTCAAAGTCATAGTAATCTGAAGCTGAATGGCTTTTTCTCTGCTTACTTTTGTATAGCCAATGCTGCTGTCCTTGTTTAGTTCATGTCTATGCGGGTACATTGGTGAGACTTTATGGTGTAGCCTCTGACATTACTAGGAATCGCAGTCTCCGTTTTTGGTTTTTTTTTTTTTTTTTTTTTTTTTTTTCAGTAAATCCCCTGCTGTGACATTAGTCAGATGCATCTAGGAATAAAACTTCTTGCTACACATGAGAAATTTTGCCTGCTTTCTACCTGAGATAGGTCAGAGTACAAAAGCCTTCTAAACTGTCACTGGCAGTCCAAGCTGCTATAATTCTCTTAAAATCTTGGTGTATCAAATCATAATCTGCTCTATTAAAGAAAAGTCATGGAGACTCCAAGATGGCAGCGAGCAGCGTGGACCGTGCTTAGAAGCTCCAGTAAAACGATTCAGGGAATTGCACGGAATTCTTAACCAGGAACACCAAGATCCCCACCCACTACAGCGGGAGTACTCTACAGTTGGAAAGGAACAAAATACAGAGAACATTGAACATGAGATACATACAGGGGAATACATACCCCTGAACACGGGAGGAGCACGGACACTCTCAGACCATAGGCAGCAGCAGCAGGTGAGGTTGGTAGCTGGGAACCCTCCTTCAGAGGTGACTGGCATGGGTAACCAGTGGGAATTGCTGCGGGAGAGGGGACTCAGTGCTTGGTTTGGGCCCTGTGACCCAAGCTCAACTCAGCGCGCTGTTCGTCCTCTGAGACTGTAGCTGAGCTTGGTGCAAAGTTCGGCCCATGAGACCCATGAATTTGGCACATGGTTTGGGTCCAGAGACCCTAGCTCAACTCTGCACAGGGTTTGGGCCCAGAGACCCTGACTAAGCTTGGAGCACAGTCCGGGTCCTGAGACTTTAGCTGAGCTCGGCACATGGTTTGGGCCCGCAACCCTGGTTGGACTCAGCGTTAACTGGACTAAGCGCGTAGGTTGGGCCCTGAGACCTGTTTGGGTCTAAGGGAAATGGAAGAATTTCTTGATCAATTCCACTTGCCAAAATTGAGTGAAGAACAAATAAACAAGCTAAATAGCCCCATTTCCCCTATAGAAACAGAAGCAATCATTGATAGTCTCCCAACCAAAAAAAGCCCAGGGCCAGATGGTTTTGGTGCAGAATTCTACCAGACCTTCAAGGATGAGCTAATACTGATACTCTTCAAGCTACTCCAAAAGATAGAAATGGATGGAACATTACCAAATTCATTCTATGAGGCCATTGTCACTTTGATACCTAAACCTCACAGAGCCCCAACAAAGAAAGAGAATTTCAGACAAATTTCTCTTATGAACATTGATGCAAAAATACTCAACAAAATGAATACAAGAACACATCAAAAATATCATTCACCATGACCAGGGAGGCTTCATTCCAGGCTTGCAGGGATGGTTTAATATACGGAAATCCATCAATGTAATCTACCATATAAACAAACTGAATATAAAAAAACCACATGACCATCTCCTTAGATGCAGAGAAAGCATTTGATAAAATACAACACCCATTCATGTTTAAAGTTTTGGAGAGATCAGGGATACAAGGCACATACCGCAACATAATAAAGGCTATATACAGCAAGCTAATAGCCAAAATCAATTAAATGTAGAGATACTCAAGGAAATTCTTCTAAAATCAGGAACTAGGCAAGGCTGCCCACTCTCTCCATATCTCTTCAATACAGTACTCGAAGTTCTAGCCAGAGCCATAAGACAGCAAAAGGATATCAAGGAGATCCAAATGGGAAAAGAAGTCAAATTATCCCTATTTGCAGATGATATGATAGTGTATATAAGTGACCCCCCAAAATTCCACCAGAGAACTCCTACAGCTGAAGAACACCTACAGCAAATTGGCTGGATACAAAATTAACTCAAAAAAATCAGTAGCCTTCTTATGACAATCATGCAGAGGAAGAAATTAGGAAAACTACACCTTTCATGTTAGCCACAAGCAATATAAAATATCTAGGGGTTACTCTAACCAAGCAAATGAAGAACTTGTTTGAAAATTTTTCAAAACTCTGAAGAAAGAGATTAAAGATGACATGAGAAAATGGAATGATCTCCCTTGTTCATGGTTGGGGAGAATTAACATAGTAAAAATGGCTGTCTTACAGATTCACTGCACTCCTTATCAAAATACCTACAAAATTTTTTAAAGACACTGAAAGTTCAATTCTCAGCTTCATATGGAAAAACAAAAAAAACAGAATAACTAAAACAATCTTGTATGGAGGAATCTTCATACCTGATAACAAGCTGTACTATAAAGCAACCATAATTAAAACAGCATGGTACTGACACAGCAATAGGATGGTTGACCAATGGAATCGAATCGAACCCCAGAAATGAATCCACACACATATGGTCACTTGATTTTTGACAAAGAAGCCAAATCCATTCCATGGAAAAGGGATAGCATTTTCAACAAATGGTGCTGGTCTAACTGGATGTCTATATGTTTAAAAAAAATGCATTAGACCCATATTTGTCACCAAGTGGATCAAAGTGGATCAAAGACTTCAACATAAAACCAGAGACACTAAATTGGTTAGAAGAAAAAGTGGGGGAAGAGCCTGGAACACATTGGCACAGGAGACAACGTCCTGAACAGAACACCAATAGCCCAGGCCTTACGGTCAACAATTAATAAATGGGACCTCATGAGGTTGAGAAGCTTCTGTAAGGCAGGGGACACTGTCAAGAGAACAAAGCAACAGCCTACAGACTGGGAAAAGATCTTCACCAACCCTACATCTGACAAAGGTCTAATATCCAAAATATATAAAGAACTCAAGAAATTAAACACCACCAAACTAAATAACCCAATTGAGAAATGGGACTCAGAACTAAAGAGAGAATTCTCAACAGAGGAATATCAAATGGCTGAGAAACACTTAAAGAAATGCTCAACCTCCTTAGTCATCAGAGAAATGCAAATCAAAACAACTCTGAGATTCCATCTTATACCCACCAGAATGGCTAAGATCAAAAACTCAAGTGACACCGTATGCTGGCAAGGATGTGGAGAGAGAGGAACACTCCTTCATTGCTGGTGGGAATGCAAACTAGTACAGCCACTTTGGAAATCTATCTGGCACTATCTCAGAAAACTGAGAATAAGGCTTCCTCAAGACCCAGCTATTCCACTCCTTGGAATATATCCAGAAGATGCTCCAGCACACAACAAGAAAATTTGCTCAACCATGTTCATAGCAACCTTATTCATAATTGCCAGAACATGGAAACAGCCTAGTTTCCCTCAGTAGAAGAATGGATAAATAAACTGTGGTATATTTACACTATGGGATACTACTCAGCTATTAAAAACAAGGAATTCCCAAAATTTGTGGACAAGTGGATTGAACTAGAAATGATCATAATGAGTGAGTTAACTCAGAAACAGAAAGGGTCAAATGGTATATACTCGCTAATATCTGGACACTAGCCCAAGGGGCATGTCCCATGAAAATCTTCACTTACCAGGAAACTGGGGCAGAGGAGAGGACATCCTATTTGGACTCTAGGTGAGAGAAGCATGGGAGAATAGGGAAATAGAAGGATCCAGAGGGTCCTAAAAACCTACAAGTAGAAAAATATGATGGGCAGATCTGGGCCCACGGGTCCTACTCAAACTATGGCACCATATTTGACCATGTCCCCTGCATGGCGAGGCCTGGTGGCACTCAGAGGAAGGATAGCAGGCTACCAAGAAGAGAGTTGATACCCTATGAGCATATACAGGGGGAGGAGTCCCCCACAGTCACAGTCAGGAGAGGGGAGTAGGAACAAAGCAGGAGGGAGGGAGGGAGAAATGGGAGGATACAAGGGATGGGATAACAATTTAGAAATAATAGGAATAAATTAATAGAAATATTTTTAAAAAGAGAAATAAAAAGATTAATTTCAGTAACATGCCTTTAATAAAAGCATTAAAATTTAAAAAAAAAATAAAAGTCATATCCATGTATCTTTCCTTTAAAGAGTAGCTACACCTTGGGACCCCAGTAAGGCTGTTCACCCCACAGGCTGAGGGGTGACTGTGTTCCAGGAGGGAAGGTCTACCCAGCAAACCTCTACATTCTTTACACGGCTTCTGTCTGACTGAGAGAGTCTAAGAAGCCAGACTAGCTTTTCCTAGCTTCTATTAGAGGCTCTCACAGCCCTACTTAGATTTCATTTCTTTGATTCTCTTTTCCTGGAAGAGACTGAGAAAAGAAACAGCTTTAATTTCCAATTCAGCAAGTTCTGTCTCATACCATTTCTCAAAATTCTGCTAAAACCTTTGTGGTTTCTTCCCTGATGTTTCTTCTCTTTTATTTTATTGCAACTGCCGAGAGGAAGCAAGTTGTCACTCCCTCCTGTTTCCCCTGTCTGACCTGTGAGTTTATAAGAGTCCCTGCCCATTTCCCTCATCACTGTGGACTGCGGCACTGTGGAGCTCACACTGCTTTATCAATCCGTGATGGCATTCTCTTCACTCTCGCTCAAGCCCTTTGCTATACTTCCTCGATGCCTTTACAGCTTTCATGCACCATTTCCATTGCATTCTCTCAGCTTTAGACTACCACTGGACCCCAAGGCCAACAGCAAAGGTCTTGTTTTATTACAGTAGCTTTATGCTTCCAGATTCAAGTTCTGTTCTGTTTACAGTTGCATAACAAATCACCCCAAAGCCCTGTGGATTAAAACAAGAGCTGTGGAGTTATCACTGCTGGCGGCTCTGTGGATGAGGAGCCCAGGCACAGGACCTCAGAAGAAGTTTATCCTAGCTTGGTCATATTTGTGGCCTCCTGTTGCATTAAACCCAGTTTTAAGCTCCAGGCCCAGTGGCATTATTTCTGATTTTTGAATATACAGAATGAGTTCTTACATTAGGATTATTGTCTTTTTTTTTTTTTTCTGGATTCCTAGTATCTCCATTCTTTTCCTGCATCGCCATCCAAGTGTTCTCAGAGTTAATGTCATGTAGTGACTGTCCTGACACATAGTTCATACCTGCCCCAGTCACCCAGAATCTTGGGAGGGATGTCATTCTGTTTAATGAGACAGAGGGTATGAAGTGAAGTCAAAATGAAGACAAGAACCCTCTTGGGGAGGTAGCATTAAACTACAAATAGTGAAAGTGTGACTTCATTCCAGCATATTCTTTCCATTCCTGAATAATGTTGGTCTTGTGAGGAACAGCTGTTCACAACTTAATCATATGCTTCTTATGAACAGGGACCAGTGCTAAAACTCAACCACCCTCCAATCAGGGGTGTCCATCCCCCCTAAACTGTTTCCCCATTATGCTTCATCCCATACCCTATGAAATAGCTACAGTGTAGACTGGGGAAACACTAGCATAAAGCCAATGCTCATACACTAATACATATTTTAAAAATATCTCTTAGATTACCATCCCTCCCTAGACAACAGAATTCACAATGCAAAGGCAAGTTTAGGAATTTGCATTGGACTTGGGTAGAAGATTCTATATGAGGGTGAAGTATGCTAGGATGGCATCACAGATGCTAAAAATTTATTAGAAATCAATAATCAGATCATTTTAGAATGACCTCTTTCTCCAGGAGAAGAAGGAAAGAAAAAAAAGGACTTAATTGTAATTTTTTCCAAGCCTTAGAGATGTGTGCTCCAAGAGAGTATCATTAAACATCAAGGCTCATCACTTCCACCCAGAGTTAGAAAAGGCATTTTAATTTTACATGCACTTTTTTCTTAGTAAGGAAAATGTTTCCATAGAATCTAACTCATGGGAATCATACTAGAATCTATTACACAGTGAAAATGATACAGAAATATCTCTGTGCATTACTGGACTAAAAAAGCAGAGCAAGGCAGCTAACGCGCACTACCCATTAAAGAGAGAGAGAGAGAGAGAGAGAGAGAGAGAGAGAGAGAGAGAGAGAGAGCCCAGAAGTCCTATTCTCGGGCTGGTGAGATAAGCATCTTCAGTCACATCCTGAGGAGGAAAAATTACTTTACTGGAGCAAAACTACTTCAAATGAAAGCAAGACAAAGGGAGTCCAGTCATCGAGGGCAAATAAACCTATAGTTTGTTGACTGATACACTACCTTTTCTATGACAGCTCTGCTGCCGTCTTGTGAAAACATGAAAACCCACACAGTCAACAAACCTAGTCACTCTAGATTAATACATGACAAATTAGATTTTCTTTCTAGTTAAATAGTTGAGAAATTGTCCACATGTTCGTATTTCAGAGCTATGTAACAGTGATTCTTTTATTTTCAAATATTCATTGTCTGTTATTTTAAGGAATTCTTTCCAGAATGTATTTCACATTCTTTCTGTCTAATGGCAAGAAATATAACATAGGTATAAAAAGCATAACTTATTTTCTCCACTGAGATGATAGAAAAGTGTCATACTACCGTTTTATTCGATTATACACATTTGACCACTGATAACAAATCTCCATTGTATATATTAAGCATGTATGATTTATATATATAATCACATTTGTATGAACACATACACACATATATATACATGTGCCAAATCTGTTGAAAATAAGTTGTAGATGACTTCAAATATTCATTCATTAATATTTCACTATGCATCTTATGAATGAATGCACTCTCCTGCATAGCCACAGTAAATACCAAAATTAACTCAGTAGTTAAAATATTATGTTATTAAATAAAATAAAAAGCTGCACATTAAATCCTGAAGTTTCCCACACATACTTTTGCAACAATGCTTATTTCCAATTGAGTGGCTAACAAATATTAATTATGTTAATTTTGTCTCTGCTATCTTTATATATGAAACTTCTTAACCTCCATTTGTTTCTCATAATGTTCGTTTCACAATATAGCTCATGTTATAAATTTTCCCTGTTGTTCCCACACTTTTAAATTCAATCAAATGTTTTTAGTGGGAATATTATGCAAGTGATACAATCTTTCGTGTTACGTCAGCTCTGTAACCATGTAAGAGTCGTATCATATGGACCACTATTGGCAATGCTAACGTGTCCACCAAACTACTTTGTGTAAGCTACATTTTAGCTATAACTAATAATTTACCCATGGCATCACTTTTCTAATCCTAATATTCTATTTATATTATGAGAATTATATACAATGTTTTTATCCCACTCCCTTTGACTCCTTGCTGATCTACCCTCAGCTCCCTACCCCACTTCCCATGACCTCCATGTCCTCTTTTCTTCTTTTAAATTTTTTTGATGACCCACAGAGTCCAACTTGTGCAGCTCATACACACTTGAGCGTAAGACTGCCTGCTGGAGTATAGTTTAATGGTATTCTTTAAGATCGTGACAATTATTTCCCCCAGCACCCTATTTGTTTCAGCATCCACTGATAAGTCAACACGAGCGGACTATGATAGCTGCTGTTGCAACATGAGACACCCAATAAATGAAAAATAATTAGCACAATCCACTTTGCATTTCTCTGGTCACTGTCAGTCTCAGCTGGCAGTCTAATACCTTCCTACAACAGTTTAACTGGACATCATGTGCAGATGGTTAAATTATCAATGAAGCGGAAGATCTGTCAAGCTGTAGAAAATATCAAGGCTGAAATACACACGGAGAAAAAGGTTAAAATGAAGAAAACAATATATGAGATATACGGAACCGTGCAGAAGGTCTGACTCAATGCTAAGACCCCAAAAGGAAAAGACAAGAACAATTAGACAGACGCGTATTTGAAATAGATAGACGTTGGAAATGTTCCCAACCTGGAAGAAAAAAAAAATCAAATCACAGATTCAGGAAGTATTCCTGGAGCCAAAGCAGGATTAATAAAACAGTAACTATACCTAGGCGTGTCAGTGTGAAACTGCTAAAAACAGGCAGATAAAATATTCAAATGTAGCCAAAGCCCACATGCTCCTTTCCAGTGAGTCACGGCAAGACCAGCAGCTGGGTTATAAACAGAAACAGTAGACGCTGTGGAAATAGAAATGACATCTTCAAAGTATTAGAAGAAAATAAATGCAAGCCGAAAAGTCTTTATGCAGCTGAAATATCATTCACATATGTGCTTATATACACACATACAGTCAACCTGAGAAAATCTCAGAACAGAAAACCAGCAGAAGATCCATCTGGAAAAAAAAAGAAAGTTTAAGCATAAGTAAATTGATCCCAGATGAAGAAAGGATAATGAATGAAGCAATGATGAAAGTAAATATAAAAGGCTAAATCTAAAACTTTAAAGTCGGCTTTTTAATGAATATATACTATCTAACGTGTATATAGAAATAAAACAAAAATTGTATACAACAATGAAGAAACACAGGATTTTTACATGTGGAAAAATTAGTTAATTGTATACCTAAATAAGTAAAATGCACATTCCAATGGTTCATTTGTGAAGTAATATTAATACATTTTAACCAAAACAGAAATTAAAAAAAGAAAACAACCAACCACTATGGTAAAGGAAAACAATATGAGTATTACAGAAAATTTACCATGATGTCTAAAGCATATTCTTGATTTATATACTCTTTCTTTATTCATATCTCCCTCGCTCCTTAGTTGTAAACACTTGAAAATATCACTTGACCTCTCCGACTTTTAAGTGCTCCATCCATAAAGTGAGGAAAATATGAGCACTGCCTCATGGTATTTTATGAGAAGTTGTGCTAATAAACACACACTAAATAAACACTAAAATAGGACAGAGATGTCTGTACTCTTCTCCTTTACCCAAATTCTCTTGATCCAAATATGAGAGAGGGAGGGAGAGAGAGAGGGAGATCAAAAAAACTCATGAGCGCCCACGTTCTTTTTTTTTAATTGGGAATAAAATAGTTATGTTTTACTGTAGAGATCAACAGGTCGTGGGGAGACCCAACTCCAAGGGGTACATAAACATCATCGTAGCTCATGAACCTGTGGCTCGGGAAACATTGCAAAGGAGTAGACAGAAGGATTGTTTACTTTTTTTTTTTTTTTTTTTTTTTTTTTAATTTTGAGGCAGGGTTTGTCTGTGTAGCCATGACTTGCTTTGTAGACCAGGCTGACCTTGACCTCAGAGAAATCCTTCTGCCTCTGCCTGAAGGAGAAACAAACCTGTTTTTGTTATGATCCCAAGTGAGAACAGGTGGTGTTAATCCACTAGAAAGCAAACCACCTCATGCAGGAGCTTGATTGTTGCCAGCTGAAAAGAGCCAAGAACAGACTCTGGGAGGAGGTAAAAAGGTGAGCCAGAAACAAGAGGCGGGGCTTTTGGAGACTCGGGATAGTTTGGGCTATTCATTGCTCCACTTGGAGAGGCTCCTAGAGAGAACCGCTGGAGGGAAGGCTTCGGGGCTCCAGGCTCTTGCTGAGGTTCCCGGTTCTGGTTGCTCCAGGTTCCAGGAGAAGAAATCCTGCTAATTCCTCCAGGAGAACCGTTCCTTGGAACTGATATCCTTACGGTTTTGTTATTGTATTCTTTAATCCTCTTTTACTATTGTTTAGGTTACTCGGGTTATAAGTGACTATACGCTCGGTTAATAAGTTCCTGGTGGGGAGGCACGGTGGCCCTCAGAGGAAGAGACTTGATACCCTACGATCATATAGACCAGGAGGAGGTCCCCCTCAGTCACAGACATAGGGGAGGGGAATAGGGTGAAAGCAGGACGGAGAAGGAACGGGAGGATACAAGGAAATGGATAAAAATTGACATGTAATATGAATAAATTTTTTTTAAAATTGAGCCTACATCTGCCTCCCAAGTACTGTGTGCCACTACCCAAAGGCGTGTGCCACTACCACCCAGTTCGGGCAGAAAAATTATAAGAGGCAGAAAATCAGGAAGTCTCCTGGGAAACACTCTCTCCTTGAAATGGCTGGAGACTGGAACAACGGCAGTAACAATTGACATGTTAATTTGGAAGGAGGAAAATTATCACCTAGACAAAGAACTACAGGCAACTATTGACTTCTATAAATGCAAACATATATATATATATGGTGGGGATGGGGGTATGTATGTATGTATTTATAATAACATATATATATATAATATCCAGACTGTATATAACATATGTATTGTGTAGACACATATAGAAAAATACTCTATTGACTTTAGAGGGGGGGGACATAGGAAGAGTTTGAGAGAAGATAAATGAGAGGGACTGGGAGAGGAAAGGTAAAGTGATGAGATTCTGTTTTAATTAAAATATTAATTACAATATGTCGACATCAGTAAGTGGTAAGATATATCAGACCTCAACAAATGTTTGTTTTAATTAAATTTATTTTTAACTCAGAGGTTAAAATAGTACATATGGAGTACTATATGGACTTTCAATACGTATTTTTTGTTTGTTTGTTTGCTTGTTTTTGTTTTTCGAGACAGGGTTTCTCTGTGTAGCCTTGGCCATCCTGGACTCACTTTGTAGACCAGGCTGGCCTCGAACTCACAGCGATCCGCCTGCCTCTGCCTCCCGAGTGCTGGGATTAAAGGCGTGCGCCACCATGCCCGGCTCAATACATATTTTTATTATATGATGTGTAAAGCAGTTTATCTTATCAACTACTTCAAATATTTATCATCTGAAGTACAACTTCCAAGATCCTTTCTAGCTTTTTGAGTTGTGCAATCAGCTGCTGCTACTCATGATCTCCACGTTGTATGGGCGTTAGCTCCTATTGATCTATACCTGCCCGTTCTTCTCCCCATCCGCTGGTGACAACTATTCCACCCTCAACTTCTGAGAGATCATCATGTTTAGATTCTACATATGACAAAGGTCTCAATGGACCCTCCTCTGTGTACCCGACTTATTTCACTTGACATAATGACTTCCAAATCAACCCATGATGTTTTAAATGGCAGGATTTTGTGATTTCTTTTCAGGGTTCAAACATTTCCCAAAGTATTTATACACCACTGTTTCCTTTTTTCGTCAGTTTCTGAACTTCTGGGTGTCAATCCCATGTTCTTTCACATACTAGGCAAGAACTCTGCCACTGAGCTGTAACACCTAAGCTCATGGGCCTTATGTTCATCATTTCTATTTGTTAGCTGCCATGGATAATGCTGAAAAAAAAATCACAAAAGTGTGTGTTTATCTTCAACATGGTGATTTCATTTCTTTTGGATACATACCCAGCAGTAAAGTTGAGACACTAGCTTCCATAATGTATGTTTCTCACAACCATATCAAGAAAATACTTGCTTTAAGCTGTGCACAAAAATTGACAGATTACATAGCTTTGTTGCTTAGGTGATTACTGAATTGCATGTTTAAAGAATTGTTTCAAGAAATACACATTGGTAGAGTCATTATGAAAACTACCACAGCAACGTCTTTAAACATGTAAACGTAGTAGTCAGTCTTGGTGCTGCATGGCTGCTATCCTAGCACCTAGGAGGATAAGGAACTAAATGGACAAATGAGTTGAAGCTGGGGATGATACAGCATCCAAATCACGTAAAACCTCACAGGCTGTAGTCAAACAACGGTTTCATCCTCTGAAAGGCTTAATAAAGCACAGGCTGCTCACTCTGGGCCTGTAGAGATGGGTCAGTGGTCAGTGCCTCTTGCTTTGCAATCATGTGGACAGGAGCCTCAGTGTTTTATGAATGCCTGTCGCTATAGCTCCAAGGGATTTAAAGTTTTCTGTAACCCAGTATATCGGCTGCTTATTGGGTTCCTATATCCATCACCCTTCTTCACCCTGATCCTTTTCAACCCCCAACACTAGGTAGGCAAGCAGCTGCCTCTTTGGAGGGCCTCAAGTGCCTCTCAGGGCTGTGTCATTTATAAGAGTCCTCAGAAATCCAAACATAAACTATCCTCAGCTGGCAAAATCACACTCTTCCTAGAGCATGAGACAAATTATAGTTAGCCGCTGAGGACAATCTGAAGCAGACTCATATCCCACACTTGGGATTAAAACAAAACATATTCACATAACATAACCGGGTTTTTAAAGAAACCAAAATTTTCACTACAGTTCTTTTCTGGGCAACATATGCACATAGGGAGAGAGACAGACAGACAGACAGAGAAAGAGACAGAGAGACAGAGAAAGACAGAGACAGAGAGACAGAGACAGAGAGACAGAGAGACAGAGAGAGGTCATAAGAAAAGAGACCACACCACACATTACGGTTCCGTATCGCATTTAACTGTCATAACATTTCCACTAAAATAAGGACAGAAAGCTCCCCTCAGCCACTAACGAATACGATTTCAGTAGAATATAAAGAGTAAACAGATTCTACCCACTGGCAATTTCATCTTTTAAATGTTGGTAGAAGCAATTTGTAAAATTGATACCTGAACTAATAATGACTGTGGTAGGTTGAAAAGGTACGGCTGCCGTAAATCCGTGTGTGTGAATACTTGGCCTTAGAGTGTGGCAGTTGGGAGGTGTGGCCTTGTTGGAGAAAGGGGGTATGTGTATTTGAGGTGCTCTATGCTTGCTTATGTTACAGCCAGTGTGGCACACAGTCTCCTGCTGCCTGTGGCTCAAGATGTTAAACTCTTAGCTCCTCCAACACCATGTCTGCCTGCTGCCCTCCGTGTGTCCTGACATAACAATAATAGCCTAAACCTCTGAAACTGTACTTCAGCCCAATTTAAATGTTTTCATTTATATGAGTTACCATGGACATGTCTCTTCACAGCAATGAAAATCTAACTAAAACAATGACCAAGAAGGAATCATTGTTTAAAGTAACAGTGACAAGAGCAAGGACTTTTTGAATAAGAAACAAGGCCACTATAGTGTTTAAAGTCGTAAGACAAGAAAATCCTTGGCACATTCAGGCAACATTCTGTCCCTGTAGACAGCTGCTCTTTTGTAGTTTAAGAATATAGTGGAACTTGATGTAGACACTTGGATGCTAAGAGAGAAGCTATTAAGCATTTCTTAGAATGTCTCATGAGTAAACAATGTTATACCGTTCCTTGAGGAAGAACTTGAAGATACAAATCACACAGCTGGAGCTGGGTGTGGTGGCGCACGCCTTTAATCCCAGCACTCGGGAGGCAGAGGCAGGTGGATCGCTGTGAGTTCGAGGCCAGCCTGGTCTACAAAGTGAGTCCAGGATGGCCAAGGCTACACGGAGAAACCCTGTCTCAAAAATCCAAAAAAACAAAAAAAAACCAAATCACACAGCTGACACTCCAGAAGAAAAGCTTTAGGAGTTATCCAATTCTAAAGGTCACTAGTGACTATAAGGTAGCAGTACCTAAAAGTGTTTTGGGGACTTCTTGATCATAATGTGTTTTAAATCATTTTTAAAAAACATTAAACACTAATTTGGTGAAAAACAAAACCAAAGAAAGAGGCAATTGGAGAAAATATTAATGAATCCTAAAAAGAAAATCAATTATTTTGATTTTCATTTATCTTGCCAGATGGATGACTATAGTGAAATCCAGAAACTGAGAGTCAAAGCTGGAATAACTTATGTACAGGTGGTTCACAATGGCACCATTTCCTTTTGACCCAGATATTAGTCCCAGAATATATATATAAAAAAAAAAAAAGTCACCCTGCTGAAGGAAACAAAATGGACGTCGCTCCTCAGTAATTCCAGGTGAATGCATGAAGCCCTGGAAGACTCTTGCCCCAGCAGAGCGAGTTAAAAGGTCCGTGAACTACATGCGATGGAGCTGTTGCTGGAAAATATGACAAGTCACATGATTCTTATTGCTTTCCTTCTCTGTTTTTATGCTGCAGCCACTTCCTCTCTGCCTGAAAAGCTGATGCATAACACAGTAAGTTTTTGTTGGTAGACAGCAGTTTTTGTATTTGACATGACTGGGTAGACCTTTCCACATGGGACAGCTGCACCTTCCATGCGTCCCCTTAACGTGCTGTGTTCTCGCTGTCCTGATGCCACCTCCAATCGTACAACCTTAGCCTGGAAACTTGATCTGCTTCTTGTCTCAGATGCCGTAACACTGCATTCCACAGACAAGCACAAGCATGGCCCAGAATCCCTTGTTAGGATGATGTCCTTTACAATGTGCCTGGGGGCAGAGGTTTCATCTTATGACTTGGAAAATTTTGCATAAACATTAGAAACCATTGGAATGCAATCCAAAAGTAAACCCAGTGTAGGAACCAGGCCTGACTGGGCCGCCTGCCTGTCTTGCTGGTTCATGTCCTGTTTCTAGCAGCTTCCATGTCTGTGTTTATCTTGGTTAGCTAGTCATGTTTACTGCTCTGAGAACGCGCCCCTCCCATCCTCGAGACTTGTCCTCCTGTGTGCAATCACCTCTTGAGGGATTTCACCTGGGAGGAGGATTTCTGTTTTGCTGCCTATAAGAAGGCTCTTTGGAACTATGGGAGAAGAATAATAAACCGCTGCCGCGGCTGCTGCTGCGGCTACTGCTCTCTTAGCACGAAGGACCCACTGTGTTATTGTGTGTGTGTGTGTGTGCGTGTGTGTGTGCATGAGTTAAATCTGCAGTCCCTCACCCTTGACTCGCCACAACCCAGTATTTGTTGGTTTCATTTGAACTGACATAGCCAGAAGTAATTTTACACGCTACTTTTAATGTGCCTGCATTCCTCTGCTGGCCATCTCATGAAGAATTTTCCATTATGATATTGTTAGTTGCATGTATGGATGGATGCATCTTTGGCACATGTGTGTATAGGAACACACACACACACACACACACACACACACACACACAGAGAGAGAGAGAGAGAGAGACGTTTGTGTGCATTTGTGTTTGTTATTTTCCTCAGTTGTTCTCTACTTTATCTTTTGAAGCAAAGTCTCTCATTCCCCACAGATTCAGCAAGACTGGCCAGCCAGCAAACCAAAGGGATCTGCCTATCACTGCCTCCCTAGTGCTGGGATTACAGACACACACTGCCATGGCCAGCCTTTACTGGGACCATGGGAGCTGAACTTAGATATTTGAGCTTTCACAGTAAGTACTTTAAAAACGGGGCCAACTCCCTAGACCCTGATTTTCTTTTCATTTCAGAATGTTTAAATTATATACCCTTAGAAGTCTCTTTATAAAAGTCAACACATGTTATTGTCTGGTTAGCTAGGGGATTATTGGTTTAATATCTTTTTCCTCACTGTATAACAGCCTCAAATAAGAGAAGCAAGTCTGTCTTGTTCATCTCTCTACTTCAAACTTCCAAGATTGAGAAATCTCAGCCATAAATTCTTTGCTAGTGAGTTTGTGGGTGTAGACAAGGTATTTTATAGAATCTTCTAAGAAAAGATGGAGAAATATGAGCTGGTCATGGTTCAGTTGAGTTGAATAACAGTTTCAGATGAAATGACCATATCCAAGGAATGGAGATTAAAGAGGGTCTGGAGACTGTGCAGATTGTGCGGCATCAAACCACATGATGAAACGGTGATTTATTGTCTTTGTTGTAAATAAAAGTCACCTTTATACTCACTTAGAAAAGATGAGCTTCAAGGCCTCACTCTCAATGATTGGGGTCCATGTTGCCATAGGAAACTCAACAACAACAAAAAAGCCTTTGCTTTAATTCAGGATTTGATTTTTATTATTGTTTTGTCCTATTGATTTTTTTCTCTCAGATGTACTGAGTTATCAACAGCATTTCTTGTAGGCTTTCTATTTCAGTATTAGGGGGCTGTGAGGGGACTTAGGATCTGAGGGGCTGAGACTAGCATTTAGCTGAATCCCTAGCCCAAATAAACATGTGTTTAAATGTCATGTCAGTCTGTAACAAATGACTTGTTAGAATATACTATAACTAGCCTTCATAAGTAATCAATAAACACATCATATTTATATTTTAATTTAATTTGATGAAGACTGTGTTGCAAAGTAAAATGAATATGTGGACAATAGAGTTAATAATACTTGAATAAATAAATGATTCAATTATTGTTGAATATTGTTATTCCCTGTCTCTGTGTACAAAATTTAGGTCAGTTAATAATACAAAATAGAAAATTAAATATAAATTAGTATGTTGAGGAACTTACCAATTAAAACACAAAGCCAAATGAAACAGAACTCACAGATTTTACTTCACCAAAATAAAAAGTCTTGCAGATATGGTGGTTCATGCCTACAATGCCAGTCCTCAGATAGCTAATGTAAGAAGATTGCTGCAACTTCTAGGTCAGTGAGGGCTACATAGTGAGTTCCAGGTTGGACCAAGGAATAGAATGATACTAAGTTCTGAATGACAATGTTTTAAAATCCAGTAGGAAAAAAAGTAAAATATAAGCCTGCAATGAAGACAATACAGAAAGTAATCAGTAGATAGATAGATAGATAGATAGATAGATAGATAGATAGATATAGACAGAGATATAGATACATGTAGATAGATAGCTATAAATAAATAGATAGATAGATAGATAGATGATAGATATAATGCTCAACCTGTCACATAATAAGGAAAAGGCAAATTAAAGTGGGTTATGTTTCATAAGGCTGGCAAGAATTAAAAGGAGTGAAACTATCAACTCTTGGCAGTTATACAAAATACCTATTTTCCTACATGTTTAGTAGGAGTTGTAAAATTGGAGAAGCTACTCTGGAAAAACACATTGACAGTCTATCAGAATGTTACATGTCTGATGGCTCAGCAACTCTGCTAAGAAACAATTCTAAGGAAATATTCACAGATCAGCATCAAGAAATGCATTAAGAGGAGATCCAAGATGGTGGCGCCAGTCACACACCACTTGTGATCAGCATTTCAAATGCTTCTGGAATCTGGATAATCTCTTTTCTTAGATTTTAAAATATCTGAACTCTATTTGTATTGAATATATTTTTATGACTTTAGCTTCTTCTATGTCCATAGTTTGTGAGTTTGATCACATAATAATGAACTCTAGACTTTATATTTTCTGCTAGTACTTTATTTTTGTTGTTGTCTGAGTGTTATAATCCATCCACTCTTTCTTCTGCTATTTGCCTGCTATTCCTTTACTTAATCCACTTTATGGCCAAAAACTGCCATACTTCTTTTACAGCTGCACATGCTCCTCTCTGCAGAGCTCACTGTACAGGCCTGCCTGTCAGCTTGCCTGGAGCTAGCTTGCAAACGCTTGCTTCCGTGAGCTTCACCTCAGATCATCTCACTTGAGTGTTCAGAGGCTCTCTGCTTCTCTGGGTCTAGTGCCTTCAGAGGCCAGGGGGCAGCTATGATGGCTTAGAGGCACTGTTCTGCACGCCTTTTCTTCTCTTCTTGGCAAGAGTACTTTGTGGAGTCTTTCTCTTATCCCAAAAGAAGAGTGAGTTAGCAATGGGGATGGCAGGCAGTGCGGGGCTTGCTAGTGTTTGGTTTGTGCAGTTTGTGGCTGTGTTTTCCAAGCTCAGCTGCCTTTGCCTCATGAGACTTTACTTTCCCTTTGGCTTCTGGCCCCAGAGCGGGGCGGGGGGGGCAGGGGCACTCCTCCGTCTCTGTTCCGTAGTTTAACTTACTGTCTTCTGTTCACTGAAATCCTCCACAGCCTTTCCACGCTTCCTACCTTTTCTGGCATTGTGGATCTGGTGGCTTCTTTCAGACTTGTGGAGATGTAGGAGTCTGTTTTGTGCCCCGCTAACCATCTCTGTCAATTTGCCACTAATCTTTTTACTTAGTCACTGTTGATCATCACTCCGAAAATGTTCTCCTTAGAGAAACATAAAATGTGACTATTGAATACACTGTTGTGTTAGAAAAGGCAGACAAAGGTTCATGTTTTTAAAGCTGAACAAATATTGTATTGGTGGAAGAAGTCTAAATAGATTAGTGGTTGACATGGGATGTGGGAAGGATAGAGGCTGCTAATGTGGATGTTTCTCTAATTTTTTTTTGAGAGCATAATTAGAAATGTTTTGGAATTAGGTAATGCTGAGGATTATACAACATAGTGAGTACTAAAAAGCAACTGCCTACTTCACAATGATAAATTTTCTAGTTTTTGAGTCAAATCCTGATCTTTAAAAATCATTGTGTATATGTATATTATATAATTCTATAAACTAAATTGATTTTTAGTGAGGGACATCCAATAGTTTATTACTTAGCACCTCCAGATCATCAATGATTTATACAGTACAAAAATATAATTAATTATGACTGTGTTCAATGACTAGACTGTTTTCACATATATATATATATATATATATATATATATATATATATATATATATATATTCTTTATAGATACATAGTTTTACATACATATACAAGCATTTTAAAGATTCATAGTTTAGATAAAAGTCAACATTTTTAAACATATATTTTTACATAAGAACTTTATATGTATCAAGTCCACATATCATCATTCTTAGAATTCTACACATTTATGTAAGAAATATGCCTGAACTACACTTGTACTTTATAGCTAATCTTAGCACTAATCAATAATAAAATTGCTTTTAAAATTTTAGTTCTAAAACACAGAAAGTATGGTTGAAAATATATTTTACATAAAAATAAAATTAATGATTAACCTATACTTATATATGTACAAAATCTTGTGCACAGATCTTTGCATATGCACAAAACATTAGTCAACCAATTATAGCTACTCTCTACTTATGCCATATCTTAACTCCCATTATATTACTTAATTCCCTAACAGGTTTAGTGATAATCTGTTTATACCAGATTATACCTTAACTCCCATTACATTATATAGGTTGATTTTATTATGTTGACATTATAAAATATCATATGACATTGATAAATTGATATTATATAATAAAATTCACATACATGTTAATATTATAACAAGTTTATGGGACTTGAATTAAATTAAAAGGAGAAGTTCTTATTATTTATTTGTATATTCTTTGTGCTGAAAATTGAGATGGGGAGGGTCCTGGAGGGGACCGAGGGGAATGACGCAAGGCTTATCTGTGCTTCCTGTTGCTGAAGCATCTGCACTCTCTCAATCTGCTCAAATAGGAATGACTAAAAACTCCACTTGTCTAAGCTACAGTTCTTAGCAAATCCATTTGATATGTAATTAATTAAAAGAATTAATCCCAGCTTCCCAAGTAGCTAATTTTATTCACCCAGAAAAACTGCTAATATTGGAATTATTTTCAATTGTTTGGAAGGCCATAATGTGCCTATCTGATGGCTTAAAATGTGAAGATGGGCCAGGTCTGCTCAGGCAATGTGTTCTGTCACGTGTCCTTGTCTACCTGAGGACTAGGTAGAACGTCATCTTACTCCCCCACTTTATCATGTAGAAATCATAAGCAGTCTTTAAATCCAGATGTAGTCCAACTAGATTTCTAAAATGGATGCATGCATAGAAACTGCCACTTGCAAGCTGCAGAGACAATGCTTCTTTGGTCCCTGTGGTGGACTGCTGCTGAGACTCAGTTCCCGCTGCCCTCTTCTTCGCAGCCCGGATTCCACCTTCCTCACAACAGCTCCCTTCAACCACTGCAGTGGCTGCTTTGAAAGTGCTGGACTCCACACCTGAAAACAATCGAAACCAACCCCGTGAACAACTGAGGAGGAAAATAGCCAGCCAGGCGTTTAGAAGCTACCTCAGTCCAGTGAAAGAACACAGACGCATTAATCTTCGGATGCTTGGTAACCAACAGGAGATTTTTCAGTAACTCAATGAAGCATAACATGTTTACTTCCAGGTTAAGAAGACACAAAGCTTTATTTTGAAAAGGCCAGTAGAAGATTGCAAACTTTCAGCTGAAGCTCTGTTCACAAGGTCACTTCTTGCTGTAACAGACTCATGTATGCAAAAATGTTGAAAAGGCCAGAGGTCCAAACTCATAGTTCTGGGGTTTTGTTTTGTTTTGTTTGGCTTTCTTAGGGCGGGGGTTGGTTTGGTTTGGTTTTTTTTTTTTTTTTTTTTTTTTTCTGAAATGATGTTCCATTCATTGCTCCTGGGATCTGTGCATTTGCATCAACTAATCTAGGTTACTTCCTGAGTGATGAAATATTGTGTTCTTTAGCTCTTCTGGTATCCAATACAAATAGACTTGGACTTAAAAACAACAACAACAACAAAAATGAAGTTTCACCTTCTGTAAGAGTCTATTTCTATGCAAGAAAAAAATAACTTGATTAATTTCCCTAGATTTACTACTTCTCTATCTTAGTGCCAACTGACGCTGGCACTCGAGAGCAGCCTCCGTCAAACACTGCCTTTCCTTGTAGTAGGAATTTTATTTCTATCCTGCAGAGTTTCAGCAGCTTTGGTGGCTTGAACTGATTCTACCCTGACAAAGACCCGCAGTTCAGTTCCCTCACCAGATGGTAATGATACCGTGTCTTATTTTGAGAGGATGAGGCACAGAGAAACATGTGAAGTCTGCCCCAGACCAGCAGTGCTCCCAACAGGTAAGCGTGCACGTACGCACACGCGCACACACACACACATACATACCCACACACATACTCAAATACACACATTCACACATTCACACACATACACACACCCATTCATGCACTCATACACATGTGCACGCACACATTCGTGCATGCACACACGTGCACGTACACACACACAGACACACACACACACACACACACACCTCTGTACTGCCCAGCCCCTTCTGCATCCAGGACCTATGCCTGTCTGTGCCCACACACCTTCTGACACTATTTCTCAGCATCTCCGGCACCAAGACAGGCTCAAGGAAACCTGCTTCTGTTCATCACATTGTTATTTCTTTTTCTGTTCTTTTATATCGCTGCTTCATTGGTATTCCAAAGCAGATTATCTCTTCTCTTCTTCAGAATTTTAACCACAGGGGGTTTTTGTTTCTTTCTCTCTTTTTCTGCTCCACTATCTTTTTTTGATACATTTTTCTCGGTGTTTTTTTTTTTTTTTTTTTTTTTCTGTCTTTCTCTGTGTCTCTCTGTCTCTGTCTCTGTCTCCCACTCACAACTCTTTTCTCGAATGTCAAATTCTTATCAACTGCCCTTTAACATATAAAAATAAGAAGTTGATTGGCAGACAGACCTCGGTATTCATTAGTGAGAGGAAGGTAGAAATCTGACTGTCTAGGATCGATCCTATGTCCGAGGGAAGCGAAGAGCCATCGTGAGTGTTAATGTTTAACACTTTGTTTGTTCTCACTGTTCCTGACTCCTAGATTCACCTGTGTCTTCTACTACGGCTGTAGGATCTGGTGCAGGAACTCTTGAATCAGTTTCTTCACATTAAGTCTGCTTTTGACTATGACAGGGGTGAGAAGTGTGGTTTCCCATTGTGTGGGTAGGTGGAAGGAATCTGGGATGTTTCAGTTGCTTTGTATATAGAGTTTCATTCACTCAGGCTGCCAAACAAACACCTCACCCCATGGTCCAGGCATCCTGGAAGCCAGGATTTTTATAGGAGCCCCACTCCTTACAGGCATTTGGGTTCCTATTTGTTCTAATTATGGAAAAACTTTTGGTGTCTCAGGCTTTTTGATCTTTCATCCACTGATGTTTTTCATGTTCTGTTTTGTTCTCTATGTTACTAGTTTTCACTCTTTGGTGCTATCTCACTGAAGGGAGGGATTCTGTAGAGAGAACTGGTAACCAGTCTTGGAAGTTTACACAAAGGAGTTCCACAGCTAACTGTTGGTCTTCCTAACTGATCTTCCTAACCCCGGCCAACATCATGGATATGCATATTATTTCAGACAATGCGTTATGCTATTTAGCAAACACAGCTTTATTAAAATATTCTTCTGGCTACCTTTACAATATAATTAGAATTTGATTTCTTATCAGTTAGCATCTTAGTTGAGTGAGGTCATCGTACACACAACACCGCAGCCTATCGTGTAAAGCAAAACAAGGTGGCAAATATCAGAAACCATTCTAATTTACCTTCGAGCCTGAAGCCTAGCCAGGGTGACCCCACCTCTCTACGATGCTTGCTAACATTTGGGAGAGACCTTGTCTCATGCTCTAAGGTTCAGTGAATCGATGCCTGGCATTCATTTTGAATAATGAGCTTTCTATTTTCCTCCTTAATTTAAGTATCGGTTAATAATTAATCTGCCATGTTAGTGTGTGTGCCAGCCTCTTAACTCTTTTCCATGACTGCTTCCTGTGGTTGGAGTGTAGATGGCAGATAACAATATATTGTGTGGCCAGAAGTATGGGCAGAACACAGGAGAAAGGTCCTGAGTCCCCTGGCAGACGTCCTTTGCTGTAGACACCTCCTCGGCCTCCGTCTGCCCACCACGCAGTTGCAGTTTTTGTTTGGGTCTTTGGTGCACACATAAAGAATGTCGAGTACATAGATTATATGGAAAACAGGGAACAGAGCCAATACCAATTAAAGGCCTAATTCCCAGACAACTGGCCTCGGGCCCTGTTAATGACCCTCGACACACAGGGACATGAAGCTATTGACTGTGGGATTTGTATTTGTGTAACAAAGTGTCTGACCTATAAGTATTCGGTATATGTTTGTAAAATGGAGGAATAAATGGGAATAACTATTAGCTTGCTTATGGATAAAAAGCAATTAGAGCTAAATCCTTCCAATTAGGATTACTGCGTATCCGTAGCTTCGGAATTAACCAACCACAAGAAATGCCCGTGAGACTCCTAATAAGGTAGAACTCGATATTTTAATTGGAAAATGATACAGAAATAAAAACTTCACAAAATAGAATGCTCACACATATATTCTTCAGGGTGGCTTATGTGTGTGTGTGTTTTTAAGATAACTTCTCTCAGCATCCTAAGGAGAGCCTGTCTCAGGAGATGCAATTGCTAATCTGAGGTGTAAGAATCAGACAGAGATGCTTACCAAGATAACAGAGGAAGTGAACAGGGAAATATCCTTCTGACTTCACTAAAAATAAAGTCACCCTGGTGCATGCAATAAACACACACGTATAACATGTGATCGTAGAATGATACATAAACATATTCGTTTTATAAAACAGAAGATGGGTAGAAGGAAAATATGAAAAAACATAAAAAATGTATTATAAGAGAATACAGTTATTGGTAATAGGCCACTAAAATCTAATCTTAAGATACCTGAAGAAAATATTTGATTAATGGAGCAAGGCTGACAATCAACACAATAATATGCCAGGTGGTGGTGGCTCATCCCTTTAATCCCAGCACTCAGGAGGCAGAGGCAGACAGATCACTGTGAGTTCGAGGCCAGCCTAATCTACAAAGTTAGTCCAGGACAGCCAAGGCTACACAGAGAAACCGTGTCTCAAAAAACAAAACAAAAACACGATAATATAACAGGTGAGAAAGAAAAATGGAAAAAAATGCATCTTGTTGAATCAAGTGAATTCAACATTTACCATAGATTCTAATAAAACTTTAAATTTCAAGCTCAAATTTACAACCTCTCCAAACTTCAAAAGTATGAGAGACATGGGGAAAGTAGCTGGGCCTGGTGTCACATTTACTTCCATTTAATTCCAGCATTTGAGAGACCAAAGAACCGAGAATCGAAGGCCACCCTGACACCTGAATATAGCAAGGCCCTGCCTCAAACAGAGAAAACCAAAACGTCCGGTTATGGGAGAATAAGTAAGTAGCAAACCAAATTTCAGAGCTTCCACCATCAATGCCAGTGTAGAACCAT
Organism: Acomys russatus; assembly: GCF_903995435.1. Lineage (NCBI taxonomy): Eukaryota > Metazoa > Chordata > Mammalia > Rodentia > Muridae > Acomys > Acomys russatus. Next base: position 32,812,806 of record NC_067167.1, on the reverse strand, counting down.
ATCCAATTCTTACCCAAAAGTGGGAAAAAAAAAACAACAAAAAACAAAAACAAAACAGCAATTAAAGGCTGAGGCATGCCAGTTTCCTACAGCTCTGACTTTAAGATGTCTGTCATCAGATACCAGTGACTCAAGAACTGCGGACCATGCAGCATGCATCATTGCAATCCCCACAGCCTTATTTTAGTGCTATGTTCCAGCAGGCCTCCTGGAGGCAGGGTATTGGCTGATGCCAAAACTGGGTTACTAACAAGAAACAGCCCAGATGCTGCGGGGGCCCCTTCAGTCCAGCCCAACAGAGCCTGGAGGCCTCTCCTACGGGACTGAATGCCACAGACTAGGGACAGGAGAGCAAAAGGAAACAACTGTGACCAGCACCTGTGGGGGCCTATCCAGGGCTCAGTGGCTGACTCTCTAGCCTGAATCTGGTCTTTGGAATCTGTGGATGGATGCCAATTCCTAACCCGCTCTTTTGTTCTGTCTTTTCTATGTTTTGTTTACTGTTCACACACATATGCACACAGCCTTCAGGAAGATGCAGGCTCCAAGGAGCTTGTGACTGTGGTGACAGGCGCCCACGGGGTCAGTGTGCAGATGCAGATCAAAGGACACAAAATATCAGTTAAAAGAAAGAACGAGTTCAAGACGCCTATTTGCAACACGGTGAGTGTATATTATATTGTAATTCTTATAATGTAATTGAATATATTATATTCTTGAAAGAGTCTGAAGTTGCTCTTGCCACACACATGAAAATATATAGCTATGTGAAATACTGAGTGTTGATTATGTTTCATGCAGTAAAAACATTAATATTTTATTTAGCCTTTAATTATGTTGCTGAATGTAAATGACTCAATGTCTTTAAAACTGTAAAGCTATAAACTTATCAGAAGAACTTAAGCCAGGCTATTGAAATGTTTTGAATTTCTGTGAGTTGAAGTTTCCAGACACTCCCACAGTAATTTCACAGTGCCCTAGGAACCTTGTTGTGTTTTTTTGTTTTGTTTTGTTTTGTTTTTTTGTTTTGTTTTATCAAAGACAAACTGTGATTGTGAGATGAAAAACATATTCTATGGGAGTATATTCTGTTAAAATTACTCAGGGAAGGAGCTACAAAAGAGACATATTTCAGTGGATTATCCCAAATATTTCTGTTAAGTATTTATCCTTGAGTTGGCTAATGAGTACACAGATGGAAATGGCAGGAAATTGGAGGTGGCTTTGAGGAATAAAAAAGCGGTCTTGGAGATGAGGAATCCAGGCTTTGGGCCATCATGTTAACACTGAAAATGGAAGGGCTGGGAGCTTCTCTAGTGAGGAGTCCTCTGGAGTCAGGAGGAGGAACTTCTCGCCTCGGTAAGGACTGTTGTGTTGTACAAAGTTAGGGAACTAGAAAGAGCATAAGGACCAAGGGACAGACAGACTTGAACTCATTTGTTAGGGAGGTTTATTGAGCGACCACAAACTGCATGTGTTAAACACTGGACACTTAGCTCTGGAGGCTGGAAGTCAGAAGGGAAGCCTCTGTGTGACTGGCTCTTCTGAGAGAACTGAGGGAAGGATCAGGCCCGGCCTCTCTCCTTGGCCATCCTTGAAGGCACCAGGGATGGGTGTTCAGCACGACACCCCTGAGACCAGAGGGACAAAGGGCAGGGCAAGGAAAGAGGATGAGGGAGAAGGAAGAAGGGAACAAGGAAAAATGGGAAGGGATATTTGTCCTGGAGGACAAAGGACTGCCTCTGCATAGAGAGGAGGCAGGCACGGCCCACAGGCAAATGGCAGTTTATAAAGGTAAAAAGGGAAACCCCTGTGTTAGAATGAGGTGTTTAATTTTAACTAGGCATGTTAATTAGGTGAGCTGAGGGGAACTTTTAATTGTTGGACCTTAATATTTTGATAGCTAGGGCCTCAGGAGGAAGTGGCCAAATAAGTGAATAGACTTTGGTGGCTAACTTTAGGAATGTAATCTAAGGGTTTTTAACAAGGAAGAGGAATTAAGGAAGGACCAGGCCTCCCAGAGCCATGTCTATCGTGCTCAGGGAATTTACAGCCCCTTCCGTCTGTAGTGTTCCGCCCTTTCCCTACCTTCACGCAGTCTTCTTTCTGTACATATGTGTGTATACGTATTAGAATGAGTTTATTTCCACTTGTTTATTTCTATCAAGGCAACTGCAGTCACCTTCTGAGAGCCTGGGATTAAATGTGTCAAAATAGCACTTCCGAAAGTAGCATTATCATGATGCAATGTTTGCATAACTATGCCTTTCCAAATACCTAATATACCTCAAGAACTTAGTATTTCATCTCATTCCATTGCTTTAATGTCTAAGGAAAAGCTCTTCTCCATAACAGAGACCTAAGACTTGTTATTGTGACCAGGCCAAGCATGGTATTCTGCACAATAGCACTCTTGACCTCCTTCCAGTGTCTGTGGTAGACAAGCCACTGGAGTAGACACAGAAAGCATTTCTAATGAAGTAGGAGAACCAGATTTTTAAAGCTTTCCAACCACAAACATCTTGATGGCAAATAAGTGCCGACACTATGATTTGAAGCACTACACCCAAGAGCTTAAAAAATTAAAAGCTCCAAAGTCAACAGTCACTCTTCTTTCTTCTTCCTGTCCCTTTATTCCTTGAAATCACTGGGGTCTGGGCTGTGCCCCTATCCACTGCCGGGATTACAAACTGTGGTAGTGCTGGAGTAATGTGGTAGGCACTCCTGTCTCAGACACAAAACTAGATACCAAAATCTCAGTAATCAAGATCAATTTTGTTTTAATGGAATCTTTGCCATGAATATTAATGCAGTAAGAGCTAAGAAGGTGATTTGATAAGTAGGCGCATTTGTAAGCAAGCACAAAGACATGAGTTCGAATCTCCAGACCTATATAAAAAGCTGAGAGTAGCCACACATGTGTGTGCAACCGCAGCACTCTAAAGGACTAGGCAGCAAAGACAGGAGGGTTGAAGAGGATTGCTAGTTGCCAGCCTGGCTTCAGGTTCAGTTAGAGACCCTGTCTCAAATCAATAACATTAAGAACAGGAATAAAACCTCCAATATCCTTCTCTTACCTTCATGATGACAAATGATTAGTGTGATAAATTGCTTTTGTTCATTATTTTAACCCAGCAGCAGAAAGCAAATTAGTACAATACTCTCCATTTCTTACCAAACCTGTGCAGTATCTAAGGCTCATACCTTGGCCACCATTTTTAATCATTGAGTTTCACGTCTATACCACGTTCTTGGATAATTCATAAGAATCTCAATATTTCAAATGCTCACTGTTCATTGGCAACTGATTCTATATTGCCCACTCCTGACTCCCTACATTTGTACTTCCTGTTTACAAACAAATCCGATGGCCCACTTGATATTGTCATGGAGATACTTGATAAAAAGTTTTTAATTATGATACAACGAACATTCACACATTTTCATCTAAGCCTGTTTCCTCCCTAGTCTACCCCTCCGCCCACCCCCGTTCTTAGTAAATAGCTTTGCTACCCACTCAGTTGCTCAGTCAAGTGCATGCTCACTTCCTCTCTATGCCCCAGTCTCCATAGTCCACCTACAGGTACACGGTCTCCAAATGACATCACAGATCCAATCACTCCTCACCATTTCCAACAGCCTTATCCTTCCAATTCACATAAACCCGAGAACTGAAGTTCTCAGTAACTGTGAAAGTTACCTCTGAGTATGTCTCCTGCCCCTCAAGTGAAATCCACGCATGTGCCAGTTTTCAGTGTCTGCCTGGAGGGGAGAATCAAATCATGACATCGCTCTGTCAATCTTCCAATTTAGACTATCAATCCAATCTCTTCTCCTAGCATGATTGTTTGCTCAACCCTTGCCTCCTCCTGACCTATCTCTGTCCCTATGCATAAGTTCCTATTCAAACACACACACACATGTGCACACACACACACATGTACATGCGTGTGCGTGCACACACACACACACACAGTATGCATGCACACAGGAGAGGGGCAGAAGGAAACATTTCTTTTTCAGGAGCATCATGTTTGTTGTTCCCTTGGACACCCCAAGCTCATCTCCACTTCAGGGTTTTGTTTAGCCACAGTTTCTTTGGCCTAGAATGTGCTTTTTCTTCTCGTTTGCCTGATTTAGGCTAAGGAGAATTTTATCTCCTCAAGGCTTCCTCAGTCAGACTCTGCCCACACTGTTTACTTTGTCTCCTCTTCAGAGGGCTCAACTAAAATTATCATATTCATTTATTTGTTCACTGGCTCCTTCCACTATCTGAAGCAGGGGGCCTTGTGTCTGTGGCTCACAGTGGTATTTCTTGAACCTGGAACATGGTCTGCCCATAATCCCACTCAAATGTATGCACCAGATGAACAATTACCCAACTATTTATCAGTTAGATTACCTGATAAAGCCTGACACCTGGAAGTCATATCTGGGACTTGACAGCTGGCTGCAGCTTCTACCCAGATATTTCTTCTGAGAGCCTGTGCTCTCCCTGGCAATCTGCCTCCAGGGAACAGGATGTGAGACCACGTCTTTCAGGATCACAAAGTTTTTCTTCTTGTCTTAGGAGAAACTATCAAAATTTTCCTATCCTGTGACAGATCTATATCCATTAGTTCCTATTCAAAGAGCACAAACACACAGACTCATATGCCTACATACACACACACACACACACACACACACACACACACACAGAGTCACATACACACACACGTTCACTCACACATACATGCATTCACACACACAGTGTCATACACATACACACTGTCACATGCACACACATTGACACACATATATACACTGACACACACACAGTCATACACACACAGTCACACACATATACACACTGACACATGCACATATATACACATTCACAAACAGAGTCACATACACACACACATTCAAACACACAGTCACATACACATTCACACACACATACATTCACACATACACATATACTGACATGTGCACATACACACAGCCTCACATATACACACATTCACACACAGGGTCACATGCACACATACATGCTCACACACATACACATAGTCACATACACACATTCACACATGTGTACAAACACACACACACACAAGGAGCGGGATTCAGATTTGCAGTCAGTTGCAGTTCACTGACAGTTAAAATTTAGTTTTTCCTTTGTGTAGTATCTGCTTCTGACTTGGAGGTAATAACATCGACAAACATTTACCTGACTTCTTCAGTCAGTGCTATAACTCATCTTATCCTTGACTATATCTTAGAGCAAGAAATATAAATTAATGGCTCCATAGTTCATCTTGCCAAGTGAGCAAAGGTCATCAGAATATTTGTTAAGAGTTGACAAAACTTAACAAAAAAATGTGGATCCTTAATGTAGGTTCATTGTAAGTAAACTCACTTATTCTCAGAAGCAGCATAATGTAGAGATTTACTGCTGTGTGTCAAATGTCCAGTGAGCAAGGCTTTTGCTACATGGCTAGATGCACAGTTTAAAGAATTTTATGTTTGTCATTCCATCAAATCACATTCTCCCACAAAACTATAATCCTGCTTATTTCCTGTCTGTAAGGAATCAAAGAGATTTTGTGAACTTTGGATCAAATTAATTAAAAGTCCATAAATATTTGGAAAAAATTTTTTTGGTTGATTGGTTTTTCGAGACAGGGTTTCTCTGTGTAGCCTTGGCTGTCCTGGACTCATTTTGTAGACCAGGCTGGCCTCGAACTCACAGCAATCTGCCTGGCTCTGCCTCCCGAGTGCTGGGATTAAAGGTGTGAGCCACCACGCCCAGCTGAAAATTTAAAAAGTGGTTCTTAATATATTCACTTCATTCATGTTCTTATGATGAGCTTTTTTTTTTTTTTTTTTTTTTTTTTTTGGCTACTTAGTATTGATATAGGAAATAAATTTATAGTTTAGCAGCATTAGCCTATCAGTTTATTTTCTCACAAAGAAATAAATCAAGAACAGGGAAAGACTCCCTGGGTGACTCTTCAGATCTTCATGAGAATACAGTGAGAGGATCTTGTGATCGGGACTGCAGTTAGCCCAGGCTTTCCCTTCCACGTCCTGCATGATCATTGGTAGCTAGCAGCTAGGTACTCAGTGCTAACTGTCAAGCAAAGGCAGCCCTGCAATCACTCCAGTTTAGAGCTTCCAGACTTCTTATGGTAGCGTGGGTACCCCAGAAAATATCAGAAGGCAAACTGCTTTTGCATGGGACACTCACACGAGCAGTTTCCTAGTCACTCAGACTTGAGGCGAGGGGGTGTAGACCCCCCCTCCAGTGTGAAATCAAGTTTAAGCGTCCAAAGGCTGACCAGTTCAGTTGCAGTGATTTTTGGAAAGCCTAATCCACTACAGGATTTACGATCATTTATGGTCTTAATTTGCATATCAAAGATACTGCCAACACTGCAGATAGTGTCCTTAGATGCAAATTATTTCTACTTGTCTTGCTTCTTTTTGGTTGCTGTGATAAAATGCTCTGAAAAAAGCTACTTAAGGTAGAAAAAAAAGGCTTATTTGGCTCACAGTTCCAGGTTACAATCCATCACGGTGAGCAAGTCGCCTTGCCTGAAGCAGCTGGCCACATCGCATGCACTCACAGTAAGCAAGAGAGCAATGCCTGTGTGCGCATGCTGGCGCTCAGCTCCTTTTATCCACTCTTATAAAATCTTTGCCCTGTCACCACCCACAGTGGGCAGGTTTTCACTGAGGACACAGAAAGAATGCAGACAGACACATGGGCCAGGTGCCACGTGAATAGCTCCTAGTCCGGCTCCTGATGAGAGTCTTTGTTCCTGGCTTCACGGTATTTCTTTTTCCTCTCGGCTTTCTTTCCTCCTAAGTCCCCATCAAGTTTCCAACATTCAGTGCTTTTCTGTCCCAGCCATTAAACAGTTCAAATCGCCTATGAAGCACACAGTCAGGTTTTTCATAGCAAGGCTCCTACTACTCTCAGTTCCGATTTCTGTCTTAGTTTCTTGGATGTTGCTGTGATAAAATGGCCTTGGCACAAGTGACTTAAGGGAGAAATGGTTTATTCTAGTACGAAGGTGATAGTCCCTCATGGCAGAGAATTCACATCTATGGGAACTTGGCACACCTTGTCAGATTATATTCATGGTCAGAAAGGAGCAAGCGAGGTATACGTGCTAGTGCTCAGCTTTCCCTCTCTTCTCATATACAGTCAAGATCCTCTGCCTAGGGAATGCAGTCACCGACAGTGGGCAGGTTTTCCCATCCATAATCCACACGCACACATATTTATAAATCCATCTCCAAGTAATTTGATTACACATGTGCACACATACACACACACACACACACACACCTACAACCACAAAAAATGAGAAAACCCTCACCACCACCACCACCATAATCACTATTATCTTACAACTAATATGAATAAAAACAGCTTCAAACAGATTAATCCCTGTTTTTATTCTACTGCTCTTGAACTGAACAACAATTATTTTGATTTACTTTTCCTTCATGGGTTCTGCTAAAGGGTAAAAACTAAATACTATTCTCATGAGATTTGTGTTAGACTCAGAAGGAAGCAGTCAGAAGTTATCTCTACCTTAATATCTATTTAAGGGAGTAGCTCGTGTAACTTCATTTGGAATAATCAAGAAATGAGCAATAAAAGGGTTTTAATTAGTCAATTATTTCAGGCAGGGAAGGGGAAACCAAACAAGTAAGTAGGAGTAAGCTCTGCATGCTGACCTGCTGTGAGCACTCTCTGCACTCACATCTGCCTCTCTCTTGGATAGCTGGATTTCTCCAATCGGTACATCCCGTGTCTGTACATCCCTTCCCAAACACATGCAGGTAATTTGGAGAAGAGCTTAAGTTTGAGATCAGTATTCAGACGTTGCTAGGCCTGTCCTCTTTCTACAATGTCAGTTATATTAAAATATTAATGTAGCTACATACTTTTCCTTGATGGAGCCATCGTCTGAATGCTTTCTCAAAATCGTATTTTCTTGATGACACATATTTCCTAAAGAGTTTGTCTCTAAGAGGCCTTTCAGCTGCTGGGTAAGTGTGGAGCCTGCACAAGTGACACAGAGTAAGTTCCCTGGGATGCACTCATCTGCTTCAGACTGACTTTAATGTCATCCACCGATTCCAGGAAATCCGGTGTGCTGCTGCAAAGTAGACGGGGAGGAGCATTTCATTTCACATCTAAGTTCATTTAGGCATGCCTCAGAATTCAAATCCTAACAAGATAAAAGGAAAAGGCAAACCCAGCAAGGGCCGTGTCAGGTTGTCCTTGGATGGAGACCTCCATCACAGAGGAAAACCTTTTTACAGTCTGTTCAAGCTATTCTGAGTTCCCTGTAAGTGAACATAGTGGTCCATGAGAAGTAAAGCTTTGTCGCCCACTTTACATGCTCACTGTTTATTTATGTATGGTTTCTGAGACAGGCCTCATCTGTTCCAGATTGGTCACAAACTCACTGTGCGGCAAAGGCTAATGGACTCCTGGCCCTCCTATCTCTTCCTTCTCTGTGCTGGGATTACAGGCATGCACAGTTGTACCAGGATATCTACCATTTTCTCGTTTAAAAAGACACGTTTATATTCTACTTTCATCAATTTTTAGATACATAAGATATCACTTTTATTATAGTCACAATACTGTGATCACTAGGAAATAGAATTAGACATCATTCTTGATTAAATAAAACAGTTCATCCTGTATTGTAAATATACTGGGTTTGCAATTTGGAGCTAGCACTAAAAAACACGTCTAGACTTCTTCCATGGTTTTTGCTAAAGTTTTTTGTTTAAGCCAAACGTGTTCAAATGCAAGAACCCCAGCTATCGCTGCTCAGTAAGTCACATACGCAGCCCGATAAGGTGGCCATAACACGTATCCCATGTAAGACCCTTGACCAGACCTCAGGATCGCAGAGTGAGAGGCGCGTATGGTTGCTACATTCAAAGGCTTTCCCCATCCGGGGGAAAACACGTAAGAAAAGTGGCATTATAGTGTGGAGTAGTAAATATTATATCACTGGCATACGTTGTGTCCCTCGGGGATCTCAAAATAAAACTGCGTCATCTTTGGCCGTGTAGATGGGATCATTTTTGAGGTGGGTACTAGAAGCGCAGAATAGGTGAATTTAGATCTGCTGGGTGGAGGCGACCATTTTGGAAGCCAGTAACGGAGCATTGGGGTATCGAGCTGTAAAGAACATGAAAAATGAAATGCCCTGAATATAAGAAAGTGAACTCAAGAGAAGCACATCATTTATAGTTTATGAATTAGAGTCAAGAGCCCAAACTTTTCTGAAACATATGAGATGCTGAGGATGAATTTTATTCAGAAAGTGATATACATTTTTAAAATGTCCCTCCAAGAGGCTTAGGGCATATGGCTCAGTGGTAGAGTGCTTAATTAACATACATGAGGTTTTAATGCCCGATATAGGGAAAAAAAAGTCACCCCCAACAGCAATGTGTGTCTCGGGTTAAAATTGGAAGAGGCAGGTGGGTGTGGTGGCGCATGCCTTTAATCCCAGCACTTGGGGGGAGGGGGCAGAGGCAGGCAAATCTCTGTGAGTGTGAGGCCAGCCTGATCTACAAAGTGAGTCCAGGGCAACCAAGGCTACACAAAGAAACCCTGTGTCAAAAAAAAAAGAAGAGAAGAAGAAGAAAGAAGAGAGAAAGAAGAAGAAGAAGAAGAAGAAGAAGAAGAAGAAGGAAAAGAAGAAGAAGAAAAGAGAAGAAAGAAGAAGAAGAAGAAGAAGAAAAAAAAAGAGGCACAGTCAATGTGGAGCAACACACATGAATATATGTGAGGGGTGGTAAGTGTGTGAACATACAATAGAGTAACACATGTGAACCTGTATATGAAAAGTCATAAGTGTAAGCATGACTACTGAAGATAAGTAAAGAGACAGATTCAAAAGTAACACATGATAGTACCTGAGACTGAGTAGATACTGGCAGCGTAAGAATGATCTAGAATATCTCAGAGCCCTCAGCAATTACATGGATATCATTATTCACCAAATTTAAGTGACGGATTCATTGAATGGTAGCCATAAGCACAGTTCATCTGACATGCAGAGTTTATTGGTGTGTGTGTGTGTGTGTGTGTGTGTGTGGTGTTTATGTGTGTGAAGCTGACATGTGAGTGTGTGAAATACACCCATGCAGAGACCAGAGTGAGATATCAGTTGTCTTCCTCTATTAGGACAGGGTTTCTCTCTAGGGCTAAGCTGCCTACCCAGAGTGCTCTTGTCTCTTGTCTCTATCCTGTAATGCTGGTAATATCAACGTCCTGTAGCTCCTCTGTCCTATGGATGTCTGGGGTTATTAACATCCTGTAGCTCCTCTGTCCTGTGGATGTCTGGGGTTATTAACGTCCTGTAGCTCCTGTCCTGTGGATGTCTATTCTTTCCATTAAAGTACAATCTGAAAGCCCTAGATTATATCCCCGTTTTCCTGGAAAGAGACAGTACAATCAATACCTACTTCTCAATGAAGTAGTTGTTACAGTGAACGGAGAGAATGATTCTATACCACATCAAGCAAGTAACTGGCAAATATCTACCTAATTATAAATCCATTCCTACCCAACGCATGCAACCGAATTTACAATGTAAACCATTTTAAAGCTATTTAAAAGGCATTTCAGAATCCTAAAGACTATTGGGAATAGGAAACACCAATTGTTGGTGCTGTGGTTGTTTGAAAACGTCACTTCCTTCAAATGCTCTTCTACTAAACTGTATACTAAATAACGTCTTACTATGCCAAGTTCTAAGAAGAATGTTGGCAGTGAAGGTAAGCAAAATCAGAATGATTTACTGCATCAGCGGCTATAATTAACATAAGAAAGACAGACTGGCAGACAGGAACGAAGGAGGGAGGGGGTAGGGAGGGAGGAGAGAGGGAGGAATGGAAGGAAGGAAGGAATAAGAAAAAGGAAAACATTAAAAAACTAACCATGAAAAGCTTACACCTCTCATTGGTAAGTTTCTCAGCTGGCATCCTTTCTATGTTCTTTTCCCTAGCATGTGTTAATTAGCATTAATAATATAGATAAGAAACTATCAGCAATTTAAAAGTCACACATTGATAATTCCAACACTCAATACATTCCATCCAGGGAAAAGTGAAGAATGCAATTGAGAAAAAACGAGTGTAGGATGGGAAGCCATTGACTACAGTATATTTAGAAGAAATTGTTCTGGTTGTTTATTATGCCAAAAAGAGGTGCTTATAATACCACTTCTTCATTTTGTGACACAAAATATGTTTTTACATTTTGTAGAAAAATCATTGAGTTATCTTCAAATTCTTCATTTAAGAATCTAAGGGAATATCTATACATTACAAGATTTTTCTACATCTTATTGTTAACTATGAATAACACTTGTATGCTGATAATGACAGTTAAATATATGACAAGTCTCTTTAAATGAACACCAAAGGGTAACACCAACCACCCAAAATATAATGCATGGGAGACATCTATAATCATGCTGATTTTTACATTGTTTTTACATATACTTCAATGTCTGTATATGGTTTGAACGTGTGGCACGAACTTCTTCAGCTTTGATCTCAACCCCAACTCACTAAATTGAGAATGGTGGCAAATATATTCTAGAGAAAGGATGGGAAATTTGATTACTATATACTCTCACATATATGTATGTGCGTGTCTCTGTGTGTGTGCGTGTCTCTGTGTGTGTATCATATAGCTTAGTGAAGATGTTACTCTTCTATTGAGGCTAACGTTTTAACTACTTTTAAAATACAAAGATAAAGAATAAGCAAAAAGGCCTGTCTCTATAAACATACAGACAGAAAGGCATGCACGTGTGTTCACAAACATATATCTATTTCCAACTAGGTCTTTCCAGACTCAACTTTAAAAAAAAGAAGAAGAAAAAAAAAAGAATCCTAGAACAATATATTACAAGTTGATAGTATTTTCTATAAAACTCATCTTTCCTATAAAACGCTTGGTTCTGATGAGAACGTCCATCATCAAAAACTAAATGCCCCATGGGGTACGCAAGATGCTAACAAAATCTTCATCATCTGCTATCCCCACGCTCAGGCCTTCATAGTAATCTTCAAACTCGCCGTATGAAACTTCATCAGACTTGCTGCAGGTGTCTTTTAATGTCTCTAAAAAAGACGATTTGATTTCCTCCTCTGTTGAATGCCCTGCGGAAAGAAGACTAACAGTGAAATATTTTCCATAAAAGTTCAGCAAAATGACAGATGATGATAAAGGGTTACTTATTCATCTTATGAAATAATTTCAGTAATTTAAAATTGCGTGCCAAACTTCCCTCCAATTTATTTAGGCATTAACCAGAATTAATTTGTCTCACATCTGCCTCTTGATCACTATTCCTCTCTTTCCCTCATACATTGATTTATTCTCAAGCTTTTAGGACAGAACATAGAAAAAATTAATAGTAAAAGGGTTCAAGGAGAAAAAGCTACAGAAAGTGGTCAAATAATATCCAAAATAAAATAGACAAAAGTATGTATTAACAAAGTAAAAAATGGCAGTGGATCATCTATGACCTTTAAAATGAACTTTTAAAATATTTTTAAGTCAGGGCACTGGAAAGATGGTTCAGCAATCAAGAGTATTTTCTGCTCTTCCAGCAGACCCGACCCCAGCATCCACATTTCGTGGCTCACAGCGGCCTGTAACTCCAACTCCTGGGGAAGAAATGGCTCTCAAGCTATTGACGCAAACAAAATTTATTTCCTTCCTTTCAGCTGATGCTTTGGTGTAATTTAAAGAAGGTGCTTTTATTAATGAGCATGGAAAAATCAAAAGCATTTGACATGTGATAGTTACCTGTAATCACACGTGGGTGCTTCTTCGCACAGTAACACTTTCTTATGTCTATAACAGACACCATACCAGTTTTGTTGAAATCCAATTTCATGAAGGCCTAAAGAAAGACAGTGTTTCTTTCTGTGAAATCATTGGACATGAGAAGCTTTTTTGCAGTCAATTATTTACAAACTATAACTAAGACATTTTGAAGGAGCTAAACAGGTGCTTGAAAAAGCCTCATATACACAGGAGGAAAGAGAATAAGACAAACACTAGGAAACCCTCATTCAAGCGTTTCATGTGTTCACTGTCTGGCATCCTGACCTGCACAAAGGGATCAGTCCCCACTGCCCTGCCTTGGATTTCCTGGGAACTGAAGAGTCAGTTCAAAGCCCTTGGTTACTTTTAGCCCCAGGATTCGTGACATTGGCAAATGAACAAAATGAAGAGCTGGGAAGTTGTTTTCAGGTTGTATTGTTGTTGTTTTGTTGTTATTTTGTGGTTGTGGTTGTTGTTTTAGATCAAAAAGTGAAACTGCAAACTCTGTATCACTAGCATCAATGAACAGATGAAATGCTTATGTCTTAAAATGTAACACTGCGTTTTCGATTCCTTATTGGCTCCATTACTGTTCTCCCAACTCAATGCAACTTGCATATCAGAAATACTAAGCAAGGAAGATACACAGACTCACCAGCCTATCCAAAGAGTGTGTGGAGCCTCTGCTTGCCAGCAATCAAAACCAGAAGCATCTTTGTTTATTCACAATATTTAACTCACAGCAATATTGACCTGCTCTGGATTCAACTGTGCCCCAATTATTCTGCTGAATGCTAATACGTGGTGTCCCAGGATAGGACTGTATGTGGAGGTGGGCTCCTTAAGGAAGTAACTAAGGTAAAGCAGTCGTCAGGGTAGGCCCCAGTCCTGGGTGACTAGTATTGTTTTTAAAAGGACAACACAATGCACAAAGGTTTAGCCACAGGCTAACAGGGAAAGAGCCACCTGCACAACACAGAGAGAGGCCTCAGAGGAAACCATATATGCCCACCCTTCTTGGACCTCTATTCTTTAAATTATTTTTAAAAATGATAGGTCAGTCTGTCAATTTAACTCTTTTCCCACTTCTTTGTTTCTTTCCTTCCTTCATTCCTTCCTTTCTTATATTCTTTTGTCTTATTTTATTTGTCACTTTGGTCTTTTATTCTAAGTGTCAAGATTTGTGCACTAGACAATAATTCAACTGCTACTCCGATACTCAAACTCACCATCATGGCACGTAAAGAACAATTAAGTGCAAAGCTATAGATGGGTGGTAAGTTTGCTTTACGTAAAGTTTTTAATGTATCTCTTGGTCAGTAATGGTAAAGAGCTGTAATTTTTTTTTCCACCTGAAACTTACACCAGTTATAATTACTTATCCTGCTCTACACAGAATAGCTCTTATAAATATGAGATACATATGCATATTGTATTAAATACATACGCAAAAGAAAAACTATATCACTCAAAATTATACTCTAAGCATGTCTACGAGAACTGAATTAATCTCTATTATTATTTTTTAAAATTAGGGATCTGTGTGTACGTGGTGTGTGTGTATGTATGTGTAACGTACATGCGTGTGTGTGAGTGTGTGCAGCACAAACATTCAAGATGTCAGTCCTCACATCCCACCTTGTTTGAGACAGGGTCCCTTTGTTCTTAGCTAATGCATATTCGGGCTGATGAACTGTGATGTGCAGAGAGGCCATTATCTGTGCCCCTCACCCTGCCATAAGAGCACTGGAATTACAGGCATGTGTTACCAAGTCTGGGTTTACACGGGAACTGAGAGTTGGAACTCAGGTTCTTTTTTTTTTTTTTTTTTTTTAATATTTATTTATTTATTACATATACAGTGCTTTGCCTGCAGGCCAGAAGAGGGCACCAGATCTCATTACAGATGGTTGTGAGCCACCATGTGGTTGCTGGGAACTGAACTCAGGACCTTTGGAAAAGCAGACAGTGCTCTTATCCTCTGAGCCATCTCTCCAGCCCGGAACTCAGGTTCTTACACTTATGTGAGAACCATTTTACCCAGTGATTCATCTCTCCAGCCCCAGGACTCTAACTCCAACTTAATATAACCTTTGTTGTCTTCGTTTTAGCAATGAGCATGCATATCATAAGAAGCATGGAAAGACTTTCAGTCATCGTCTTAAAGAAATGCATGTTGAGAACTGACACTGGATGTGATGCTAAGAATGAAGTAATCACATGCCATCTTCCCACTAGCTCTGTGGGACAGCAAATGAAGCTGAGGATTCCACACAACGATATAGTTAGATATCTAGTAATTTACAAAAGCTAAATATTTATAAAGATACTTCAATTTGGAGTTTTGTTTTCTTTAATGCAATCTTTTCTAAAATATATGCCAGATATGTATAGAGGGAGGCAGATAGGAGAGAGAGAGAGAGAGAGAGAGAGAGAGAGAGAGAGAGAGAGAGAGAGAGAGAGAGACTGATTTTGTTTTATTCTGGGTAGATTTGTACAAACCTATAGTAAATAAGCTTACTTACTTTAAGTCTTACCAAGCCCAGTGTGCATTACAGCTAAAATGATATAAAATGGTTTAATTAACAACCCATTAAAGGTGCTAAACAAAGAATCTAGCAGTCCAGTAAAAGTAATAGTTTGAGATCAGTTAACAGTTACCTTGCGAACAAATGATTTTCTGTATTCATTCATTTCACCAAAAATGGCACGTTTGAATTCTCCATAGTCAACCTTGTTCTCGCCATGGCTGCTGCCTTGCAGAATTAGCCAGGAAGACTCAAAGTCCTAGAAATTCCCACAGGAATTGCCATTACATCTTTAAACTATGTGAGTCACAGTGTCAGAGTCCTATTCTGTTGCCCTGGACAAGGTGAGCTACTTAGTAAGAAAATTCAGAAAAGTGCAGATAAACCGAGTAAAACAATAGTGCAAGGAATTCTGGAGTGAGTGCTTAAATGAAATTCAGGGCCTGTTATGAAGGAGAAATAAATCACAGTATATCTTTTAAAGGTTATTTGTTTTTTGTTTTTTGAGGGGAAAAAATACAGAGGATTGAACCGAGTTCCTCTGCGTTCCAGGTGACATTCAACCACTGATCTACATTTTCCTAACCGATTAATAATAAATAGTATATGTTGGGAGCATAACATGATATCTCAATACACATACATGTTGCAAAAATATCAAGCCAGACTAAAACCATCTCTATCATCTCTAACATTTAATACTTTGTAGTAATAATATTTGAAATCAGTCTTAGCTGTTTTTGAACACACAGTATGTTATTCCTGGCTATATTCACCAAGCTGTGCAATATATAAAAAGCCATCCTCGTAACCAAATGAAAATGTATGTCATCTCATCAATCTACTCCTTTCTTTCTATACATTGCAGCTCAATGCCTTTTTATATAAAGTAATAATCAGTGTTGTGGACTCAGTTTTGAACATTTTTCTGCTTGTAATTGTATTCTAACTGTGACAATTTGAACGTCTGGTCAGGTTTTGAAATGCTACTAACGCTGAGACTGCTAACGAGGTTTCTTCTGATCTTGGGAGCATAGACGTTCTGGATACTTACAACCTATTGGCAAATTTACACTAAATGGTGTAACTCTAACTAGCCACCTTCTGTCGGCGTATTCACTGCCGTTTCCGTGTGCTTCTTTGACTAAGGTGTTATTTAATACACTCTGCTGTTCAATGTTCTTGATAACAAAAGAAATCATAGCTTTTCTTTATTGACATTCAGATAGGTATGCTTTTAATGCTTCTATCAAGATGTTACCTTTAAATGAGAGCGTAAGTACCCATCGTGGCAAATAAGTACTCAAAGTTTATTCTTTTCTATTTCCTAGCTTTTTCAAGTAAAACTAATTTTAAAAACTAAGATTCAAATTACCCTGCCTCTCCTCAGCAGCCAGTGATCTATACTGTATCTGCACATCAAAATGTCTCATACATTACAAAGGATATGTGTGTGTGTGTGTGTGTGTGTGTGTGTGTGTGTGTGTGTAGTTGAGTTAAAAGTGGACCTAAGTTTAACTTTTACAAATCATGGATATAATGGGCAGGAGACAAGTGTGTTCACTTAAAAAATACCAGACTTAAAAGAACTTCTGAAGGCACTGGATAAGTATTTTCAAGAATTAAGTAATGCAATGTATGTGGCAAAAAAAAATTCATATGACTGTGTCTACATATGGTTCAGAACAGAAACTAACTTGGTTGAGAATTTTAACTTTATTGATAGTATTTCTCTATAAACTTGGCTTTTTGTGGAGCATATCACCGTTTATTTAAAATCAGACGGAATGACTATGTCTTTTCACAAACATGTTCTACTTCCACAATAAGACCCAGGTTGGTGATTCTGATATTTTATTCTCATGTCTCCTTGCATGTACTTATGCTTGCATGGGCATATATATTACATGGGTGATATAAAGAGAAGCAAAACACATTAATTGAAATATATGAGATGTCTAGACATGTATATCAAAGGTAGAATACTTACTTTGCATGTATGAGACCCTGGGACCAATTCCAAGCACCATAAAAAATAATTAATAAACTAAGTTTATGATAAAATACATGAGAAAGGATGAAGCTTACGTCCTTGTGTTATCTTTCTAAGTAATTATGATAATTTGAATGAGAATAGTCCCCATAGATATATATTTCAGTGCTTGGTCCCAATTGGTGGAGCTGTTTGGGAAGGATTAGGAAATGTAGCCTTGTTGGACAAGGGATGTCGCTCGAGTTGGGCTCTGAGGTTTCAAAAGGCCATGACATTCGCAATTAGCTCTCACACTCTGCTTTATGGTTGTTGTGTCAACGTATAGGATCTCTGTTTTTGGGTGACATTCCTGCATGCCTGCTGTCATACTCCATACCATGGTGGCCCTGGTCTCTAACCCCCTGGGGAACTAAGACCCTCTTGTTTCAATGCTTTTGTTTATAAATTGCTTTTCATGAAGTTTTGTCACAGCACTAGAAAAGTAACTAAAACAGAAGTCTTAGATAATTAGTCCTATTGGTTAGTTACAAACATTCTGTAAACAAATGCACAGCACTGAAAAAATACAATACTATCCCACACTTCATGGTGTAGATTATCTGAACACTAGCCCTCTATCTGTTGTGGGCTATTTGTTTGTTTAACAATATATAGCATGGCATTCGAATTTTCTGTTGTGTTGTCTTTTGTTCATCTATGAAAGAGAGATGTGAAGGTGGATGGCCTCTGGTCTGTTCTCACTAGACAGGCCACAAGCTTAAATGCCATCATCACAACACAGCAAAGGAGAATTATGTCCCAACCATGAAATGCGATGTCACATCGACACAGAATTTTACAGCTGATAAAGCAAATTCCCATGCAATTTTTTGATTTGAGCGCCCATGCCATCGCAAATATAGCAATCATGTCAGAATTGCTTGCGCAGAACCTATCAATAAGAAAAGTCAAAGCATGTGTATATGATCACACAGCTAAGTGGTTACACTATTACGTGGACCCAAATTTTAGAAACATATTTATATCATATGACAAGACTTTTTTTTTTTTTTCAGCAAAAGAGAAAAGTGCAAAAGAACGCTGTACACGATGCACGTGATCCAAGTCACTGGTGCGTGTTTACAGCGCAAGCAAAGCTTCGGAGTATAGTATACAAGGCTTTCATGTACCAGGCTTAGCCCCACCCCCGCCCCTTCTGTCTACTTTCTCAAGCTATGTGCTACTGGTTCCATGTTTGCTGTGCCAGTTTCAGTTCAAGGAGCTAAGGAAAGAGGAGGAAACAGAGCCACCCTGGTCCCCATCCGGATAGGACTTGCCATTTTACTCGCAGACAGAGGCAAAGTGCCATGACGAAAATAAACTCCAAGTTGATATAGAAAGGGTCAGAGATCAGATGGCAGAGCTCCTCCTGTAAAGAAAACTGTGGCATAGACGGGGGGGGGGGGGGGGGCGGGGGGGGGGCGGGGGGGGGGGGGGGATGGTGAAGCGTCTAGAACATACAGATCTAGTGTGGGATCCTTCACATCAGAGTAGGGGATGTACAGAAATTGAGTCCCTGCGGCTTTGGGAAGAGCCACAGTACGTGCCTGCCACATGTTTCTCCTTTCCACAAAATGACTGTTGTCTGGCCATGCCCCCACCCACACTACCCCACCCCCTGTCTTCATGGACCATCAAGTGTGTGATACTGTTCCTCTCTACCCTTGCCCAGTTCTTCCTCATCATTCAAAGCCCAACCTGAATGCATTCTCCTCAGGGAAGCTGGTCATGGTCCTCCCTCTCCTCCTGACGCTTGGCTTGCCACTGGCTTCCACCACACGTTTCCAACGCACTCTTCATTTGATGCATGTATTAATTCAGTGACTTTCTTCCATTTTAAAGATTATGAGAGTGGTAAGTGTGTCATCTCAGAGTTTAGTGCATGCCTGGATATTAGACACTTCATGGATACATGATAAAGGAATAAATGGCAATTTTTTAAAAAAAAAAATCAATGGGACCTGTTCCCTGGTGGCTTTAATGCTGATTGCAGGGCATTAAAAAATAAAATTTCATTAGAAAAGTGAGCAAGGCCATGCGAGAATACACCCACAACAGAAAATGGCATGTGATACGTACCTGTTCAGACACTTCTAAGTGAAAGGTTCTCAGAACTTGCTGAAAATCTGCCTTTTCTAAAAGCCCGTTCCCTTCCTTGTCCAATTGTTGAAAATATTTTCCCAATCCAGTCAAAACACGAACACCTCTCTTGTGTAGCTGTTCTCTTAGTTTATCTGTTTAATAAAAAGAGACATGGGGGCTAATTGCCTCGGTGCGCGAAGCATCAAACTGCAGTTGTTTCTCTTTTGAGAAAATAAGTTTATAATCATGGAAATAAGAGACGTGAGAAGTCAATGAAAACACATATTCAACTGGCAAAGACTTGGAGAGTGGAGTCAATGTCAGCCACAGCCGTGTCTTCCTTATATGTCAGGGCTATAGCGCCGCTGTGTGGTGAAAGCGCTACATTGCACATACAGGGAAATAATGTTCCTCTGGATGTTACAAATAAAATCTTACTGTCTCTTGTCTAGACCTCCCGTCTAACTACCCCATCTTCACTCTCTTTCTTATTTCTTTACTTTCACTAACTGCATTACAAAATGGATGCCAGGCAAATCATACACACAAACAGAAAAATACATCAGTTCAACATGTTTTACATAGTTTAAATTCTTAGCGGTTGCATCCTCTGGCTCCTAAATGCTCCATGTTGCACAAGTATCTCATTTAATGTTGTCTGCATCATATTACAATGAATGTGTTAGAAAGAGAATATAAATACTGGCTTCAGTGGTGACAAGATCATGTTGGCTATGACAGAACAGGAAGAAAAAAGATCTATTGACAAGGGCAGCACCAGTCTCATCTCACCATCAAGTCAGCTTCTCTTAATGCAAATGTCTTATTCTAAATTGTATCTCAGGGTTCGTCAAAAATCTAGAAGTATATATTGACTTCTGCAATGAAATGTCTTATACCTTTCTCCTTTCTAGACTAAGAAACCTCTTCTAGACTAAGGAATTGTTTGTTACAGCTGATAGACTGCACTGGTTATAGATGAAATTTGTAAAAAATGTTTTAGTATTCTAAGGCTACCTATATCTCCTTTGTTCCCTCTGGCTTCCCAGGGGAAGTTAAAGGGACATTACCCTCAATGAGAGGTAAAGAAAGAATGGCGAAGGAGCTCCACAAAGGTGCATGTCTACTGAACAGCAGGATCTGGTCAAAGACATCACAACACAGTCAATAGGACGTGAACTGGAGACATATCAGCCAGGCAGTAAGCCAGGAGTCCCTTCAGGACGACTTCTGAGGCAGAAAACAAGTATATGGTGGTTCATGCCCGTAATCCTAGACTCTGGAGATGTAGGTTAGAGGATTGCCCTGAGTTCCAGGCCAGTGATTCACCTGAGCTACAGTGTGAGCCTTCATGTGAATATATGTGTGTCTGTGTGTGTGTGTGTGTGTGTGTGTGTGTGTGTGTGTGTGTGTAGTGTGTGAATATATTGAGAGCTGTAGATATGATATACAGATATATAGCTATCATGGCCCATAGAGATGGGTCAGTGGGGAAAGGTACCTGCCACCAACCCTGATGACCTGAGTTTGAGTTGCAGGAAAAACCTGACTCCTGCAAGTCCTCATCTTACTTCACCCATGTGCTATATCACACGTCCACACACACAAACACACATACACACACAAACACACACATACAAATAAATTAATAGACTTTACATTTTTTAAATTCAATTTCATATTCTATTTAGCTTATAATTAAACCCACATTATCTAATATTAAATATCTAAGGTTTCTAAAATTACTGTTAAAATCCACACATTTCTACTTAGTACCATTAAAACAGAAAAATCTTGAAAATAGTCTTAAAAGTTATTTTATTATTCATGTATATATTTGTGTCTTGAGATTTATTTTATCAATTATTTATATATATATATATTTTCTGCATGTATGTGGGGGTAAATGATTATGGATGCTCATAGAGGCCAAAAGAGGGCACCAGATGCCCTGGAGGTGGAGACACAGAGGGTTGTGAGCTAATGTGATGTGGGTGTTGTGAACCAAACTCGAGTCTGCTGAAGTAGCAGTAAGCTTTTTTACGGGCTTAGTTATCTCTTAAACCCCCTAAAACATTATATATAATATGTGCGTGTTCTTTAAAAGTTTACAAACAAAAGTCTATACAACTCGGAAATATCAAAATACTGTTTTAAGTGATGACAAGAAAAATAGTTGAAAACTACGAATAGAATTTGAGAGAATAGATTAACACAGCCTACATACCCTGAATGGCCTGCAGCACCACCTGATCTTGGGCCTCCTGACTGGCTGCATCTTCTTCCTCATGTCCCACAGAGGCAGTTCTGTAAGTGAGAATGGATACCCTAAGCTGTGCTTCCCCACTCCGGACTCAAAGATGCTCTCACCAGCTGTGGAAGAGTCCATGCTAGAGCAATTTCCACCTCTGCATATGCTTTTGATGCCATGGAAAATTAAGTCCAGAGCTATAAAAGAGCCACAATCTTTGAAGTATTAATTATTGTAACTGCTTTAATGCTTTTAAATACTTAGCTATAACTGTTAAACTTAAAAGCAGCTTTAGCTTGCAAAGTATAAGCTGTAAAAATACTTCTAAAGACCTGAAAATGCACTAATAAATAAGTATTCTCACAGCTAGACTGTAGACTACGTTCCCTAATGCACATACATCAATTATTACCATTTTAGTAACATTTAGTGTTGAGAAACATCCAACAAGAAGAATGTGTATTTCTGTTATTTAAAAAAGTCTTAATATAATATTTATTCATAGCATTTTTTCACCACATAGTCAACCAATAAATAGCATGGCGATAGGAACCAAGGCTTTTTGTGTTATAAATGACATCAGACCAACAGCGTAGTAAACAGTTATATACTGGACTGATAAACTATCTGTTAAGGCCCCAATTTAATATCATTTAATAAAAATAAAAGGAAAAAATAATAAATTATCTCTATTATAAAATAGAACAATTTTTAATTGACAAAACTGTTCCAAAATATGAAGTGAGCTTGATTATAGTACAGAACATAACGTAGATAGATATATGCAGCTATTGCTTATAAAATATAAACCTTCTAAAGTGTGAAACACTTTGTGCTAGAAACTCTTTTTGAGAAACAAACTATAGTGCCATCACTGATTTTCAAAACGACATATGCATTTGACTTACTTCAGAGAATCCAAAGTTATTTGATCAATATTTGTAATTCGAAGTCTAAGTAATGTATTTTCTTTTATGCTCTTTGGAAGGCTCGGATGATCACAGGTCAAAAATGTCAAAGTGGCACCCTGAGGAAACGAACAGGCAAATGTTCTAACACGGGAAGGCATGCAGAAATAAAATGCAACTCGTTCTGCTTGAAGACACTTAGCTTGAGACATTCTAGTAGCGACCAAATTGTAGTATAGTTGAGGAATATTTAGGACTACATGCAGCTTATTCTATTTAAAAAATGAACTAAGTCCCCCCCCTCAAAAAACTAATACAGTATACTCCTATATGTGGCCAGGCGGTGGTGGCGCACACCTTTAATCCCTGCACTTGGGAGTTGGAGGCAGGTGGACCTCTATGAGTTCGACGCCAGCCTGGACAACAGAGCTGGTTCCAGGACAGCCAGAGCTATTACACAGAGAAACCCTGTCTCGGGAGAAAAAGAAAAACAATAGTCCATTGGATAAAAGAGAGTTCACATACCAGGTAAGAGCCACAGAAATTATAGCACGAGCTCCACCAAACGTGTGCAATCCCTGCGTGTGGTCAGCAGGACACAATGCAAATCGCCTGGTAAAGGAGTCTCAGTGTGGCACTGTCCAGTGAGCATGACACGGGGTTGGGGTGGGCTGCTGTTTTTATAACATTGAGATGGGAAGACACATGCCCTGTGGGTGGTATGAGTCCCTGGACAGGGCATCCTGGGATGTCTAACCATGGAGAAAGCAAGCTGAGCCCCAGTGTGTATACATTATTACTTCATTGCTCTCTGCTCTTGGCTGTGGATGTGACGTAGCAGGTCGCTTCAGGTTCCTGACCCCTTGACTTCCCTGTGATGATGACTGTCCCTGGAGTTGTGCACCAGATAAACCTTCCCCCCCCCCCCGCTTTTTATCACAGCAACAGAACAAAATAACAACAATAATAATAGTAATAATAGCGAGCTCATGTAGACTGGGAAAATATGGTAGACTGATGAGTCTTTCATGTGGCTTGTTGATGGAAGATCGTGAGACTACAAAACCAAATTTTAACATGGTTCGAGCACCAACGTTTCGATGACAAAATTCTTACCAAATTCTTAATACAAACCAGAGAATTACTATTCTAATTTCAGAATTGCTCACATACATGTGACCAATGTATAGAGAAATGCAAGCTCAGTAAAAGGCTTCGTTCTTCCGATAGAGCATAAGGGTGACCCCTCCCCCATCTTATTGGAATAGTTTAGAAAAGCAGTAACTGTGATATAGGCACCTTCTCGTCCCTTTGAGATGGATATAAATTCTTTTGAAAACTAGTTATCTATTTCTAGCTTTATGGCCAAGTACTCTGTGAAAGGTAAATATCAATGGAGAGGCAGCACTCAACAAATTCTGCATGTATAAACCTACTGAGATAAATTTTCAAAATGTATATTGTAAACACAGACTATCACATGTATGCATGATGCCAGCCTCCCTCCCTCCCTCCCTCCCTTCCTGCCTCTTCTCTTTCTCCTTTCTCTCTTCCTCACTATCCTGAGATATAGAAGGAAGTGAATCCCACATTTGGTTCAGTGAGAGGGGAGAGTCAGGGCACATCAGCAACTGCGCTGAACTGCAACAGCAGCAGCTCCGAACTTGTAGTAACAACTGTCATCTTCAATAGGCAGTAAGCACAACAGATGAAGAAGCTCCAGTCCTTGCATTGCACAAAAGGAGTCTGGGCTGACTTTCTCTAGACATCAAGAGACATGTATGAATGTCATGGGCATGGAGCATTTAGCCCAAGATTAAGGTGTCTAACATTTCCGCCTCCTTTGCCCTTTCCCAACTTGGCCATCACACCTTAGCGGCTGCATCTCCTAAGGATTTGTTTTCTAACTACCTTTGTAGCCATTGTCCCTCCTTGTCAAGGTGAGGTGAGTTTTCTCCTAGATTAAAGTCCATTCAATCCACGCCTTGTGTGCCTGGTCTTCAGACCATTCCATACGTTGACGTCAGAGAGACATTTCTAAGTTACAAATCTGTTCATGTAGCCTCTCCATTGCACCCACGTCCTCTTTTCAGTGTCTCCCTACTATATTAAGGCTACTTTTTTTATTTAGTTGGGGAGGAGTATAGGTGTCGGTGTGTGGATCAGAGGACACCCTTAGGTAAGCACACCATATTGACTGTCCACCTTTTTTTTTTTTTCAATGAGACCTGGTCTCTCTTTGGTCCAGAACTCACCAAGCAGACTAAGCTGTGTACAGCCAGTAAGCCAAAGATTGACCTGTCACTGTCGTGCCAGTGCTGGGATCACAAGTGTGTGCCGCTGAGTCCTGAGTTTTTACATGGTTTCTGAACTTTGGTCCCGGGTCCTCCTGCTTGCAAGATTAAACCCTGCCAGCCGAGCTACCTCTGCAGCCCGAGTCCACTTCTCTTTCATACTCATTTCATGTCCATGTTCTGACCAGACTGGCCTACTCTCGCTGCTCCAGCTAATGTGTGTCCTTTCTTGCCTTTGCCCCTTACACGTGCTCTTCTCCACCTCCGAGCCTGTCCTGGACCCTCCCCTAGTCCTTAGTTAAGCTCACGTGTCACTTTCTCCAGGAATTCCTACAGCTCGTAGAACTGGGTGCCCTGTTTGTCCAGTGTGGCTCCTACCTAACTGATGTCCATTGTGCCCCAAGAGCCACAGAGCAAAGGATGGTTCTAACCCATTCGGTACTCTGTCTTTAGAATGGGAAGCTAAACAAGCATTACATGCAGGATTGGTACAGAGAATGTTTCCATGTGCAAATTAGTGATTTAAAAATTCAGGACACGGGGGAGAGTCACAAAAGATGGGCTAGCACAGTCACAGCTCCAGAGGACAGTGGCACTCTACACAGAAAAGTCCAGGACCTCCTTAGGTGGAGCATTGCTCCCAGTGCCCCTGAAGTAGCCACTTATCTAGAGCAGGCCTTGTGCAGAGAGCTACAAAAGTACCTGGAGACAAGATCTCTTGGCAACAGTCTCCATTTTAAAAAGTGTGTGTCGGCCGGGCGTGGTGGCCCCAGCCTTTAATCCCAGCACTCGGGAGGCAGAGGCAGGCAGATCGCTGTAAGCTTAAGGCCAGCCTGGTCTACAAAGTAAGTCCAGGACAGCCAAGGCTACACAGAGAAATCCTGTCTTGAAAAAAAGTGTATGTGTGTTTATGGAAAATAATTACTGTGATTAAGATTCAAATGATTAGGATTTATCAACCATTCACTATTCACACAAATGTCTCTGATCAGGAAAATAAACTGGACCCATGGCCCTTACTCCACACTAGAGATAGGCACATAGCACATCACATGGCATTTAAGTGCCATCACACACACACACACACACAGTTACAATATAGTGTCAGCACACACACACACACACACTTACAGTATAGTGTCAACACACACACTTAAAGTACAGTGCCAGCACACACACAAGCATACATGCACACACATACAGTATAGTGCCAGCACACACACACTTACAGAATAGTACCAGCACATACACAGACACTTACAGTATAGTGCCAGCACACACATGCACATACACACACACATAGTGCCAGCACACACACAAACACTTACAGTATAGTGCTAACACACACACACACGCACACGCACACACACACACACACACACTCTCACTGTATAGTGCCAGCACACACACACTTACAATATAGAAGTCACCAAGTTGGTATTGCTTTCCTTTTCTTCTTCCACACTGGTGACTATAAATGTCTTTCTTAATAAAAGGAAGCACATTTGTCCTAGAAGTTAAACAACAAAGATGAAATCACTCAGTTCCTCCTGAAAGCAACTCGTTAGCATTCTGACAGTGTCTGAGCATACCTGTTTTTCCCAAATGTTCGATATTCATACACAGTTAGGGACTGGTCGTGGGTAAAGAAGAAGCCAACCAGCTCCCTGCAAGCGTCACGCCCATTCCTAAAAAACCAAGAGGATGCTGATGATTTTTAAATGCGGAGATGTTTTAGCTGAGTAATAAACTAAGACCATACCTCTCCAGTGGCAATAACTTAACTCCCTTGAATATGTGGCAGCGAGTTGGGGGTCAGGCAGATTCAGGTGAAAGAATCCCCAACTGATTTAGATTTGGATAAGGAAGACATAAGCTTAACAGTAAAGAGCGTCCAGCTTTGTCACAGCACAGAGACTTAAGATAAGGCAGAGGCCTTTAAAATGCTGAGCTTACAAAGTTTACAAAATTGAGGTAAAACAGTTTAAAGCTGTCTTCCTAGTCATTGGCTCTATCAGTAATCTGCTAACTCAAACTATTAAAACCAAATTAACAGCAAGTAGCCAAGAAGAGACTTGATACCCTATGAGAATATACAGGGGGAGGTAATCCCCCTCAGGAACAGTCATAGGGGAGGGGAATAATGGGAAAATGGGGGGGGGGAGGAATGGGAGGATACAAGGGATGGGATAAACATTGAGATGTAACAAGAATAAATTAATAAAAAAATAAAAAATAAAAAATAAAAAATAAAAAAATTAAAATTAAAATTAAAAAAAAAAAAAGAAAGAAAACCAAATTAACCATCGGACATAAAGATGAACTTCTAAATAAATTAGAAATTCTATTATTAATATACAAATTGATCCAATCTTTCCAAAAGACTTTTAAGATTGATTTTTTAAGACACTCAGTTAAAATGCTTGTCCTACATTGTCCTATTTTCTATAACGATAATAGCTTTTACCTATAACCCAGAATTTCACATTTTCAGTGTTGGTATGAATTTATCTAGTCTTGACATTTCTATGAAAGAAAATAATATATTATTATCATCATAGAAGTAAAAAAATTAAATAAAATGACAATTACCTTGATAAGACCCTCCCATCAAATTCTACCTTCCGAGAAAGGTCATTCTCTGTTAATGTAGAGTTGGTTCTTATCCTGTCAAAATACATTTTGTAAGTAATTGTTTCAGAGAGATTGCAATTGATATAAATGACAAGTGCGCCAAAGGGCTATGACAATATTTTGAAATGGCACAGATTAAAGATGGAAATTAAAATTCAGATCATGAATATATAAGGACACAAAAGACATAGTACCCTGAGCCACAGTCTGTACTACAGAAGCCCTTTGTTCCCGCACCTATAGGGACAAGGTGCCATAGAGGTGCATTCTGAACAGAGCACAGCAGCATGTGACAGGGCTGCCTGAGAAGACCTGCCTTCTCCTATTTCCTGTCTTTTCCTTTTCCACTGTACACTTTCTATATAGTTTAAGATGGCATGTGCTGGAGTTGCAGAGCTGAGCCTGCATATCAGCTCAAAGGCCCCTCCTTACCCAGTTCTTTTGCTTTTCTCCAGAATAGCCCTTGGTTTCTTGGTGCTTGCCATGATGACCAACAAAAGCACTTTTGCCAATAATCTCACAGGAAAGATTCTTGTCCTGATGCGAAGGGAGGGTGGGCAGTTTCCTGCCTATGAACATTAAGGGGATTATGGTGACAGAAGCTGCTACAGCCCAGTGCATCACTAAGCCTTAGGACCAAAAGCAACATATGCCTACTTCCAATCAACCAGTTACACAGGAAAACAAATCCTAATACATTGATTCCTGTCAGTCAGGCGTCCCATCACAGACGGCTAATGCTATTCCTTACTGAAACAATGGTGGAAAGGAATGCTGGATGAATGAACCAAGCTCAAGCTCTGGGATATATCTAATATACATATATATAGTATATTATATATGTATACCTTCATAGTCTGTAGAGAGCACTGCTGACCTTCTAAATGCTCCTGAAAGTCTTTAAAATATGAAGCAAAGCTCAAATGCACACTCTTTGATACCTTATACTTAATGATGTCCTTTATCTTAAGATATGAGTCAATGAAATATCATTACTGTTCATATGGGTTTATGAAACTATAGGAATAATCAAATGGCAATGGTATCATATGCATGTGGGCAGCAGTTGTTGAAAACAGGTAAAGAGTTTCCTCTGTAATGTCTGGGCTCCATAGAAAGGAAGCTGGAGATAGGAAACAACAGCCTGCTAACCCAACGAGAAGAACCATGAAGACTTCATCATCTCAATTCAATGTAATCCACTGGACTAATGCAGCCACTGAACATTCACTATGTCCCTGAAATGACTTTAAATGCTAGGAAAATAGCAGCAGCAATACCAACTATCATTTACTGAGGACTTTGTAGACACTAGTCACTATTAAATCTCTTTAATATGCATGGGTTTGTTTGATGCTTGCAATAAAACTGTGAGGTAAGCACTACTAACCCCATTTAATAAATACATTTATCATGGAAGACATGATAAGTAGCTGCTTGCAGCCATATGAATACATGACAGATCTGGAAAACAACCTTGCTCTAAGCATCATAGTTTCTTATTTCTTAGTGGTGAGCAAAGCTGGAAGGCTTGATGTACTTGCATCAGGGAGCCTGGAGTCATCACAAAAGGACATAAGTAAATATATATTTCTATTTTTTGAAATGCAGAGAGCCACACTGTGTTTCAGGTGTCCAGTAAGTAGCACAAATGCTTCTATATGTAAGTTCTGAACCCATTCAAAAAGAATAATTAAGCACAACGAATACCAAAGTTGGATTTTGTCATTGACAACATTGGTAGAGAGCATGGTTTAGGCACGCAGCGATAATAGGATAGGAGTTTGGCGCTAGAGTTACACAGACTGACTGATTCTTTCTACTAATGAGAAACTTACAAAGTTCATTACAAGAGTGAAATGTGTATGTCTGCAAGAAGCTGCCTCCAGACAAACTAAAAGAGACGGGGGGGGGGGGGCGGGGAAGGGGGCTGCTCTATACGTGCTAAACTTGCTGCCAACTTATGAAACAGGGTTTCTTCTTCCCCCTCAAGGGAAAACAAAAGAGTGGGAAACCATGGACCTAAAATCCTAATCAATAACCCCCGGAAATGGAATGGCTTTAGCCAAGTTGTATGTATTTGTTATGAAGCAATACAGGAGCAAGAAAACAGATGAGACTGAAAAACAGGGTACAAATGGTCCGCACAGTTAGGACAATTTGACATGCAGCACAGTGAAATGTGAAACGCAGGGTGATATTTTCTTTCAAGTAGGCTCAGATTTCTTAGAAGAAGATACAAAGGACACATACAGTGTAAGAATAGATTGGTAAATCAGTCAAACTTCACATGAGGACGTCTGGATGAACAACACACACGTGAAAACTAATCACCGTCATCAGCCTCCAGTGAAATGCAAAGTAAAATCACCAACACACATCCAGCAGGAGAAACACAACAAAAAAGATGGGCAACATCAGGTCCTGGCAAAGAAGTATGGCAATTGGACCACTCATCCTGCTACTGGGGTTACTATTTGCAAGTATCTTGTAGAGCTGAACGAGGGCATAGTACATAGTCTAGGAAGTCTAATTATTCACTCAGCATGAGGGAGTACGTGTGCTTACCACAGGGTATGCACATGAGAGTTCACGGAATTTATAAGTCATAAGTCAGCAGGCATGTGAAGCATCTGTGCCTTTTAAGTTGTGGTATATTCATATAATGGAATAATGGACCGCAGTGGGGGAAACAACTACAAATGACAACATGAAAGACACTCCTAAATATAATGCCGAGGGAAAGACACCGGGCACACTTCATTAAGTCTTTACAAGCATTGCACTGAATGGATGATGGTGATTATGATAAAGCAGAAGAAATACAGACAGAAAGACAGTATTGAGGAAAAGGAAAGAAACTAGACAAAGGGCTGGGAAGATGGATCAGCTGTTAAGACCATGCACTGTCCTTACAGAGGACCAAGTCTGATCCCTTGCATCCATGCCAGGTCACTCATAACTATGTGTGACTGCAGCCTCAGGGGGACCCAATCTCCCTGACCCACACAGGCACTGACATTCAAGTTCACATACTCACCCACAGATATACATATCCACATAATACATTTTTGAATTTAACAAGCCGTACAGACATTTTTCATTTTCTCTTTTGTAAAGCCCTACCCAACCATTTTAATCTATGCTAGTAGGATATAGAACCTAACATGACACAGCAAAGAAGTGCATAAGAGTCTGGAGGCAGCACAGGGGGTGTTCATGGGGTGCTGCTCATGTGTGGTTTCTCCATGTGGGAGTTGGACACATGAGTGTGATCTGTTTGTCACGACTCCAATATTGTAACTTAAAATGTGTGCATTGTTTGGAAGCATGTCTCACTTCAGTTTACTTTAAGGGAAACCACTTAAATATACAGTAGATATATTAAATATATAGAATGCATATTACATATACAATAGAAAAATGATGCTCCCCAAAATGCCATAGTTTAATGCTTAGAACATGTGCATATGTTAATCATACGTAATGAAAGAAACGTGGAATCTGTGATTAGGTTGATGATGTTAACCATAGGGAGGTTATCAGGGTTACTCACGCAGACTCAATACAACTCTGTGTGTGTGTGTGTGTGTGTGTGAGAGAGAGAGAGAGAGAGAGAGAGAGAGAGAGAGAGAGAGAGAGAGAGAGAGAGAGAATGTTTTATCTACAATGGAGTGTCAAAGTGATGAAGGAAGCTTTGAAATGGAAGAACACGAATTCTTTTCTAAAATTTCTAGATAAAGAATTGCAGCTTCTTGCCATGTGGATATGTTTGTGCTGTTCTAAAATACTGTTTGTCGTGCGGTGTTACTGTAACAATGGGAATCTACCGCACTGCCCCTCAAATATTTAAATGGAGGGAACAATCAGTGTTAAGAATGAGACACACACACAAAAAAAGGTAAGATGAAGATTTATAGCAGTCTTAAAACACAGAAGAGCTGCTGTGCACAATAGGTTTCCTATTAAACCTGAGACTTAATGTCACTTGTCAGTGAACCTATTGAAGAAGTTCAGCAGGCTATGCCAAAGGACCAGAAAAGTTACCATCAACAGCAATAGTTAGGATCTGACTCCAAAACCCATGTGTCAGCAGTGCGGTTACCCACCTATGGCTCTAGAAAGAAGTGGACTACTTAAGAGGCAGGCTGTGTCTGGAATAAAGGGCTTTTCCTCTGCAGATTAATTCTTCATATATTACATAAATCTGATTTAGCCAGGCATTTTACCATCTTCAAGCAGAGATGTCTAAATTGCTTTATTACTCACTTTCATATATGTTATCCTGAAAAAAATGCAACTTCCCTTCTAAATTATGAATGTAAGAAAAATGGAAAGAAGGCAGAAGAAAAAAATTCAAGGAGGCAGCACTGAGATTTGAAATCCCAAAACTTTCACTTCTCTTTACATAGTTTTTTTTTTTTAATGAAAATTTATTTAGGAAGGTGTAGAAATATATTTTAACAACACATCATTAAGCTTTTCTTACTTTGTTTCATGCAGAGTTCGTCTCCTAACTCGAAGTGGCGCCCTCTTTGAGTCTGGAGGGATATGAGAACTTTCTTGTTTTGTGGTGTTTAGGTCTTGTTCTGGATCGCTGATGACAGCCCTGAGCAGGAGGACACAAAGTCTGGTGTCTAGCATGACAAAATATGTGCTCATTTATTTTCGAGCAGTTGGAAAATGCCAAACACCAGATGGCAACTTGTGCTGTTGTCACAATAATGTTTGTCATATATAAGTGCATTTAATTATTTAAAATACTGCCCATAAAAAGTGAATACATTTATTTGTAAAACAACTAGAAATTACAATGGCAAGTAAGAGCTTTGTGTCTTTCTCTTAGCACTCTTCAAACAGATCTTTTGCTGGTTTCTGATAACATGGGGAGGAATGATGGTTAAAAAGAGACTTGGTCTAAATTGCTTTCTGTATCTGTATAAGCTTGACCAAAGCTAACTTGGGGAGGAAAGGGTTTATTTCATCTTACACTTTACAGTTCATCATTGGAAGGAATCAAAGAAGGAGCTTAAGGCAGAAGCCAACAAGAAGTCTGCTTTCTAGCTTTCTCCCAGGCTCAGGTTCAGCTGCAAGCCAGGACTCTTGCCTAAGGGTGGTACCAACCACCACAGAGAGCTAGGCCCTCTGACATTGATTAACAATCAAGAAGATGCCCCATTGACATGCCCACAGGCCAATCTGGTAGAGATAATTCTTCAATGGTGTGGTTTCTTCTTTCTGGTATGTCAAGTTGACAACCAGACTAGCTATTGCAAGAGTGTAAAGCGATAAACACATTAGCAGAACTTGGATGGGGAAGCATCGAGAAACAGGACATGATTTCAAGAAAAAAAAATAGAGGGGTCTGGGGAGATGCCTCAGTAACATGCTTACATCACAGATATGAAGAATTGAGTTTAGATCACTAGAAGTGCACAGAAGCTGGGAGTGGTAGCGTGTACCTTTAGCCCCAGAGCTGGAGGAGATGGAGGCAAAAAGAACTCTGGATATCACTGGGCAGCTAGCTGATCTACTTTGTGAGCTCCAGGTTCCGTGAGAAACTGTTTCAAAAGTCAAGTTGAAGAAGCATTGAAGCCTTATCTTGTCCCTGATTTCAGTGAGATTGCTTTAAGTTTCTCTCCATTTAGTTTGATGTTGGCTATAGGGTTGCTGTATATTGTCTGTACTATGTTTAGGTACGTGCCTTGTATCCCTGATCTCCCCAAGACTTTTAACATGAATGGACGTTGGATTTTGTCAAGTGCTTTTTTTTTTTTTTTTGGCATCTAAGGAGATGATTGTGTGGATTTTTTCTTTCAGTTTGTTTGTATGGTGGATTAATTGAGGGATTTCCATATATTGAACCATCCCTGCATGCCTGGGATCAAGCCTACTTGGTCATGGTGGATGGTATTTATGTGTTCTTGAATTCAGTTTGCATGTATTTTATTGAGTAGCATATTTTTAAAACCATAATATGCACTTTCCCCGCCCCCCCCAAAAAAAAAGTGGGGGAAAGAATTAGGGTGTGCCTTATGGTCTGATTGCTGTTTTCACTGTTTTTCTTGTTTTACTGCTCTAACAACTGGATGTGACTTATGGTCAGGTGCACCTTGTGGTCTGTAAAATATGGAATTATTGCATCAATATTCACAAGGGAAATTGGTCTGAAATTCTCTTTCTTTGTTGAGTCTTTCTGTGGTTTAGGTATCAAGGTGACTGTGGCCTTATAGAATGAGTTTGATAATGTTCCTTCTGTTTCTATGTTGTGGAGTAGTTTGAGGAGTATTGGTATTAGCTCTTCTTTGACGGTCTGGTAGAATTCTGTACTGAATCCATCTGGCCCTGGGCTTTGTTTTGGTTGGGAAACTTTTGATGGCTGCTTCTATTTCCATAGGGGATATAGAGGACTATTTAATTTGTTTACTTTATCTTGATTCAATTTTGGTAAGTGGAATCTATCAAGAAAATTGTTCGTTTCCTTTAGATTTTAAATTTTTGTGTCATATAGGCCTTTGACGTAAGACCTAAGGATTCTGTTGATTTCCTCTGTGTCTTTTGTTTTGTCTCCCTTCTCATTTTTGATTTTGTTGACTTGCGTCGTATCTCTCTGCTTTTTTGTTAGTTTAGCCAAGGTTTTTTCCTATCTTGTTGATTTTCTAAAAGAACCAGTTCTTGATTTCATTATTATTTGAATTGTTCTCTTTGTTTCTAATTTGTTGACTTCAGCCCTGAATTTGATTCTTTCCAGCTGTCTACTCCTCTTGATTGTTTCTGCTTCCCATTTGGGGATAAGTACATAAGCTCTCAGCTTCTACTCCAGTGTCATGCTTGCCTGCACAATCCCAATAAACTCTTTCTTCTGTAAGTTTCCTTGGTCACAGTGGCAATATAAATGATTAATACATTCTCTCAAATAACTTTTGTGAAGATTAAATAGTGATAGAAATGTCTACCATCCATTTTATGGAGAAGTTCAATTGCTGAGCCTATACTTCCCAGTTCCTACTTTACTGCATATATATTACTGTGAAATGTGAATCAATATAGAGGCATAACCACCCATCAGAGGTACTATAATGGACTAGGTAGAGGAGAGCAAGGGCCTAGGTTCAGGCACAATAGAAATAGATGTAGCAGACACATCAGATTTGGAAATATCAGCGGAACTAAAAAGCCGTTTTTGAGGCCGTTAGCCAGAAAGATCCCTAACACCACTACAGTATGAAAGGAGATTAGTCCATGTGTGGGATGCAGGTGTAGAACTGTGGACTTGGTTTGCATTTACCTCAGAGTTATCTTAGCAGTAGGCTTTCCTACCATCCCTCCTCAACCCACCTTCGAAATACTGCTTCCCATTAAGTTCCCTTTTCTGGTTTTCATTCATTCGTGAGTCAAGACAGTGAGTGTATGTTGTACAGACACTACACTAGGCCACAGGGATGTAACAGTGCGGTGAGAAGGCTCCTAAAGTGCCCTGCCCTTGGGAAGCACATGCTCCAAAGAGGAAAACAGATCAAGAATAAAGTAGGAAACTACAAAGTAAACTACACATTGGTGATTGCTATAGAAGAAGAAATAGTGGATAGATTTGAAGTCATGAGCAAGGATTTATCAAGTACTTATTAGGTCACTATGCTGGCTAGTTTTGTGTCAGGTTGACACAAGACAGAGGCATCAGAGAGGAGGGAGTCTCTGCTGGGAAAATGCATCTGTAAGATTCAGCTTCAAGCAAACATATAGAGCATTTTCTTAATTAATGATTGATGGGGGAGGCCCCAGCCCACTGTGGGTGGGGTCATCCATGTGCTGGTGGCCCTGGGTTCTACAAAAAAGCAGGCTGAGCAAGCCATGAGGAGCAAGTCAGCACAAAGCATTCCTCCATGGCCTCTGCATCAGCTCCTGACTCCAGGTTCCTGCTCTGCTTGAGTTTCTGTCCTGAGTTGCTTCAGTGATGAACAGTGATGTGGACACATAAAGCAAAAGCAAAATAAAACAAAATCAAAAACCAGAACCCTTTCCTCCCCAACTTGTTTGGTCATTCTCTTTCAAATGAGCAATAGTACCCTAAGCAGCACGGTGTTCACAGCAAGCTGCACCAGTGTGACTTCCAAATAAAAGTATGGAGTAAAATTAGTGCACCGCAGCATATATTTCCAGGGGAAAGGCCATCTAAACATAGGAGAAAATAATGCAGAGGAACAGAGGCAAGAAGGGGACCTGGTATGTTCTCAAAAGGTAGCAAGCTGATGCACATGGAACACCGGAGAGAAGGAAGACAGAGGGGCAAAGAGTAGCATCCTACCGGGGAACAGATCAAAGGTGGGACCCAACAGCTTAAACAGTAGCCATGGTTTATCAGCACCTCTGATTCATATGCGTGCTGTGATGGCTCTGCTGTTCTTCGTTGAACTAAGTCAGGCAAATATAAGGTGCTTGAAAAATCTGCTGATGCCCTGCCTAAGTAGCCCAGCTTCATTTCATAGAGGAATCTTTTTCTGGAGGCTAGTTGATGACCCAGGCAGTGTTCTTTAGAGTTGGAAAACACACACACACACACACACACACACTACAAACACAAATGGAAATACATGCAGATTTTTAAGGTATGCTCAGAATTGGCATCATTTCTTTAGTTCCTTTATAACTCATCTAAATAAGTAAAAAGCAATACCTGATCAGCCAAGCCTGGGCAGCTGCCTTAAAGACACATGGGCAAAATCTACTTTTAGCTACTAAATTTTGACATTTCATCTAACTGATACCTAAGCTTTATTGAATTTCCTTGGATTGAGATAGGGAATTGACAGATGATTTGATTGTCTTTCAATAGTGTCACTCTAGTGAGTGAATGGAGAATAAACTGGTGAGAGGTTAACAGAGACTCAGTGAAATCCAGTGTGGACTGAAAGAAACTATCCACAAGATGGGAATGTCAGCAACAAGAAGAGCAGCAATAGAAGAAATACAGTTATTTTGTTAGAACTGAGTCTTTGCTGACAAAGTGGATACTGGAGTTGAAAAAAAGAAAAAAGAAATGGGTCAAAAGCATTTGACCAAGACTTGAGGACTAAATAATTTTTAAAATGGAATTGCCATGGAGAAAAATTGAAGCAGATTTGGTCATGTGAGAAAACTTACATTAGAAAAAAAGAGAAACCAAAATCTTGAAGATTAAAGGTGCATCAAAATATGGAACATGCTTGAAATCAGGAGGCAAGTATGTAGGAGATATGGAATTAATTTACCACATTTAATGACGGGAGAAAGTTGCTTCAAAAGGATGAAAGTTCTCAAATGAGACAGAAATTGCTGGTGGGCCAAAAAGATGAGAGCTGAGAAGCCACTTTATCACGTGATGTGTTGTCACCACTTTTCTTACCAGGATAAAAAGACACTTTGCAGACAGTGACTTCAGAGAACTTGCTGGCTTGTACACAGCACACAGACAGCTACAGGGTCAGTCTCCAAAACCAAACACAGAACGAGAGAAGGAAAATAGTAATGTGCTAATCAGATGTGGACGGCCACCAAACTAAATGTTTTTTCCTCCATGGTTTAGTTGTCACACTACAATTTATCACTTCACGTACTGTTTTATACAGTTATCTGTGGGACTTATAAATTATTGACGATTGGTTTCACAGTTCTCTGTGCTACACAAGTCACCTTGGGAACCACAA
Organism: Acomys russatus; assembly: GCF_903995435.1. NCBI lineage: Eukaryota > Metazoa > Chordata > Mammalia > Rodentia > Muridae > Acomys > Acomys russatus. Next base: position 32,775,514 of record NC_067167.1, on the reverse strand, counting down.
TGAGTCTGTGGGATATTCACTTCTAATGGAAAGATATGATGCTCTTCACCATTTGGAAACCATAGCAACTGGCTCAAGGTAGGTCCTAGTTTCAACAAGATATCTTACTAACCCTGTCAAATGATGTGACATCTTTGAAAGCCAAGTTTTCTACAAGTACTGTGACAAACAGCCAATGTCATGTGAAAAACAACTCAGAACAGAAGGTAACTCTGAAAGATTCTGTGGTGCGCAAAAGAACATACATCTCCTTATGAAGCAATCTATCAACCCATGAATGAAATTTTAAAATGCTGTCTTCTAATGTGTATATAACTGAAATGTTCACTGAGTTGTCAGGAAATAATTATTCAATCATTTAAATAAAAATGCTTCCCAAGACAATAAGAACTTGTGTGTGTGTGTGTGTGTGTGTGTGTGTGTGTGTGTGTGTGTGTGTGTGTGCGCGCGCATGCACGTGCACACACACACACACGCTCATGCATGCCTGACTACCTGTGAATATAATGTAGGTACGTATGTGTGTTCAGGTGTATACACATGTGACTGGACTCCAGAGGTCAACCTTTGGAGCCATCGCCCTAGTTTTTTGAGGCAGAATCTCTCAGTGGCCTAGAGCTCACCAAGCAAGCTGGGCTGGCTGACAAACAAGCCCCAAGGATCTACCTGTCTCTAGCCAGCAATGAAATCACAGGCACCTGCTACCATGCCTGGCTTTTTCACATTGGTTTTGAGGTTTTAAATCAGGTCTTCCTACTTACACGGCAAGCACTTCACAGACTGAACCATCTTCCTAGGTTTAACTTTCAAGTATTTCTAATCTCAGAAAGCTTTGTAGTAGTAGTAATAATAATAATAATAATAATAATAATAATAATAATAATAATAATACCAACAACAACAACAATAATTAAACTCACTAAAATAGCAAAGGTGCAGTGAACAGAAAGTTTGGAAACTACTAGCAACCTCGCATTGATTGACAGCATGTGGGTGTTTCGCATGAAGAGGATATTTAGTGGTCAGTTTCAGAGCAGAGGCGTGTGCTGAGTTTTCAGCGCTCACCTGGCTAAGTGGTCTATCATCATTTGCTCTGTGACCGTCCGTTTCTTCTTCGCTAAAGCCACAGTTTCCTGAGAAGATAAAATGAAAAACAACTTCATTACCCATAAAGCAGAACATTTCCTGCACATCATAAAATATAAGTTTTCCAATTTTCTCCCTACGTATAGCCTACTACTGATAGTATGTCAAATGCCAATTATTAAATCTTAAGCTCCCATTCCCTAAAAATGAATGCACTTAAATTTCAATAAACATCATGACATTTTTCTAACAAGCTGCCTGTGTTTCACAGTCAGAATGAAGGAGAAGATGGTGGCCCTTTTTATGAGCCTGCTAGAGGCACATCCGGCAAACCCTGTCTCAACTTGCCGCAGGGAAGACCCTCAGCACCAACACACACGCACACACAAAAAGAATTTAGTCTAAACGAGTCACCATAGAAAACACAAACACAATCAAAATCATTCAATTTTCGTCAAAAACTTAAAGAAAGCTGATGAGATGGCTCGGCAGGAGAAGGTACCCACTGTCAAGCCTGGTGACCTGAGTTCAATCCCTTGGACTCTCATGATGAAAAGCGAGACCTGATTCCTGCAAGTTGTTCCTCACTGTGAGATGCTCACTGTGCCATGTGCATGGCCACAAACATACACACTCAAATAAATTAATTAATTAGTTAATTAACATTAATCAGTTAATTAGATGTTTTTAAAAGCTCAAATCATAGTTAAAAGTGACCATCTCTCCCCTGCACATAATGAATTAATAATAATAATTTTTCTTGATTACTGGTTTTACTAAACTACCTTCATAAATACTTCCTTATGGACATAGGGTGACGACTATACTCACAAACCCAGGGCAATAAGAGATACCTGCACGAGACCTATACAAGACCAAGATACAGTTGAGGGAGATGCACTCCAGGCCCTTGCTGAGAAGCTACTGGTAGTTCATAGTTGCTGGGGGAAAAGAGCCCTTCTTTGAAGATGTGGCCATCTGTAGCTTTATTATGCTGCAGTCGGTTGCCCCACACCCGTACACGCACGGACAATGCTAGTCAGACTCGGCTGCTTATCACACACACACACACACACACACACACACACACACACACACACATACACTTTTGTTATTTTTATGACAACCTTATTCCACTGAGCACACTACCTGGACAACGGGCACAGAAAATTGCCTGTGTGGTTCTACCGCAAGAACTGTAACAGATTCACACCCACAAAAAAAAAGAAAAAAACAATCAGTCTCCCCATCCCACTACGAAATACATTGCAAACTGATTCTGGGTGACAGCGAAAGAATAACTGTATCTTGGTGGTTTCCCCCCCTAAAATCAGCGGATTTCAACCTGTGAGTCCCAACCCTTAAGGTCGCATAGCAGATACTGCCTAGCAAAACATGGAAGCCTGCTATCCTTCCTCTGAGTGCCACCGGGCCTCCCCATCAAGGGGGCGTGGTCAAATATGCGGCCCCAGAGTTCGTGTGATCATATACAGGGGGAGGAGGTCCCCCTCAGTCACAGTCATAGGGGAGGGGAATAAGGTGTAAGTGGGAGGGAGGGAGGAATGGGAGAATACAAGGGATGGAGTAACAATTGAGATGTAATATGAATAAATTAATTAAATTTTAAAAATCATTTATACAAAAAAAGTAGCAAAAACTACATATTTGAAGTAGCAACAAAAAGTTTTATGGTTGGGGGTGTGGAGGTCACCGCAACATGAGCTGTGTTAAAGGGTCGTACCATTAGGAACAGTGAAAACTGCTGCCTCATAACAGCTACGCAGCTGGGGAAAACATAGTGCTTTAGTATTATTTCAGCCATCTAAATTACAGCTTTCCAGGTTATGAGTTACCATGCTGGTGTTTTATCAGTCTCTACAGGGTGTCTAAAGTGTTAAGCCTTTGGCAGTTATGGAGGACCAGAGGACCCTGCCTTTAAGCAGCATTTCCTCCCTTTACTACAGGACACCAGAGAAGGGTTTTGGAGGGAGAAAGGTGAAGGGAGAAATGTAATGAAAACATAATCTCAGAAGTAAACCAAAACATTAGGCTTATTCCTGTGGCAAGAAAGCAGTGTCAAATTCAAACCACACTAACACAATGGCCAATTAATACATTGAGTAAACTAAATTTTCACAGATTCAATGATTTAAAACAACTTTTCCTCAGGACATAAGCCTAACACAAGTAAATCATTTGCAAAAACTAAGGTCTCCATCTAAATTAGATATCAATGAGTATGTATTCTAGTCCCAATTCAGTTTTCTAATTCCTTATTCGATCACAGCTGTAAAACCTTGGAGGGCGAGAGCTTTAATGACTTAGCCAATGAACGCAGCTGCTGGTGGCTTACCGCATCTGATTTCCTTGTGCTGCTCCGTCTATGGTAAGGGCTATCCGCATAACCTTGCTGTAAGAGGGCTTTCCTGTCCAAGGTCATAAGGTCACCCGCACTGGCTACTTCACCCTGATGACAATGCACAATGAAGGCAATAAATGGACCAGCAGGCCCAGATTCACAGTACCTGCCTCTAACAAAGCCAGGGAATAGATAGCCACTATCTCAAAGGCCGTTGGAGAATTAAGCCTGTCTTGGAATGCAGGTCTTTCTTTGTTCAGTTAGATGATCTTTTTGAGCCTCGTTTTAGTCATAAACTGTGGAATAACAGTCGATACTATATCAAAACATAATAAATGAGATGATATATTCTTAATGCCTATAAAACTAACTGATATACAGTACACATTAAGTAAAAGACAGAAAGGGTCATAATTCCCATTGTACATGTTGAGTCCTTAAGATTTTAATAAATGTGGCTTTGTCCTGTAGGGAGGAGAGGTCTCCTCATGTGGTATGAAGTCCTGAGTGAACGTGTGCCGTTGACATGGGCCCTACATGTCAAGGACCAATGCCTCAGCCCCGGGGGAGGTCTCAAAGCCTGCCCCAGGCTGGGCTCAGGAAGACGGCAAAGCCATCTCTCCTTATCCATGTAAAAATGTCAGGATTGTGTGCAGGAAATGTCCACCATAGCTTTCACCTCCCGTGTTTATAGCCTGGAGGCTGATCCCCTACAGAGACTGCTCTGTAGATTAGCTAAAGCTGCCTCCTCCTTCAGCAGCGTACAATAGCCCTGGCTCCTTGTTTATCTGAAGGAGAGACCATGCCTCCCTGTTTGACTTGATATAATAAACAGGCTGAGCTTCTGGGCTGCTGTGGTTTTTCCATTGAGAGTCCAGCTTTTCTGCTTGTGTTTTCCTTGTGTTCGCCTCTCTTCATTCAATGTCACTGCCCCAGGCAGGTCAGTCTATGAAGCAGTGGTGGACCAGCCAAGCTCTATTGTATATGAAGGTATGTTCAGAAGTCCTAAGAGATTCTTTGGGATTTCAAAAAGATAAACACTGAAATGTCTTATAAATGTGAGTAGGATTCCTTACCTAACAAACAACCCTAACAGGATAGCAGCTAGTCAGGGAGACGACAGATTTCAAGAGATTCTTCTCTGGGATTTTTTTTCCCTCACTGTCCATCTTCCTTTGATACTGTCATCAAATTCTGCCCTGACTTCATGACCTTTCACTGCTACGTGACATATTATTGCATATTGCTTATGATTTGTTGCCTGCATCTCCTAACATGAGATTTGTTCCTTGAGGACCAGCACCTCATGGCTGCGGCCCCATGCCTGAAAAGTAACTGCTGCTTGGAAACCCGTGAAGGAGAAAGTGTTTAATTTACTTACCTCCTAATATTCCATTTTTCCTAAATAATGACTTGTTTAAATGGACACCAAGAAACTGTCTAGCCAATGCTGAGGCAAATTAAAGAAATTGATGTAAAAAATATGCTAAAGGAACATTATGTTTAAGTTGAAAATTATTTTGCAGCCAGGCCTGGTGACACACACCTATAATCCCAGCACTTAGGATGCAGAGGCAGGCATATCTCTGAGTTCGAGGCCAGCCTGGTCTACAGAGCAAGTTCCAGGACAGCCTGGTCTACATGGTGAGACCCTGTCTACAAACAAACGAACAAAATCACTTTGCTCTGAACTTTCCACAAAGGGTAAGTGGAACTTACTATGCCTAATATTCTATAATGGTGAATTAGTGCCGTATTAGTATTTATTTCTAACTTATTAAGTTACAATAAGTCAGCAGTTTGTAAGATTACCAAAAAGACTACCCAAATGAGACAAGAACACAGAAGCAGGGACAGTATTACAATAGACCACTGTGAGGTTTAAAGCCCTTTTCAACTCTAGAACTTAGACTATAGCCCAGCAGAATTTATGACAGCTATATGAAGAATGTGTGTGTTTGTGTGTATACACACATTATACATATACATTATATATTATATATGCATGTGTGCATATATATATATATATATATTCATTCCATTGCTATCAATTAAATGAAAAGGGTTATACACATATAAGGAATAAAGTTTACCATATGAAAGATACTGAAAATAGAGCTTTGGGTTTGTCATGAAAAATAATCTACTTGATATAAGTAAAATAATATAAGGAGCCCCAGCTTATTGAAATAAATATTAAGTGTTATACTTTCTACAATACGCAGCAAAAAAGAATATTTCTAAGGCACATGTACTGTTAATGCTAAAGTTCATTAATACTTCACAGCAGCCCACGTGCTACCTTTTCATTTATCTCATTTCTTGAAGCCTCGTGCGTGCTGGCTGCTTTTGCCTTTTCTGCATTTCTCTGAGTGTACTGTTTGTATCCCTCTTTCATTTCAGTTGCATACTGCTGGTATTTTAGCTTAAATTTGCCTGTTGGTGCTGGTAAATCTTCAGGTATTATGTCCTGCTCCTAGAGATAAAACAAAAGGTATGCTGTCCACCAGATAAGCATTTTTTTTTTTCAAGCAGTGTTTTCCTTGTTGACATTGTCAGGCTTACTATTTACCTTAGTGCTTAGCTCTAAGGAAGACTACCATACTCCATGTTCCAACCTGAAGGGTCATTTAAACATTTCCCTAAGAGAGCATTGATGAAAGCGGACAGAGTTGAGCAGAATGAGCTGGGCGTGGTGGCACACACCTTTAATCCCAGCACTTGGGAGGCAGAGGCAGGTGTGTCTCTGTGAGTTCGAGGCCAGCCTGGTCTACAAATCAAGTTCCAGGACAGGCAGGGCTACATAGAGAAACCCTGTCATAAATATGTGTGTGTGTGTGTGTGTGTGTGTGTGTGTGTGTGTGTTATATATTATTATATTATACATATGAAAATAAAAAGAATTGATCTGTAATCCTTTACTGTTTTCTCTGCTGAAGGTCTCATATTAAAATAACTTGAAATTTTTTATATCAAGTGGTTTTTTTTCCTTGGATGTCTTATGTAAGTCTTTTCTTCTCTGGCCAAAACAGTTGTAGAGGATTAGTGATGCTAAGAAGCACTGGCTGCCACCTTCTAGAACATCACTGTATTTTCCTCCCTTGTGTTTTGTGGTTCCTTGTCAAATTTCCAGGGTAGCAAGAGATAGTAGTGTCAGTGAACATTTGTTGTGACTTATATAGGCATAGATCCGGCAAAAGGAAAAATATAAATGCCAGCCTAACCCTTGGAGAATGTTGAGGATGTCCAAATATAACAGAAAAGAAGGCTGAGCCAAATTTAGGGCAATAGCCCTTGTAACATACAGATTGAGGTGTATTATTATTTTTACTGTTATTGTTTTATTAAGTTTAATTAACTATTTTCCTCTGTGGTATTTTAGGAGCTTAAAGTCTGAACTAATTTCTCAGAAATCAAACTTCTGTCCTTTAAATAATATGATATAATCTCCGATGTTACAATTTTTTTTTAATTCCTAAGTGCAGGTGTACTTAGATACACCAGTAATTTGCTGACTTTACAGGAAGTGTTTAAAATGTCATCTCAGTATTCAAAAACTATAAAAGTATTTCATCAGCACCATTGTTGGAAATTTTTATATGCACCCTGTGAAAACCGAGTGGATCATAGAACAATCAGCAAAAATGTAAGCCAAGAGCAGCTCTAATGATATACACTCCAACATGGAAATACATACTGACCACTTCATTTTGGTGATGTTGGGCATCTGGTCTTTGGCATGGCACAACCCAACCCAGGCCAGAAGGTAACTGTGGCGGGTTGAGATCAACATGCACTGCACCACGTGGTGCTGGTGACAAATTATCCTGAAAAATGAAATGGAATGGTAGTGAGTGCGTGCTCACAGGTGCCGCTGCTGTCAAATATTTATTATATTAACTATAAACTCAAAATTACCTCCTCATCAGAATCAACAAGGCTTCCAAGATCAAGTGGTGGGACCCTGAAAGAAATAATCTATGCAGCTCATAAAAGTTTAAGTGAGTCTGTAATAACAGAGAAATCATTATCAAATACATTATCTATACAAAATCACGGTAAAGCTAATGGTGTGTTGGCTGCCACTGCATAGCAGGAAGCACTGTAGTTTTTGATAAATATTCAGTAACTTTTCATATTGATTATTAAATGCATCTGTTATTAATATGATGATAATAAAATGGTAAATATAATATGAAAAATAATAATGATAAAATTGTAAAAATTTGTGATTAAGTAAATAATGCTCAGAACAGAGATGAGAATGAGGAGGTGCCTCAATGAGCAAGGCGTTTGCTGGGCAGAACTGTAGTTCAGACTCCCTGAAAGCACGTAAAGCCTGGGTCGGAGCGGCAGCTGCTTGTCATCAGTGCTCACAATAGCATACAATGCATACTCTAAGTAAAAAAGAAAACTTTAATAATATAAAATATATAAATATAAAAATAGTAATTCCATTTTCATATTTTTCAACATAACACTTTAAAATACAGGTATAGTTACTGTTAGATAACTTACTATGTCAGTCACAAAATGAATGTGGTACATTTCTTTAATATATGTTTTTAGGGTGGTTATACTAACCCTGATTTATACAGAATTCCTAAGTCTGTACAGTTTATGACATTATGTATCCTTTTAAAGTCAGTTTGAATCTTAAAAAGACAAAATGAATTTTCTAAAGAAAGAATTTGTCTTTTCTAGGAAAATGTGAGAACAGAAGTAAATAAAATAAGGACAACATAAATTATCCATATTCCTACTATCATATCGAAGATGCTTTTTAATTCTAGCACAGTAATATCCAGGCTTTCTCTATGCAGGTTTTTCTGTAGTTCACAATCAAACAACATACATAATTATATATGTATACACACATATATGTATATATACATACATTTGTAGTTTTAACTAATAAAAGCATTACGTATATACTTTTAAAACTATATATATGTAATGAAAGTATCAAATGTTTGCCTGTTCAGCATATTCAGTAAATACGTAAGAGATTTGCTTACATAGGTAGGTAGGGATTCCGGACCGCCCATGATCTAGAAGTCCATCCTTGCTTTAATTAAAACAAACAAATAAATAAAACAAAACCAGAATCGTGTGCCTTATCCATTAAGAGACAATCATGACTGAACAGAATAAATACAATCTTTTTTTTTTTTTTTTTAGCAAACTCCATAGAAAATGCACCTCCCAAACCCTCCTCACTGTGATTAGGACACAGAAAACATGACAACTGAGGCAGATAGCCATCGCTGTCCCAGCCCTCAGCCAGCTTCAGAAGATGTGCCTTCAAACAATAATGAGGATAGAGCAGGCAGGAGGAGTAGCAGGGGACTGGGATGCCTCCTGTACCATAGATCCACCTCAGGGACACTGAGCCCAATGAGACGATTATTTAAACAAGACCTGCAGAATAGTATCAGTAGACATCCACTGGGGATGGAGGAAACTTTACAAGGCCCCACCTCTACATTAAGGGCTACAGGCAATTAGTGACTGCAAGGGGGGTGGAGAGAGAGAGAGAGAGAGAGAGAGAGAGAGAGAGAGAGAGAGAGAGAGAGAGAGAGAGAGAGAGAGAGAGCCCTCTCCTCCAGGGACAAGCCCCTGATAAGTTAACCAGTGCCACTTAAGGAACTCAGCAAATTGTATTTATAAATTACATATATATATACAAATATACATATATATATTATAATAATGAAGGAGTGAGGGGCCATGTGAGGGGGAATTTGGGGTGCTTAGGAGGAGTTGGAGGGAAAGGAGGGAGTAGGAAATAATATAAATATGGTGCTCATGTATGAAAGTCTAAATAAATAAATAAATATCACTATAAAATCCCAGAGAGAGAGAGAGAGAGAGAGAGAGAGAGAGAGAGAGAGAGAGAGAGAGAGCATTTAGCTGCTCCATGAAACACAGCAGTGTCTTGAGAGTTGAGAAGAAGGCTGCTCATAACACAAACCCAGATGCACTTTCTACATAAACATAAAAACATAAGACTTGCTCTGCAAACACTTTAATTCGGATTTCAATACAAACACAGCACGTTGGTGGCTGCTGTGTCACCCGTGGCTCTGCAGCTTGAGCCTGCAGCCGTCATTAGTGCCATTCACTTCTTTGCCTTTCCGCCCTTCAGAAGACATCATTTTCACCGGAACCTTCTGTTTCGACCTACATTTTGCCGTTGTCTCTGCTTTAAACATCCATGGCTGTCCTCTAAATACGTAGCCTTAGCTGAACTTAACACTTTTGGAATATGAATCTCACCTGTAAAACCCGAGTTTTCTTGAGCTAAGTCTTTATTTCATTTAATGTTGGGTCTTGAGTACGTAACATTATGCTAAGCAGGTTATGAGTACAAAATAAATAAAACCAAAAGTATTAGGTCATTGAAAATTCATTTTAAGTAAACAGTATACAATTTAGAGAAAGTTTAGTTCATGATCTTTTAAAATCTTCTTTGTATATAAACTACACTATATTTTATATGACCACTAACACCCCTTTAAGAGCTTTTACTATATAAAATGCTTATAGGCTAAGTGATTAAATATACAGTTTACAATGGTGCAACAATTAAACATAAATCCACTAGCATGTTATAAGGGCAACACTATAAAGGAAATGATATTTTCCTCTTCCTTAATATTTTCTTCTTTCTCTTATATTTTCTGTAAGCACATGGATACTGGAAGCAATTGAAGGAATCATTCATTCTATTAAGAAGAAAATTCTCGGGCTAACGTACTTGTAGTGAATTCTTTCCCCGAGAAAATAGCCGAGTTTGGCTCCTAGATGCAGCCATTCCTTTGATCTCTAACTCCATTCAGATGTATGCAATTTGCTGTGCTTTTAAGAAGATAAAACAAATGCAAAATGGTCATTCTTATTATAATTTTAAGTAATCCACACACAGTAGTTTTCCTAGAAAGAAGTCATTGTGTTTAATGGCTGTGGCTAATAAGAAAGCATTTTGACTTTATAAACTATTATCAAGTGTTGTTGATACAAATACTTCATGGCATATATGCCCAAAACACTTCATGGCCTGTGTGCCCCCAAAAGATCTATAGCTTAATATCTAGGCCGTGTGGACATGTCTTCTTCATCGCAAAAGGAATATTTCAGGTGGGATTAAATTAAAATTTTGAGATGGTAAAGTTAATCTATTGGGCTCACTGGATTCTTAGAAGAGACCCTTAGAAGAAGGAGCCAGGAAGATCTGGGTAAGAGAAGGAAGGTGGGAAGGTGGAATCACACATCTGAGAGGAACACAGATGCTGCGCAGCTGCCAGCAAAGATGGAAAAGGGTAGGAACAATTTCTAGGATGCACAAGAGACATGGAACAAATCTTCCCCTGGGGCCTCTAAAAGGAACCAGGCTTGCTGGCAGCTTGTTTCTAGCAATTGCAGACTAAATTTGTGCACTGACCTCCATGAATATAAGATTATAATACAATTGTATTATTTAAAGCCACTCAGTCTTTGCTGCAGTTTTACAGTAAAGCTGGGACACTAATAATAGTCTGCCTGTCTTCTCTGCCACATGAGTTTCCTGTTCTTTATAACGGGTTCTCAAGCCACTATGGGTCTTGATACTGTCAAGGTAGACTAATGGAAAATATTCTAAACTGAGTGGTGATAGAACACTCCTTTAATCCCAGAACTCTGGATGCAGAGGCAGGAAGATCCCTGAGTTCAAGGGTCTACAGAGTAAGTTTCAGGGCAGCCAAGGCTACACAGAGAAACCGTGTGTGTGTGTGTGTGTGTGTGTGTGTGTGTGTGTGTGTGTGTGTGTGTGTGTGTGTAGTATATATAGACCAGACAGTATAATTAGTAATTCTGTAATTTTTTTTTAAAAAATTGCTTGTCAAACCAAGTGACTATCTGTACTCAAAGTTTTATATATCTTTATTTTGACTATATTGACTATATTTTGACTATATTTATGTTGCCATGAATATAGTTTTCCTTAAAGTGTGGGAGAAGCAGGCCTTCGTGCTCACAGACTTTCACCAGAGGCCATCTGAAATGTTCACTACACAAGGCTGTGTCTTCAAGGGAAGGAATGCTACACCTATTTTCTGCCCAGGACCCTGGAGCTGGAGTTGATGTGCTTTCTAGCCTGGTGACCCTTGTGCTATCTGTGTGGCTACACTTTTCTGGCACTGGACCCTCCTCCAGACTCCTGTCATCTGTTTGTTTTTCTCAGTCAATAGTAAATCCGCATTTCTCAGTCAATCTACAGAGCCCATCTTTTGGATCTTATGAAGAGTTTCAGCATACCCAGATCCGATCCGTTTTTAGCTTACTTTGTTCCCCAAAGAGATTTGTGTGTGCTTTGTTGTGCACATGGGATTGATTTCATCATTACCAGTATCGTTTTCACCAAATTGTATTGAGCTTAAATATGCCTAAAATAAACCACTCAGGGTCAGCCTTCCAAAGTTTGAAACAACATTGGCTGGAGAGTCATGTTGAGCCGAAATGCCTTCTTGCCTCCAGGTTGATGGGTCTGGTAAGGGTGGTCACCCATGAGGGTCGTAAAGACTCCCCCTCCCCACATTTAAAGTTCATTCCCCCTTGTCTTTTCTTTTACTGCACTGGAGATTATTTTAAATTTTTGTTTGTTTTAAGATAGGACGGCAATGTCAGCTTCAGTTAGATAAACTAATATTAAAATCTGATTTTTGCTGAGTTCCAATAACTGAAGTTGGAGAAAGAATGTAATCTCTCTGAGTCCAGCATTTATAATGTATAAAAAAATAAATTGAATATTAGCACCTTCTCCTCCTGATGGAATGAGGTAACATTTCACAGTGGCAGCTGTCACTATTTTTCCATGCCTAGCATGACCTAACCCCACCCAGTTCCCTTGCACCTCACCGTTTTCATTCTTCCCACATCACCCCAGATACTTCCCCTCTAAAAATCCCTCACCTTAATCCAGAAATTGTAACCACAAAGGCTGGTATTTACTGCCATTCCTATAACATAGATCCCTAAGAAACACTTATTTAGTCAATAGACAAATTAGTACATCAAACATGTCCATATACAGTTGGAGTATACCCATGGTAGATTCATTTCACTGTGGCAATCACAGTGCCAACATACAAGCCTTTCTGGAAACAATCGGGTAAGGTATTCGCAGCACCAAATAGCACCAGATATTCCTCAGTAAAACTGTACACGCACAAAATTAATGACTCCTGTTGGTGCTCACTTTATATCTCAGGGTGTAGCAGAAAGCCTAGAAAATGAGAGAATTCAGTATATCAGACATGAGTTAACTCAGAATTACACAGCATAAAAGTGAGTCATTCAGAGATTACAGAGGGTCTTGAAAGGGAAAGGTTGCTATAAGGGGCACACTGGAGTCTACAGGATTAGCAATTGCTCTCCAAATAGAGAATCTAACATTTTGGACAGGACCTCAAAAGCTAAAGTGGTCCAAGCTTCTGAGTTCTCACTGCCCAAGCTGAGACCCAGAAAAAAAAAATGAGTTTCACTTTGCATAACTGTGTGCCATTTATTGCAGGCCCTTAATTCATGCATGGCTCTAGATCTCTTTCCAAGAATCCACTCTTGACCAGAAAACAGAGGCATCAAGAAGCAATTTGCTAGAGAACTAAACAATTCCTAAAACCTAAGTTTGGTGATTCAAGTATAAATATACAGAGCTTTGGCTTAAAGGCCAAGGACCGTACTTGTGCTGAAATACAGAGCTTTAAAAAGCTAGTGAGGGATGGCAAGAGGGTCAAGAGCAGGTCTGAATGGGTCCTGGCCCACTCAACCACTGCAAGTACATAGTGCTGAGCAGTTCTATCGCTGACTAATGTCTTGGGTGCTGTTAACCCCTGAGTCACCACTTCATCCCCTCCTTGTTTCTTAACAATGACCATTTCCAACTCCAGTTGTTATTGTTTCTCTCCTGGTTCGTATATCAGTGACTTTTAACTTGTTGATACAAAGAACACAAGGGAAAGGAAAGGATAGAAGGATCTAATCTAGTTCACAAACAAGAAAGGGGGGAAAGATTAATAAATACAGTTCAGTGCTTAAATTCTATGAGGGACAGACACCAAGTCCATCTTGAATCCATGGCCATAACGGATCTGAAACTGAACACAAAGTCGTTCCTGATTCAATTAAAATCATACTTCACAATACCTGCAGTGATCGAAAAGAAATCCACCGTCACCGTCTTCCAGGACTCAAGGCCAGGCTAGGAAGCAAGCCAAGTTGACTTGCCCTGACAGTGTTACCTCCATACAGCCCAAACAGGGAGCAGAAGGGCTGGAAGGGATATAAAGTCAGGGTGATTCCACCAAGAGCTTCCCTCTGAGAGCTTCCTGTAGGCTTCTCAAGGGACAGTTCCCAGCAAACACAACAGTTTCTACCAGCCTCTCCGGTTGCTAGGCAACTAGTGCTAGTTCACTAAGCCTCTCAGCCGCCCATTGCAGCTTCCTTAGTAGTAAAAGAGACTTCAGCGCCCAGCCTTTAGGTCTTCCCTGCCACCTTCCACTCTAGGCTCTGTCTGCCATCTTTCCACCCCGCAGGTCCCCCTTCCACTTGCAAACTCACTCCATTGTCTAAAGGACTTCTACTTTAGGTGGCAGCCTCCCTAGCCCAGCTAAAGCCTGTGAACTAAACCCTGGCACAGAGAGGAAGGGACTAGCTCACAGCAAGCAAGCGTCTCCTCGGCTTTTGGTGGGTCATTCATTTAATGGAATTCCTTTAAATGTTCTTTCACAGAGCAACTATCTTATGTCCTGAGTCCAGTTTGATATTTGAGGAGAAACATCCTGTACCCCTACTGCCAATTTCCCACCAAAATCTTAACTATGTCTGCAGCCTCTTTGGACTATAACTGCCTAGCCATAAAAGGATAAGGCTAGCTTAAGATATTTGTAAAATTCGACTCCAATAACAGCTGGTGGTATCTTCACCAATGTAATGTCAGATACGCAAATTAAAAAAAAAAAAAAAAAAAAAAGGAATCCAACAGGCAGAGGAGGAGAGAATATCTGTGAAATGCTGTCATCTGGAAACAGGATAGCTGTTGTACACATGAACTCATAACAACTGTGGTTATCTGCAAAAGATCAAGCTGTTCAAACTTTCAATATGGATGGGTATGCCGGTGTGTTGATGTGTACTTGACACAGGCTGGAATCATTTGAGATAAAGGAACCTTAATTGAGAAAGTCTGAAATGACTCAATAATATCAGGCTCAGAGATCTATGATAGATCTAAACATGACTTGGGGGAGAAAGGAGGGAGGGAGAGAGAGAGAGAGAGAGAGAGAGAGAGAGAGAGAGAGAGAGAGGCTATCAATGAAATTATTCCTAATAATATTCTGCTATACTCTAGATCAATGTCTTGTGCAGTCACTTTCAGAGAGACTTTCTTCAGTTACAGAGATCCACATGCAGACATTACACAGAGAGAGTAGGGACTGGAAATCACCCGTTATGTCCCTCCCCTCAAGGCTTCATGAACCTTGCAGGAAAAAAAAAGGAAGAAAAGATTGTAGGAAGCTGAGGAGACGGTGGACACTGGGAGAATATGGCCCACTGAATCAACTAAGCAGGGCTCGTATGGGCTCACAGACACTGACGTGGCAAGCACAGGGTCCGCATTGGGTCGGCTTTAGGTCCTGTATGTGTATGTTATGGCTGATAGCTGGGTGGTTTTGTGGGACTCCTACCAGCGGAAGTATACATGTCTCTGCCTCTTTTGCCTACTCTTGGGACTCTTTTCCTCCTACGGGGTTGCCTTGTCCAGATTTCATATGAGGCTGTTGGCCTTGTCTTCCTGTATCTTGTTTTGTTGTTGCATTTGTTAGTTGTCTATTGGAGGCCTGCTGTTTTCTGAAGGGAAACTGAAGGGGATATGGATACTGGGAAAAGTGGAGGTGTGAGAACTAGAAGTATTGGATGGGGGGGACTGTAGTCAGGATATATTATATGAGAGAGAGAGAGAGAGAGAGAGAGAGAGAGAGAGAGAGAGAGAAGGAAAAGGGGCTGGAGAGATGGCTCAGCGATTGAGAGCACTGCCTGCTCTTCCAAAGGTCCTGAGTTCAATTCCCAGCAACCACGTGGTGGCTCACAACCATCTATAATGAGATCTGGTGCCTTTTTCTGGAGTGTAGGTGTGCATGCAAGTAGAACACAGTATAGATAATAAATAATTCTTTTAAAATGAGAGAGTGAGAAGGAAAAAAAAAAAAAAAAAAAAAAAGCAGGCTCCAGTCAAACCTGAAGGGCATGTTCTTAATTGGCGATTGGTGATTAAGGGCCTAGCCCACTGAGGGTGTGCCATCCCTGGGCTGGTGGTCCTGAGTTCTATAAGAAAGCAGGCTAAGAAAGCCATGATGAATATGCCTGTAAGTAGCATCACCCATGGCCTTTACATTAGCTCCTGACTCCAGGTTCCTGTCCTGTTTGAATTCCTGTCCTGACTTCTTTCAATGATGGACTATGGTGTGGAAGCCTATAACAAATAAACCCTTTCCTCTTTTAAAAAAAAAAAAAAAAAAAAAAAAAAAAAAAAAAAAAAAGCTCTTCAGAAAGCTAGTCGGGGTCGGATGCTTAGAGCTGTACACCAGAGGGCGCCTCAGGCTTTCTGGAGAAGTTAAGGCTTAGTAGCTCAGGACTGGAGAGCAGCAGTCGCTGCAGACGCAGCAGTCTCCATGGCAACACTGCCCCCAGTGCCGTAGTCTGCCAGAACAGAACCCTGGCCTATTAACAAAGCAGAGCCACTGTTGAGTGTAATCCTTGTTCAGGCATATTCACTAGGGATTTCCTGCGCGTCTCCCCATGGCCCTGAAGAAGAAACTTAGTTGTCTCTGGATACTAACTCTGTGTTTGGCAGCCTGTAGACTTTCCAAGGCAGCGGATGAAATTCCGAAGGTGCCATCTATCAATAATCCAAAATTTATCCGTGAGTTCGTCGACCACCATAATGAACTGAGAGGCAAGGTCAACCCCACGGCAGCGGATATGAATTCTCTGGTGAGAAAGAAACTGGGGTGCTGTCCAGAACAATAAGTGTAAGCAGGAGAGGGAGGTGTAATAAGATTTACAAGACCAGACTTTGTTTTTAAGGTGTAGTAGAAACAATCGCCCTGGAATCCTTTTATAACACGGAACAGACGATTACTTGGCTCTTACCTCGTGGGCCATTGTGCATGGTAGATAGAAATCATGGTATATCGGGATGGGTAAAAAGTAGAGATTTCCCTTGGTCTTAGACCTGGGCGGGGGCGGGGAATAGGGTGAAAGTGGGAGGATACAAGTGATGGGATAACAATTTAGATATAATCTGAATAAATTAAGAAAATTAAAATTAAAAGAAGAAGAAGAGGAGGAGGTGGTGGTGGTGGTGGTGATTTCGGCCGGGCATGGTGCCACACTCCTTTAATGCCAGCACTTGGGAGGCAGAGGCAGGCAGATCGCTGTGAGTTCAAGGCCAGCCTGGTCTACAAAGCAAGTCCAGGGCAGCTAAGACTACACATAGAAACCCTGTCTTGAGAACAAGAAGAAGAAGAAGAAGAAGAAGAAGAAGAAGAAGAAGAAGAAGAAGAAGAAGAAGAAGAAGAAGAAGAAGAAGAAGACTCTTTGGCTATTTTGGAAAACGGTACATTTCTACTCCGCCTATCCTTTCTGAGACTGGCCAATTGGGCTATTAGAAATTGTGCTCTTCATATACAGGGGGAGGAGGCCCCCCTCAGTCACAGTCATAGGGGAGGGGAGTAGGGGCAAAGCGGGAGGGAGGGAGGAATGGGAGGATACAAGGGATGGGATAACAATTGAGATGTAATATGAACGAATTAATAAAAAAGAAAAGAAAAAAGAAATCGTGTGCTAAATGTTTGTACAAAACCTCATAGAGTATTGGTGAGGCTCGAAGCACTCATGGTCTGACTGTTAGAAAATGGAAGCATGATTTTAATTTTGGCACTCTGCCATGTATATCTTCTCCACTCAAACCACTGAGAAGAAATGAAAGTCTGTTATTCTCCTGGGGTGGCTTCTGCGCTCCAAAGGAGTTTCCTTTCTGATAGGTGTTGAGTGATCTATCATAGGTTTTACTACTTACGGGCATAAAAAGGCTTGGGACACGTGTTTGAGAACAATTCATCAAGAAGTTGAAGGCCTGAACGTGACATCACTTTGAGGTGGGAGGCAGTTGCAAAGGTTGAGGACGATGGTTGGCGTCCCTGAGATTTTACCTTCTGGAGCTCAGTGGCCTGTAACCTGGAACATGGCAATCACACCATGCTTTGCTTTACATCTCTGTTGCGATAAAAGTCTGACCAAAGACAAATTAGAGGAGGAAAGGCTTGTTTGGTTTGCAGTTACAGTGATTCATGGGCAGGAAGCCAAGGCAGGAACTCAAAGTGGGAACCTGGAAGCAGGAACTAAAGTAGAGACTATGAAGGACCACTACTTCCTGGGAGGAGGAGAGGTTACTTCCTTCCTGGCCTTCCTGGCCTTCCTGGCCTTCCTGGCCTGGTCACCTCCCTTTATTATATGTTCCGGGCCCAATTTCCAAGGAAGGGTACCACCCACAGAGGTCAAGGCCCTTCTGCATCAGTCACAACCAAGAAAATGCCCCCACAAACATGCCCACAAGCAAATCTGATGACTGTACAAATCTGTTGCACATAACAGAGGGTCAAGGATAAAGAAAGCAATGGCAGAAAGGATGATGATCATGGGTGGAGCTAGGAAAGCCAACACCAGGTGTCCTCCTACAGACGTCAACCCTAAAGATGCTTAAGTCAGGTGTGTGTGTGTGTGTGTGTGTGTGTGTGTGTGTTTTGTCTTGTATCTGCATCTCATATGATTCCCCCTATTAATTCGCATAGATACAGCATTTTGTCTCAGAGCCAGGCAAATATTCCATGTCTAAGACATGGCAGTTTGGGAAATACCATAGAAGCAAATGTAATTAACATTCGAAGGATGTCAAGGGCCACTGAAACATGGTCTAGCTCCATCGCTGACTTTGATGTAGAGAAACTTCGGTGGAAGAGCTCATTTAGATCAAGAGAGCATGAGAAAAGGTTTTTCAGAGGGGGTGCTGATATGGGCAATGCAGATGGAGAGCAAAGGAGGCAGTGACAATGGGTGTCACTCCAACTAGCTGGAAGACAGTGCTTAGAATGAATTCTGAATAGGAAGGAAGCCTTTGAGGAACTAAGGCACATGTGATGCCCAGGGTCTTCATTTGGTTTTTATTGCCTTGAGAATCACCATTACCAAAAGCAACATAGGGAGGAAAGGGTTTAATTTACCATATACTTTAGAGTCCTTCGTGAGGGGAAATCAGGTCATCAGTGCAGAAAACGGCCTACAGACTTTCCACAGGCAATCAATGGATGTGTTTCATCATTTGAGCTTCCTCTCTTTGGATAAATTTAGCTTGTATCAAGTTGACCAAAAACTAACCAGGACAGCTAGGTAGAAAAGTGGGTAGTCATTATAAAAAGGAGGAGGAAGAAGAGGAGGAGGAGGAGGAAGAAAGAAGAAGAAGAAGAAGAAGAAGAAGAAGAAGAAGAAGAAGAAGAAGAAGAAGAAGAAAAAGAAGAAGTTGAGGCAGCAGAAAAATAGAAAAAATTATTGCAAGAAGTTGAAGGCTTTGTTATTCTATATTCTTACACTCGTACATTGTTAATCTTTAGAGAGGCGAGGTTGGAGAGGGCCATTGGGCCCTGCCCTGGACACTTTCTGTGTCCACTTTTTATTGCTTCCGGTTCACTGTGAAGAACCTTCTGATGCTTGCTTCATGATAGGTCCAGAAACATGGTGCCAAGTGACCATGTCCTGGAATAGTGATCTCAAAGTAATTTCTTCTTTTAGCAGCTTCTGTCAGGTATTTGGTTGTAATAAGAAAACAGCTAAGACAAGACAACAAATACAAAAATTTTTAAAATGATATCTTTACTGAAAGGGCTAAAATTAGCTGAAATTTAATTTATTACATTTATTAAAATGGTTTTATCGTAAGTAAATATATACTAATCAGTTGAATGTTTTTCTATTTTTTCAGAGTTGGGACAAAGCATTAGCAGAAGTGGCCAGGACATGGGCTAAACGGTGCCTTTTTTCCCATAATCCCTGCACTGGCAAACGCTACGGTTGTATCAGTGGTTATGACTATCTTGGAGAAAATATATATTTAGGTGGAATAAACACTGTACCAAGACAAGTTGTTTATGCCTGGTATAATGAAAGTAAAGATTATGATTTTGACAATAAGACCTGTTCTAAAACATGTGGCCATTATACACAGGTACGTATTTACTGGGTTATTAATTAGCTGCATTCATTTTCGTTCCAAGATAACCTTTTTAGTATTTTCTTTTACACCCATTTAAAAAAAGTAATAGACCTCCATCTTATTGGGTGTTCCATGTACTGAATTTAGATTTTCAAATCTTTGACAATGTTACTCAGCTGTCATTTTCTTTACATTACTTACAACAGGAAATCCACTGTGCCTCATCCTTGTATCTTCCCCACCTGTGGTTGCTTTTGCTTCTTTCCGGTCCTGATCAGCTTTACATAAGCTACATAAGGTGCTCTGGCCTTCACATTCCTTGTGCTATGGCACCTGGAGCTTTATCTATAGATTAAATCTGTATGTTAAATCTATAGATTAAAACCCATTCGACAAATATCGGTCGCTGTCTCTTACAGTGCTCTCTTCCTAGTGGCAGCTTCCAATGTGGGAAGTATGTTTAGAATCACGGCAGTTTGACGCCTCTGTGACGTTAATGGAATTTTTCCCCCCTGTGATCAACTTGATAACTTTATTACTTCTTCCATATGCTAGTGTCTCACTAATTTGATTTAGTTTTCTTTTTCTCTTTGAAATTAAAATATAATTGCATCATATTCCTCCATCCCTTCCTTCCATCCAGCACGTCTGTACCCTGGCTCGCTGTCTCTCAAATTTATGACCTCTGTCTCTTTAATTGTTCTTTCATATGTATACACATATACATGTTCCTAAATACATAAATACAGCCTGTGGTCAGTCTCTGTAATGTTACTCGTGTGTATGTGACTTGGGGGCTAACCACTCCAGATCCTCCTCTTAGTGTTCCTTAGTCACCCGCATGTCTTAGTCTAGAGTTGAAGCCCAGTGATTCCCTCACTTTCTTGCTGGTGTGTCTGTTCGTGCCCTCTTTCTTCAGATGAAGGGTAAGACCTATACTTTTCTGTGGCTATTGGGATGAGTATTTAGACTTTAAGCAGGTAAGAATCGTGCTGCTTTTGTAGAGTGTCAGATGTAGGTTCTCCTCCAAGATCCATGACTTCGCTTTCTACATGGTTGGCTAGGTTTCCAGTACCAAGCATGATTTCACACTTGCTGACAGAGGCTTTAGTTCAATTGGAGAACCGTTGGTTACTGCCAAGTTACAAATGTCACTATTGTACCCTTAGGGATGTAGTGCCATGCTAGTCGTTTTCATGGTTCATAGGCATCATAGCTGGATTTGACTATTGGTTGCTTGCCTCTCTGGAAGCTTACTGGCACCTTTTCACACCATGGAAGCTGGTCCTTAGCAAAGAGGCCGTCAAAACAGATCCAGCTTGGATCATCCTGGCCCTGTGCCTGAAGCGCATTGTGTCTTCAGCAATAGGTACTTATCTTCAACTTCTGTGAGGCAGGTATCTGATATGGGCAGGAAAAGGTTGGGCCTAAGGCTGGATATGTCTTAGTTGCCATGGTGTCAAATGTCCACATGGGTTGGCCTGACTTGCAGGATGTGAGTCCTGGTCCAAGCCACAAGTTTAGGGGTAGATCTCCGGTTAAGAAAGGTGCGTGGGAGGGAGAATTAGGCAGATTAACCCTCCAGGTCCCTCTAGCAAGATGTGTAGGATCTGACTAAGTAGGGAGATTAGAATATAATACCAGAGCAGGCTGTAGGTTGAAAGCACCTAGTGTTTGTCCAAGCCAGAACATGAAACTGGAATTCCATACACAGGGGTGGCCAAAAATAAGTCAAGGCACTGGATGTGGGACATGCAGGGCGGGGGGAGGGGGCAGGGGGGAGGTGTTCATCACTGACACATAAACTTAAATGGAATAACAACATGGACCCTGGAAGGTTTCTTCTTCACTGAATCTCTGATAAAATATATTAAATAGCTAGAAGCAAATCCATCCTTCTTACTAGCTCAACAACTGTATAATGTTTATTTATAGATGTTTATTTTCTTAAAAGAAAGTGAGATTTAATTAAAAAAAAAAGGCTTGCTTTTGTCATTTACTTATGTCATGTTAAACTTGCATTCAACGCAAGTAAAAAAAAAAGTTAGATCTAGTCCATTTCATGAGAGGACCGCACTTTAAAAGGTATATACTGTTATCACCCTCAAACATAAAAATATCACAGCTTAAATACACTTAGCTGGGCTGGGGAGGTGGGTCAATATCTAAGCGCACTTTGATGCGCACTCATAAGGACCTTAACTTGAGTCCCCGGAACCCACAGAAAAACCTGGGCATGGCCATGTGTGACTATAACCCCAGCACTGGCAGAGATGAGGGGAATCGTGTCAGAGATCAAAAAGTCCCTTAGGCTCTCTAGACAGAGAGCCTAAAGTAGGTTCAATGGGAGACTTAGTGTCCAGAGAATGTGATGGAAAACAATGAAGCAGTGACCTGACATCCACTTCTGGCCTGCATGCATGCAGAAACCCATGTACATGCATGTACACATGAGCAGCACACATACCACAGAGACACACTGAGCAAACGATGGGACTTTGAGGTACAGGTATTAATAAACCGGACTCTAACTACTTCTTGAAAATATAAACACTTGCGTTTGTTAAGTAGCTTTTCATATTGAAAATGAAAAGGGTCCTTTAATAACCAGCCTAACCTTGGTTTTATCAAATGAGAAACTAGCTCAGACTTGATCTGCTGCTCGGAGCCGGACACATGGTAAGGAGTAAGCTCACGTCTTAGTCCTCGGGTCACCATGCCTGTTCCTGAACTGCTATCTCTCAAGCAGCCGAAGATCCACTCAAATATGTTCAGCAAAATGATGGATTACAGCTGTATTTCAATCATGAGAAAAAAGTAATTGGTATCAAAATTTGTGAAATAGCTTGATTCATTTTGTTAGAAAATCTGTTTGATCAATTTTTTTTCCTTAGATAATTTCATTTACAAGAGGGATAAATGAAATATCCCTTTCTCTTTTCATTTAGAGAATAGGAAACGTTCTGTCCTATCGTTGATGTAAAGAACTTGAAATGTTCATTGTAGCTTTAGCTCTCATGGCTCATTTTTCCATACAAGGCTTCTTCTTTTGAAATTAGCTCAAGAAAAGTTCATTTTCCTTGGAGCTCAAAGAATATTAAAAAGTGACATTTTTGCCATTGACCTTCTAAATAAACCACATGTTCTTGTGACTTGAAAAAGATATGAATGTTTTTAAAGCTGCAAACTTTAAAATGGACAATCAATTTAGCATCAGCTCTTTTCCTAAGAAAAAAAAGTAAATTATTGTTTTCAGTCCTAGTCTGAGTTTGATGTTTCTTGTAGTATGACCACGGAGAGAATTAAAATATGTTTCCTAAGTTATCTAGAAGAAATTATTATTCCAACAATATATTATATTATGATACATTTATTAAGTTATCCTTTTGGGTTATGATAATTATTTCTGAAGAAACCCCATTTGTCCCGTATGACAGCAGCCTTAACAAAATATAACTTAATGTGTTAGATGTTAGAAATATATATATATTTGCAGCTTGATTAAGATTATATATGTTCTTATAACTAATTGCTTACATGGATTGTTTTAATATTTTTAAATTCCTTTTCTTATAGGTAGTTTGGGCCAAATCACTGAAAGTTGGTTGTGCAGTTGCAAATTGTCCTCATCTCCTTGGCAACTCAGCGGGACTATTTGTGTGTAATTATTCGCCAGCGTAAGTTAATTTGCTAAAACAAGCAAAAAAAAAAAAATGTTCTAAGTTGAAATAGCTGCTGTTAACAAATGTTGACAAAGCTGGGCATGATAGAGCACACTGTTAATGCCAGCACTGGAGAGGCAGAGGTAGTTGGATCTCTGTGAGTTCCAGGCCAGCCTAGTCTACATAATTGTGTGTAGCAATAACAATTTAAAACAAAAGCTATAAATTTGAGAGAGAGCAAGGGGGGTTAGGAGGGGCTCAAGGAAGAAAGAGGAAGGGGAAATGATGTAGTTATATTCTTTGTTTTTCCATCATCATCATCATCATCAATTATTTGGGTTTTTTGTTTGTTTCCTTTTTTTTTTTTAAATAGGGTCTCATCATGTATCTGTGGCTGGCCCAAAACTCTTTATATATAGAACAAAGATCCACCTGTCTCTGCTTCTCAAGTGCTGGGATTACACACTTGTACAGTCACACAATATTCTAATGTTTTAATGTTAATAAATAAATAAATAAATAAATAATTTTAAATTTAAAAGAAGTTAAATAATGAAAATAACATTTAAAAAGAAAATGTTTAATGGTTTCTTGGCATATAGGAAATAAACCATCTATCGAACAGCATGCATTGGTTTTTTTTTTTCTTTCTTTCTAACATTCATGCCTTTACTGAAAAACAGAAACATCTTGCATAGGCATCAATAAAAAAAAGTTTTAAATAGCAACATTGGTTAATGAGTATTTTCTGTTTTTTCAGAGGAAATTATAAAGACGTGAACCCTTACACAAAAGGAAAGCCTTGCTCTATGTGTGGGAAAGATGACTGCATGGACAATCTCTGCCGTAAGCAAAAGAGGAAAAAATAATATTAGACATAATAATTCCATTATATTTTAAAACGTGGCCCCCCTCTGTTTTAAATTTCTAGATGACTTGATTATTTCTATAAGAATATAAACCATTTATCATAAATTATATACAAATATATTTAGCTCAGATTATTCCCCCATTCCCTGACATTTTTCCTTTCAAGTAAGAAGACAAAAAGAAATTAAATACAACTGTGATCTGGTTTTCTGCTCTGCTCAAGCTGTTAATTGGGATGCTTATTTGCATACACTTCTAAGCACTGTCATTTACTTGTTATTACTAAGACAGTGACTCATGCAGAAGTAAATGTCAGTCTGTCCCTGGACAAATTAATTATGACTTTAAAAAAAACGTTTCTTTTCTATCATCAGCTTTCTTATTATTTTTGCTGTTTGACAGTTTCATACTTCTATGCAACCCATTCTGATTTACCCCCCTCCCCCAACACACACATACATTTTCCTTTTCTTCCCTATCAAACTGCCCTCATTCCTACCAGTTTCTTCCTCACACACGTGACTTACAGTTTTGTGAGCCATTTGGATTAGAAATGCCCACTGAAGCCTGGGAAGGCCATCAGCATGTACGCAGTGGGAGGTGGTGACATCCCCATTCCCTGAGCCTATCACCGGAAAGCAGGGGTGAGGGATAGGGCCCCTTGAGTCCTTCCTCCATGGTACTTGACTGTTAGAAAGCTTACTCTTTCGTGGACCCATTATAGGCCTACATAGCTGCTGGGAGCTCATGACCGCGATAGCTGTGTTTTATCCAAAAACTGACATCGCACATCGCTCCATCTTCTAGCTCTTACGTTCTTTCCACCCCACCTTTCCACAGTGGTGCTGCCCCTTGGGGTGTATGCTATAAGTGCCCTGTTGACAGCTGAGAACTCATCTATTGCTTATTTTCCTCACCTGGTGCAGCCAGGATTTTCTTCTCTCTCTATCACTCTCTCTCTCTATCACACAGGAGAAGCTTCTGAAGCTAAGGCGGAGGCCATCATCTCCCTGTGGGTGTAAACATAAATATTTAGAAAGCAGGTTGACACTATGCCAACTGAGAGAAGTAACGTTTTCTCCAGCGTTTGTCATCATTGGATTTCCTAGTGATAGCCATTCTGGCTGTGGTAAAATGGAATTTCAAAGTAGTTAATGGTAGCGAATTGTGTTGAATATTAGGAGTATTTTTAACCCTCTGTATTTTCTTTGAGAGTTCTCCACTCAGGCTTATATCAATTTGTTGTTGGGTTACCTTTGTATTGATTTTTTTTTTTGGGGGGGTTTTTGTTTGCTGCTTGCTATTGCTTTTTAAATAGTCTAGATATTTATCTACTGTATAGCTGGCAAAGATTTCTCTCCCATTCTGAAGGGTGCTTCTTCACTTGATTGTTTCCTTTTCTGCTTATGTTTCATTAAACACACACACACACACACACACACACACACACACAGTGACAGGCTGACCTCTAACTATGCAGCCAAGAACAACTTATTCAACTTATGTTAGTTTCTAAACCAGTACAACTTAACCCATGTAGTATACATAAAGTATATATACTATATATACATGTATATTTTATATATGTATATATTACTGCTTTATACAAAGAAAATATTTTGTGGGGGGCTGGGGAGGTTGACACAGGGATGCTCTGTTTAACAGCCCTGGCTGTCCTAGAACTCACTCTGTAATCCAGGCTGAGCTCGAACTCACAGAGATCCACCTGCCTCTGCCTCCCAAGTGCTGGGATGAAAGGTATATGCCATTTAACCACCTGGCTCAGACTTTTTATTATTAATTATTAAAGACAAGGAAAAATCTGTTTCCAAACCATATTACTAAAATCCCAGCACCACAGGGCTGCTGCCTCCTCTCTCTCAACCACATGTTTTGTTCTCCTTTCTTTGAAATCAATGCTAAGCTCCATTATCAACACCCCCAAATATTAAACTCCTTCCTTCAAACTGCAATATGCATGTCGCCATAGATCTGCGTCTGTGACAGTCCAAGCCTGTCTTTTGGTGTTCATAATATGCACTCTCTGTTGGTGAGTTACATAACACTGTGCCATGCAATGCGCTGGCAGAGAAGGTACTAAGGTTTGATGTCTGATGGAAAGATGTTCCTCCATCTTTGTCTTTTTCCAAATTACTCGATTTTTCTTACCCCTTTGGTCTTGCAAATTCATTTTAGAGAAACCCCGTTCATCGCATATAATTTAGAGATAAATTGGACTTTGTATGTTCACTTCAAATTAATATGAGGTTATAAATTGAAGGCTGGGGAGGTAGCACATTGGGTAAAAGTGTGACCTGCTTCTTTCAGAGGACCCAGATTCTCTTCCGTCTTCTGAGACTACCTGTGCTCGTGTGCACAAACCCACACGCAGACGTGAACATGAAACATACTTGAAAATAAAATCTTTAAAAATGATAAATTTGGAAATAAAATATCATCACATGGGCTATCTTTATTGAAAACAGTGATTTGAAGTTTTTTAGGCTTTTAGCTAAGTTTTGAAGTGCTCACAGGAGCAGTGCTGCATTTTAAAACAGATTCTTTGCTGAAATGGACATGCTGCCATTATAAACATTTTGAATTATATTTCTTATTTTTTCTGATCTAAAACAGTATGTGTGCTTATGTTCTACCCTACTTGTCCTCTGAGTCAGTCACCAAATTTATCCCTTTCTAATATCTTACACATTCACTTGAATTATCTACAACAGTCCTGTTACTTGTAGAAATCAGTGTGACTTTTGGTCATATTTCCGATCTTTATATCCATTATTCATTTCGCTGATAGAAATAGACAACTCATCTTCCGACACTGCTAAACTTGTGCTGTAATGGCAGGCAACTTCGTCTTGTTCATGACTGAAGAGAAAAGTATTTCAACATTATAAACATTGTTTTTAATTTGGCCTTGCTGTAGGCTGAAAGAAGTACTCTTTTTTTTTCTAAGATTTAAATTCAAATGGATGTTTAATTTAAAAGGTTTTTTCAAAAAATAAAAAATAAAAAAATAAAAGGTTTTTTCCCAACATTGATATATTAATGCTATAAACTATTTCAAAGAATATCTAATAAAACACAACCACACTGTAAAAATGTAAAGATGTTAAGAGTTGTGCTGGCCAATGATTCAACACTGAATCATTTCTTCTCAATGACAAATCCAATTTTGGTCACAAAGTTTCCTCACTTATGAACATTTCCTTTATAATTTTTTGCATTTAGTTTAGGAGTTATGATTGCCATATACTTTTCCATTTTCATTCTTCTTTAAATGACTTTGGCTTCCAGGTTATAACAGCTACAAAAGAGGTTGAAAATTGGTGTCTTTTTTGTTTTTGGTTTTGAAATTGAGGTTTCAATGTTTAGAATGTGGATAATTTATTTCTTTTACTATTTGGGGGACAATCTCTATAAAGCTGCCTTGTTCGTGTTATATATGTGTTAGTTACCGAATTAATTTCTTTAATGACTACGTGATGCTCTGGTTTTTAGCTGTTTGGTCTGTAAGTATAATTCATCTAAGCCCTGTGACTTCTGGCATGTGTTCTTTTCCTTCTCTTCTGGTCAGCCATTATTAGTAAACTTTTTATTTTGGTTTATTTCTGCTTTAAAAAGATAGGAATATGGGTAATGCTTAAATATTTTGGTGTTAGAGTCAGACAACCTAACTTGAGAGGTGATTAAAGGAATCAGAGATGACAAATGACACACGGTGATGCGAACACAACACAAAGTGCGCAAGGATCAAACACCAACTACACACAACACAAAGTACGCAAGCGTCAAACACTAGCTGAACACAACGCAAAATGCGCAAGCATCAAACACTAGCTGAACACAATGCAAAATGCACAAGCTTCAACACCAGCTGAAAACAACGCAAAGTGCGCAAGCGTCAAACACCGGCTGAACACAACGCAAACAGCGCAAGCATCAAACACTAACTGAATACAACGCAAAGTGCTTGCGCCAAACACTAGCTAAACACAACGCAAACTGCGCAACCATCAAACAATAGCTAAACTCAACACAAACTACGCAAGCTTCAACACCAGCTGACAACAACGCAAATTGCGCAACCATCAAACACTAGATGAACACAACGCAAACTGCGCAAGCATCAAACACTACTGAACACAACGCAAACTGTACAAGCATCAAACACTAACTGAATACAACGCAAAGTGCGCAAGCATCAAACACTAGATGAACACAACGCGAACTGCGCAAGCGTCAAACACTAGCTAAACACAACGCAAACTGCGCAAGCTTCAACACCAGCTGAAAACAACGCAAAGTGCGCAAGTGTCAAACACTAATGGAACACAACGCAAAGTGCGCAAGCATCAAACACCTGCTGAATACAACACAAAGTGCGCAAGCATCAAACACTACTGAACACAACGCAAAGTGCGCAAGCGTCAAACACTAATTGAACGCAACACAAATTGCGCAAGTGTCAAACACTAGCTAAACACAACAACGCAAAGTGCGCAAGTGTCAAACACTAATGAAACACAACGCAAAGTGCGCAAGCATCAAACACTACTGAACACAACGCAAAGTGCGCAAGCATCAAACACTAATTGAACGCAACACAAATTGCGCAAGTGTCAAACACTAGCTAAACACAACAACGCAAAGTGAGCAAGTGTCAAACACTAATGAAACACAACGCAAAGTGCGCAAGCATCAAACACCTGCTGAATACAACGCAAAGTGCGCAAGTATCAAACACTACTGAACACAATGCAAATTGCGCAACCATCAAACACTAGATGAACACAACGCAAAGTGCGCAAGCATCAAACACTAACTGAACACAACGCAAAGTGCGCAAGCATCAAACACCGGCTGAACACAACGCAAACTGCGCTGCATCAAACATGGAAGAAAACCAA
This sequence comes from Acomys russatus, assembly GCF_903995435.1. Taxonomy (NCBI): domain Eukaryota; kingdom Metazoa; phylum Chordata; class Mammalia; order Rodentia; family Muridae; genus Acomys; species Acomys russatus. The sequence goes on along the minus strand of NC_067167.1, from coordinate 32,746,309 downwards.
AAGAAAGTTTTTGGTTTGGGTTTTATAGTTTTACCTATTTTAGATATGTATGCCTCTAACACAAGAGGCATTCTAGAAATACATATTGGCAGACACTATTGATAGGCAGCACTGCAAAGATTTTAAATCCATAAGGCTTGAAGGTTTTTGTTTTCTTAAGTTCAAGAGTCTTTTCTAAATTGATTAGCTCATTTTAAAGCCCAGGAAAAACAGCCGGGCGCGTGCATGCCTTTAATCCCAGCACTTGGGAGGCAGAGACAGGCGGATCTCAGTGAGTTCGAGGCCAGCCTGGTCTAGAGTCCAGGACAAATAGAGAAACCCTGTCTCAAAAAAATGAAAAAATAAAAATAAAAATAAAAAATAAATAAAAGAACTAAAAACCCAGAAAAACAAATTGGTTTTTTTTAATTTTATGCAGTTTTTCTTCTTTCATTAAAATTGCATAAATTATTCATGGGAGGACATATACAAGTATTTTAGGTTTTTTTTTTCTTTTTTAAATTAAATTGAACTTTTAATCACTGTGTTTTATTGACAGATCACCTGACTGAAAGAGCAACTCAGCACAGAGCATGCCAGCTACTCGTGCTGGGTCTCATTCTTCCAAGAATACTGTGATTGTTATTTTTATTCAGAATATATCTTTAAATACTAAATAAAAGACTATTTTCTGACTTCGTATCTGTTTAGTTCTCCATTGCATTAATGCACAACTCAAAGCATCTTGTGTAGTCTTAACTGCTTTTCATCAAACGAATCAAAGATAATTTTTAACAACATTTAGATATTTTTGAATAAATCTTAATGAGAATGTTCTGTCCCTACCAGAGAGAGCAATAAAAACTCTCACGACTCAATAGATAGAAATAAACAAATAAAAGTGAGCCAGCAAAAAACCCTTGCCCGGTTTCTCAGATTTGTTAATCCTTCAACACTTGTACAGCGAACTGATGCTTGATCCGTAAATGATGCCACGCCCTTCAGTGTCAGGAATCGACTCTAGATGGCGCTCAGTTAGCCTTGAGAAAAAGCAGCCTGCCTTTGTTCTCTCAGCGGACATTAATATATTTCTCCTCGCCGCCCACTTCTCGTCCCTCCATGTCTTCCCACTTAGGGGCCTCTGCCGACCCGTAGACAGGAAGGGGTGGGGTGGGGAAGGCTGGCGCATGTGCACTGGCTTGTCCTCGGTGGGTGACCATGAAGGCTCGCCTGCCTCTTCCCACGGTGTGGTGTGCTCAGTTGCATCCCCTGACACTAGGGGGTGTAATGAAGCTGTGTCTGTGTGAGCTGTGGCTTCTACTGATGGGCTGTGGTTTATTTGCCAAAGTTCTGCCGCAGGAAGAGGATGTAGACTTTATCAATGAGTATGTGACTCTCCATAATAGTCTCCGAGGCTCCGTCTTCCCTGCAGGAGCTAACCTGCGCTTCATGGTGAGGCCGGAAAGCTGTTGCCCAGACCTCCCACCGCCTAGGCCGCTTCTCCAAAGCGAAATACTTTTAAATAACATACGTAACCACTGCCTCTCTGATACTGATCAGTTCCGTGGTTTTGCATAGGACCAAGTGTGGAAGAAGTTGAGGTTGTCCCCGGGGGTACAAATTTTTAAGGGATGCCAACTTAGAAATTTTATTTTAATGCAACTGTTTTTTAATTTTGTTTTCAAACATTAAGAATCGATGCTACCTTATCCATGATCAATCAAGAAGCAATACTGAACAAAGAGAGAATCCTCGAATGTGAATTAGTAGAAAGTGAGACGCTCAGGGTCAGATTCTATTTTGTTCAAAATACTGAATTTTTTTTCCGTTGTAAATGTTTTCACATTAATTCTGCCTCTTAAAAAAAAAACTTGATTATTAAGGGTTTTGTTTTGTTTTGTTATGGTGGTTGCTTTGTTTTGTTTCTCAGAGTTTTATTTGTTTTTATGCCTGCGTTGAATTTTGCTCCCAAGGGTTTGTCTTAGGCCCTTTGTTAGTTAGCTAGTTGAACATTACCAGGAACAGAAGGCACTGGGGCTGGGAGACTGCACAAAACCAGCAGCTTCTAAAGCCAAGGACTGCAGGACTCTTAACTACTTGTGAGAGGAATTCCCCTTCATGTATACTCCTGAACTGCCCAAAAGGTCATTAATTGGTTATCTAAACTTAATTCCAAGAAGACACATGATAGCAAAGGAAGGAGCCTATATAACTCCCCACTGTCAGTTTCAATGGGCCTACGTCTGGGAGGAAAATACCCCTTAGGAAAGCTGTTTGTTCTACAGACTAGAGTAAATAAAGCCTGCCTACAGGTAGATTGACACATGGTTCCTCTGGCTTTTGCCTGCCTTTCCCCCTTGAACACAGGCATCAGCTCTCTCTCTCTTCTTTGCTACACAAACTGGCTGTCTTTGAATTCTTTTCATTGAAGTCACAAGGATTGAGAAGTCAAGGGAAGTCTGGAAGGAGAATCTTGAGACTCCTTCACCTTAGTACAAACCCTCATTTTTCTCTTTGAAAGTCTTAACTCTCACCATCATACTTTTTTTTCTGTTTTCACTTGACATCAACTATTTCTCTATTGATACAGAGATTTCATGATTGTCATTTTCTTAAAAAAAAAAATCATGATTTTCTGATTGTCATTTTAAAATGATTGCAAAAATCCAGCAGGTAAATAACTTTCCTTATTAGCCAATTAAGCACTTTCAATTTACGTTGTAAATTACTTAGACTGCTGTCCCTAGAAATATGTCTTTCCTGTCTTCAGCATTAGTCTCTTCATAAAAAGTTCTAGAGTAGGACACTAAAGGTATGATGTTTAAAAAAAATTGAAATGTAGCAGTTACTATTGTCAAAGACTATGGCATATTCAGCAAATAGCAGTGTCCTATTTCTACTTCTTCACTGGCTTGGGTATTTTCAATCATTTGCTAAATTAATCACAAAATGAGATTTTGTTTTAATGTTAATTTTTAAAATTCTTATTACATTTAAAAAACTTTGGATGTGTGTACATGCAAACACACACACACACACACACACACACACACACACACACACACAAGAGCAGCCAGTCAGAGCACCACTTACATAGTTGGTTCCATCCTGCCCTGTGGCCTCCAAAGCTAGAACTCAAGTGGTCAGGTCATCTCCACTAGCAGAGCCATCTTGTAGGGCCTCATGCTAATTTTTGAAATGCTGATTTGATTAGTCATCTGTTTCTTGTTCACTTTCCTATGTCTTATGTAGTCAGTATTCTTTCACACAGTCCTATTTGCTGAAGGTATCTTGTTCCCAGCCAGTGGTTTGTATTTCCTGCTCCTTATTGCTGCTTCAGCAAATTCGAATTGTCCTTCCTCTTAAAAATGAGTAAACACATGGGAGGCAGAGGCAGGCGGATCTCTGTGAGTTCGAGGCCAACCTGGTCTACAAAGTGAGTCCAGGACAGCCATGGCTACACAGAGAAACCCTGTCTCGAACAAGCAAGCAAAGATGAGTAAACAGTCATTGCTGGCGTGATCTCTATTTGTGATCTCTGAAACAGAGAATATTTCAATTAAAAGAATAGAAAACACCAGACTTGTACACTCACACCATGTAATTTAACATTTGAGATGCTGATACATTCTAGGTGTAGCTGAAGACTCTACCCTGAATGTACTTGTTTCTGAGTAAAAGTTGGTGTGAGTTTTATTAGTATTTTCTTTCTTCTTCTTCTTCTTCTTCTTCTTCTTCTTCTTCTTCTTCTCCTCCTCCTCCTCCTCCTCCTCCTCCTCCTCCTCTTCTTCTTCTTCTTTTCTGTTCCTTTTCCCCTTTCCAATGCTTTCCTTTATCCCCCTCAACCAGAAAGGGGGAGAGGAAGAGGGGGGAGGAGGAGGAGGAGGAAGACTAGAACTGTGTGAGCAGGGAGGACAGTGGGGAGGTGGGTAGAAGAGAGGAGAGAGTACAGATGCGTCCTCTTCTTGTGTGGGTTGCCTGTCAGTCCTCTACATTTTCTGAGGGGGGAAACATAATTTTGGGTCTTCCAATTAGGTCTTTGAACTATTAGTGTCTAATTTTTGGATACGGTATAACATAAGGGCCTGATTTTATTCTTTTGTGTGTGGGTATCCAGTTTTCCCAAAGCATGGTTTAAAGTACCAGTATTTGTCAATTAAGTGGTCTTGACAGTCTGTTTCCTGTGTGTGCAGGAATTTATTTCTGAGTTCTTTATCTCATTCTACAGTCTGGTAAGCCCTCTGGGTTTGTTATCTTTCTGGGACTTTTAATATTATTATTATTATTATTGTTATTATTATTATTGTTATTATTATTATTATTATTATTATTATTATTATTATTATTATTATTATTATTATTATATTTAATGTCCCTTAAGAGTCTATCAGAATTGCTTCTGGTGGGAGTCACACTGCTTTACTGAATATTTTGTGTGGTGAGGGCATTTTAATATTGTCCCCCAGTTCCTGCCTGTAGATACCAAACACTAATCAAGTGTCTTCTTTGATTTTCTTTAACAACATTCTGTAGTTTAAAAAAAAAAAAAGGCCAGTTTGGATAAAGTTTCTTTTTTTTTTTTAATGTTATCATGGTGGAATTATTTGCCTAACTTTTCATTCAGATTGTTAATGTATAGAAATGCACATAATTGCACATGCTAATTTTGTGGCATCCTATTTTACTCAAATCATTTCTAAATTTCCTTGCACTTAAAAATTCATCCTTTAGGCCAGGCGTGGTGGCGCACGCCTTTAATCCCAGCACTCGGGAGGCAGAGGCAGGTGGATCGCTGTGAGTTCGAGGCCAGCCTGGTCTACAAAGCAAGTCTAGGACAGCCAAAGCTACACAGAGAATCCCTGTCTCGGAAAAAAAAAAAAAATCACCCTTTAATAGTTTTCTCAATCAGGGTATGAATAATAAGTTTCATATTTCTATATCCGAGATAGCCTTCATGTGCTATTTGCATGTTTGTGTGTGTGTATATATATATATATACATATATATATATGTGCAGGTGTGTGTATGTGTGTGTTTGTGTGCATTTATTTGCATGTATATAAAGGCCAAATGAGGTCATCCAGTGCCCTCCTCTGATGCTCTCAGCCCTAATCTATTGAGACAGCAGCATCTCTCACTGAGCTCGAAGTTTATTCTGCTGTGCTGGTAGCCAGCAAGCCCCAGAAGTCCCCATCTCTGCCCCCAGCACTGGTTCCTCTGTTGCTTTTGACTCTCCAGCTATTCGCCGACCTAACAGATGGCTGAAGTATAGGCCCTAGACTAAAACATTGCAACTGCCAGTGAACTGGTTAGAAATCAAAGCTTTCAGGCCCGCCCCTGATTCTCCTGAATCCAGAAGCCAGCTTAAGAGTGCAGTGGTCTGTATTCTAAAATAAAGTCGTATCGACGATTCTGAGAGGTACTGGTGTGAGGCCCCTTGGGATTACTGTTTCTTCTTTCCCTCGCTGCTCTGTAGTTTGAGCTGCTTCTACATATGTGTTTGTTCCTGTCCTCCCCAGACCCTGTTCCGTTTGAATCTGTGTGTTTATGTCTATTGGTGAACCTGAAATTCTTCACCAGGGAAAGCTGCCTCTACTACGGCCTTAGTCATGCCTTCATCGTACAGAGTATGTGTTTGGCTTTCTCTTTATCCATAGCTGTTCTCTTTCATTTATATTTCCCTTTTCTCTGTATTTTCTATTCTGATTCAGTGCCGTGGAGTTGCTTTCCAGTGACTTCTTTTTTTTGTTTGTTAGTTTTTGTTTTTGTTTTTTTTTAAATTTTTTTTATTAATTCTTGTTACATCTCAATGTTTATCCCATCCCTTGTATCCTCCCATTCCTCCCCCCCCCCCTTTTCCCATTATTCCCCTCCCCTATGACTGTTCCTGAGGGGGATCACCTCCCCCTATATATTCTCATAGGGTATCAAGTCTCTTCTTGGCTACCTGCTGTCCTTCCTCTGAGTGCCACCAGGTCTCCCCCTCCAGGGGACATGGTCAAATGTGAGGCACCATAGTACGTGAGAAAGTCATATCACACTCTCCACTCAACTGTGGAGAATATTCTGACCATTGGCTAGATCTGGGAAGGGGTTTAAAGTTTACCTCCTGTATTGTCCAGTGACTTCTTTTGTCTCCGTCTTTTGATGGTATTTTTAGCTGGTACGGCATTTGGAACCGTGATGTGGCTTCACGCGTCCAGCAGTATAAACTGCAGCCCAGCCAGTGACGCTCTGGAGACTGTGCAGGAAAAGTGCTGCTACACTTTTGGGGTTTCAGGGGTGAGACAGTTTCTGAGAGTGGTTTTAATTTTATTCTTTCACCATGAGTAAGGTTCGTTATTTTTTGTAAATAAATGTCTGTTAATTGTCCTTTACCTATTTCTTAAAACTTTTTTAGTGCTTTTTAAATATTCATTTCACTTTTGTATATGGAAAATCATTCCTTATTTTGTGATATGAATTGTAATTGTTTTCTCGTGTGTTTCATTTTTATCTGCTTATGGCAACTTTTGTCATTCTTTGTTTGTATGAGAACAAAATAACACAATTTGTTTAGAGAGGAATCTAACACCTAATTGACAGGCTTATTACCCCTTGACTTGCTGATCCTATTTCTAAATGTCACTGGACATAGTGTTGAAATATAGAAAGCACTCATGAAATAAAAGATGTGTATAGTAAGAAAAATGTAATAAGCAAACTTTAAAATGTGTTCTCTGGTAATTTCATACATGAATACAATGTACTTAAATCATGTCCACCCCTTCTTCCCTCAAATGCCTCTTGGGAAACACACATGCACACACGCACATGCACACGTGCACACACACATGTACACACACATGGACACGCACACACACGCGCACACTCGCGCGCACATACACTCGTGCACGCACACACATGCACATGCACACAACACATGCACACACACACACGCACACACGCACACACGCACTCCTCTTTTCTTCACAACGATTCTCTCCTCTTTCTTCTAACCCATTGGATTAAATTAAGCCCAAGAATATAGGGAGTCACCTACCAAAGCAGGGGCAACTTACTGTGAGCAACCTCACTTCAGAAAACTGACTTTCCCAACCTCCGTGGCCAGTGACTGCCAGTGGCTCCTCAATTAGGTGTGGGGCCTCATGAACCTCTCCTTTCTCTGTGCTGAAGTGTCGGCTGGATGGATCTCATGTGTGTGTGTGTGTGTGTGTTGTGCTACCAACCCCAGCTGCTATGAGTTTTATCACTACAAAGATACTATCATGTCCAGGAGATATTATTATTCCACAGCAGTCTTTCCCCATCTCTGGCTCTTAGCATCTTTGTGTTGCTGAGTCTTGGGAGTGAAAAGGTGTGGTACTGATGGTGTATTTGGCACTGAGCACTACATAATCATTTATTCCCTGGGCTTTGGCCAGCTGGGAGTCTTTGTGTTGACTGCTGTAAAGCCATATGAAAGAGTACTACAAGGAGTCGTTAAGCTTCCACTTGAATGTGTCAGTTACAAACAGGTGGCTTTTGTCCTAAGAAGTAGTTGTCTTTGATGATGTGAAAAAAGTTTTACCTACAAATGTTGCTCAGAAAGAACTAATAATACAAAGTGGGTCTAGCTCTCCCTAAGAGAGTAAGCACCAGGAGAATAAAGTGTAGCACTAAGACATTGTTTTTAATTATTTTGTTCTCTCTGTTTTGTGTGTGTTTATTTTCAGACATGGGATGTAGCTTTATCGCGTACTGCTAGAGCCTGGGGGAAAAAGTGTTTGTATCAACGTAACACTCATTTAGATAAAGTGCATGAAGCCCATCCCATATTTAATGGTATTGGTGAAAACATGTGGGTTGGTCCTGAAAATGAATTTACTACGAGTGGTGCTATCACAAGTTGGCATGAAGAAAGGAAAAGTTATAATTTTCAAAATGACACTTGCGTTGATGATGATGACTGTTCTCACTATATTCAGGTATCTGAATTTTTAATATGATTATTAAATTAGTAGACTTAATTGCTTTACCTATTCTGTTTTAAATGTATAAGCTCAAGTGATAAAATTACTCCCTCAATACAATAAAAAAAAAAATTTAATCTTCTCTGAGCCTTTAAACATCCACCAACCCATCCATTATGTGAATCATACAAGAAATTGTCATCGTCTTCATACCCTCAAGACCAAGGGGGCTGTTCCGAAACTAGTGCACTGGAAAAATGGAGAAAAGGCTCTTTTAAAGAAAATGCCTTACAAGTCATGGACTGTGAGCAAACTTGAAAGGCGTCCTAATTCCCCACACATCAGGGGGCAGGCTATGTGGCTAATGGGTCAATTTCTAGTGTTATTTCCATGACTCATGCCAGCACTCCAAGGCCCACCTTCCCCTCCAGGAAATCAGCCACCTTTTATTTTGTGTGCTCGCCTTTATGATTTCACATAGTAACTTCAGTAGCTCATACTATACCAAAAACAGAGATCTTGTCTTCTACCCACATAGTCTCAAAACAACATGGCTCTACTTAATTTCTTCAATAAATATTTACGTCAGGCGTCAAAGAGATTTTGAATGAGGTTGAGTTTATGAAAAACATAACTTGATTTTTTTTTTTCGGTCAGCTTATATTTCCTGTAAAGCATAATTTTGAAATGTATCCGTTGCTTTAATTCTACTTTGTTTTTTTCTAGCAAATGATTTGTTTAAAGAGTTTTTGATCAGCTCTTTTTTTTTAAATCAGTCTCTCCTTCTTCCTTACTGATAGGAAGGCTAAACTTCTTCATATAATTTTAATCCTTTTCCTGTTGCTGCACTGTTTTCTGCTCTGTAATTCAAGCCAGCAAGCCATACTTGTTCCCTATATTGGACCTGCTAGACTTTGCTTCAACTCTATTTTATTGTGCTGTTTTTGCAGGTGTAGGAATTGGCCCCAGAGCCTTATACATATTACTAGGCAAGTTGATCCACCCTCATATTTCTGTTGTCATTTTGGTTTTCTCCAAGACAGAGTTTCTTTTATAAAGCTCTGACTGTCCTGGAACTTGCTCTGTAGACCAGGTTGACCTCAAACTCACAGAAATCCGCCCACCTTTGCCTCCTGAGTGCTGGGATTAAAGGTGTGCGCCACCACTTCCTGGCCGGAGTTTTGTATCTATTCCTTACTAGTTACTAACATTGAGATCACAAAGGGAATTTCTGAAGTGCCTCTCTTTATTCCTGGTGGTCTCCCCACTCCCCACCCCTCAATTCAGGGTCTGTTTTTTCTGTTATAGAGAGCAGATCTCTTCCTGGTCTTTTCTAATGAAAAGGCCAATACTTTGTTTCATTTCCTGATCCAACTTCCCCTATAAAAGGAAAGAGAGCCACTGGTGCCTTTGTTTACACTGTCATCTTGCTGGCTTCCCATCTGTAGCCCTGTTGTTCCTCTTTTCTCCCTTCCACTAGAAACCTCCACTCTTCCTCTTCTCTCTCTAATTTTCCTTCCTACAACCTTCTAATCTAATCACCTTTTCAGGTGTGACTTGCACTGGCTGAGAGCATTGTGCTGGGTCAGGCTCTTCAGCTCTTTCCTAGGATGTGACACTATGGCAGTCTTCACCTAAACACAGCTCTGGAAATGCTTCCTAAACTCATGACAGGGCCCTACCTGTGTCTGAGACGGTTTTTGATAGTCCCTGAATTTCTTGCTTAAAGATTCTGTCTGAATGGAATGCAGTATTTATAACCCACGGACTTCTGAATAAGCTTGACCTTTGACCTGCTTTCAGCTTGTTTGGGACAGCTCCTACAAAGTTGGTTGTGCTGTAACTCCCTGTTCAAGCGTTGGAAATATCAGATATGCAGCACTCTTCATATGCAACTATGCGCCAGGGTGAGTGATTTTAAAGTAACAAAATATATGAAATAAGATGAGACTACTCCAACTTTAAGTTTTCCTAACTTGTAATGTTTTTGAAATCTTTCCCAACTCTAAAAACTTTAAATACATGCTATTAATAAATGACTTCATAATGGCATATTTTAAATTTCATATGGGGTCAGTCACACTTTGAGTAAATTTGCTTTACTTACAAGCTCTCTAATGGTTACCACGCATAGGGAGGAAGTTGGCGTTGAGTAATTTATAATAATGGAGGAGCTGCTCCAGGCCTTCAGCTATTTTCCAAAGTAGTGTATTCTCAGATTTCTAATACAAGTTTTAAAACCCAAGCTATGTTGAAATTTATGTAGTAAGAATGTTTTAGAAATACATCAGTCTTGTAACATGAAGTACACTGAAACTAGCCACAAGATGGCTGTGTGGACTAATATAAGCCATACAAGAGTCCATTAACATCAGAGCTGGAAAAGCGCTTTGAAAGTCTTCAAGTCAGTCTACCCACTGGGAGCTTGAGTTCCCTCTACTTATGCACCAGGTGATTATTTTCGTTGTACTTGAGCATCTGTCACTCACGGCAACTAGCCACCTCCTGCTGGCCTGCTGGAAGTCCTAAGTCACATAACACTAGTAGTAACAGGACTATAACTTCCAAATAGGTGGGAAATATTCTAACGAACATCTTAAACAGAAACAAAGACTTGACTGCCTCCTAACATCACAGAATACTCCCTGGGACTAAACTAGGGAGGGCAAAGAGGAAAAAAAGAGAGAAAAGCAAGAAGCAAGGGAGGGAGAGGGGGAGGAAGGGAGGGAGAGAGAGGGGGAGGGAAGAAGGAAGGAAGGAAGGAAGGAAGGAAGGAAGGAAGGAAGGAAGGAAGGAAGGAAGGTTTATGAATCAATCTCATTGTTTACTGGTTGTTTTCTCCTAGGTAAGAGAAAATAAATGAATTTTCTTAACTGAACCATCTTAAAATAGTTAAACATGGAAACAACAATGTTTAATTAACATAAATTAACAATATAACTAACATACATTTAATTCACACTGTGTAACATAAAAACTGATTCTCTCCTTACTCCCTGCTTTTTTCTAGAGGAACCCTGACAAGGAGGCCTTATCAAGCGGGGCCGTCATGTACTCGGTGTAGCGCTAAGGACAAATGCACAGACTTCCTATGCAGTAAGTGAAATAAACCTGTAAGACATAGGACAGGAAGAGAGCAGAGAGCTTGACGCACAACTTACTGGCTCTGACTCTGACGCTGTCACTGTACTACCAAAGCAGTGTCGCCTGTAGGTGCTTACACGCTGCAAAACCTTCTTGGCTCTCCATGGTCCTAACACTCACCCAAGAAAATACAAGAATTGCAAATTAAGAAAAACAAAAGAACTAACAGTTATTTCTGTGAAAGAGCTTCACAGCCAACTCCCTAAATAGTGCCCAGTTTGACAATGGCTTCTTTAAAGCAAAGAATGTACCCAACATACCCATAAAAAGAAAAAGGAGTATTTAAGAAATCTTTTCTTTTTGTTCTCCATCCCTGGGGAGATAATACTTAGTATTATCTTAGTAATACTTAGTAGTATGTATTCAGAGAAAAATGTAGAAGTATATCCAATTAATTTTTCTTTTACTTCTTCCAAATATAAGAACTTATAGTCCAAAGCCATAACTACAGCTGGAATATACAGCATTTAGAAGAATGCCATGAGAAATAAACTCCAAGCACATTTTACTTTTGTGGGAAAACAAAAAATTAAAAAAAAAAAAAACACTAGCTAAAAACCACTGGGGGACCATTTCCGTGTGGCACTTTGTGTTGAGTGTAACTAAAAACCACTGGGGGACCATTTCCGTGTGGCACTTTGTGTTGAGTGCATGCTCATTTTGCCGTACTTCAGTTCTCCTGAATCACAATGCAGGGAGCCTGCTGCTGTACGGCGTGCTCAGACTGCCAATGAGGAACATGGTGACTCAGGTGCTTATGCTTAAGTCTTCCACTTTGTTTTCTGCTTATTTGCTTTTCCTATTTCCTTTTCTCTGCTTTTTCTTTGGATTTTAAAAACTTCTTTATGTTCTGTTCAACTCATCTACAATGACTGATACTGCTCTGTATGGGACTTTCAGTACTTCTTTCACTAATAACTACATACATAGTTAATGTTTCATTCTACTTAGAATCAGTAACTGGCCCCTTCAGTTGGAATACAGAGCTACCCTGGCCCTTCCTCTGCAGCCCACAGCTGCAGGTATTCCATACATGCCTTGAACATATCACAGGGATGCTTTTATTTTCAACTCTCAATATATTTAAAGGAATTGAAGCCAAACTTTGTATTCTAGACGAACAGTTCTTATTGGGGAGCATGCAGGAATTGTTGATACATAGTTCACATGAGTACTTTTCCAACAAACTCGTGAAGATGACTTTCACCAAAAATATGGGAAGGGAAGAAGCTGAAATGAAAGATGTTTTTAGGAATCGCATCCTAATTAATAGACTGAAAAGATAATCTGAGCAAGTTATTATTACCAAGTGTAAAAGTAACACTATTCACCAGATGTAGTTATTGTCTTGGAGGCTAACTGAATGAGCTCACACTTTCTAGTTCTCTCTGGCTGGCCGGCTGGTTCGACTCAGCTGCTCTGGCCCAAACTCCTATCCAAGCTGCCTGATTCAAACAGGCTTCTCTCAGCTTCTCACTGAATTGCTTTGGTTGACCTCAAACTAACTCTGGCAATTTGTTCTAATCTTCTGGCTCCTTCGCCCCTCTGGCTCCTTCCGCTTTCATCTGTGCCTACCTTGTTCTCTCTATAACCTGTCTCTGTAAAACTGTCACAGTAAAAACTGCCTCTAAATTGAACTCAACCAAACTTGACACCATTGCATTGATGGAACTCAGCTGACAGACCAGAACTGAATTGAACTAAGCAAACTGCATGAACTCAGCTCAACTGCACTCACTGGATTCAACTGAACTGCACTCACACGAGGCTGCTCTTAAGATGCCTCCGTTTCCTGTCTGTTCTTGTGCTGAGTTTTATGTGTCCTATCTCTGACTCCTTCGTTCAAATCTTTCTCTGATCCATCACTTTGTCTGCACTTCAATTAGATACCAGTTTCAAACTTGACTGCTTCCTTCTACAAGGTCACTTTACCTTCAGGGTGTGGGATTAAAGGTGTGTACTAAAGGTGTGTCTGTATTCCAGCCAGGGGGATTACAGGTGTGTCGTCATAGCTAGATAACACAGACCTAGAAGATCTTTGAACGTGATCCTTTGCCAGAGTAGCCATGTTGCAGGATTAAAATTCCTCTGCAACCAGGAAAAATGTAACAAGAAATTTTAGCATGATAAACAATGACATAATTTAGCCAAGCTTGGGGTGCATGCCTTCAGTTCCAGCACTCAGGAGGCAGAGGTGGATGGATCTCCGTGTTCAAGTCCAGCCTGGTCAACAAAGTGAGTTCAAGGACATGCATGGCTGTTAAACAGAGAAACCATGTTTTGAAAAACAAAAATAGATAGATGGTAGATAGATAGATAGATAGATGATAGATAAATAATAGAAGAAAAATCTAATTAACACATAGCATACATACATGAAATTATCAAAAAATAATAAAATATAAAAATCATGCAATTAATAAAATGGGAGAAGAAAGATATAGATTCATATTTTCATATCCTTTATATCCAGGAGCCAAAAATAAGGTTTAAAAGCTGACAGACATGGGCTGGAGAGAAGACTCAGTGGACAGCTAGCTCATGAGACACAACCCCTAGTCTCCACAGGCATGCGCATGCGTGCATGCACATATATCATATATAAACATACATAAATCTTTTCTTCAAATGCAGATAAACAAATATAAATGAACAATGTAATAAGCAAAAACTACTGGTGGTAAGTGAAGAAACATGCTGAAAAAGAATGCTCTGTGACAGTCCTGCTTCTGCTTAAGGATCAATAAATACACATGCCTCAGCAAGAGAGCTACACATCCTCTAGAGACGGACTCAGCACATAAAGTATAAAGTACAAAACACTACAGTGACATCAAAGGTACAACAGAGTTCAGTTCCGTCTCCAAGGACCCTAACAAATAAATTCTAAGTTTCACCAAAGAGATAATGCGAGGCAAAACCCACAACAGAGTTGTGTTTCCCATACATTGTCTACTCACTTATCCTCTTAGTGGAAGTCCAGAATGATTGGCTTGGAAAGGAAGTGGATCCAGGTGGGGGGGAAGGTGGGAAGGAACCGGGAGGAGGGGCGGGGGGGCGCGGACCGGGGGGGGGTGAGGGGAGAGACAGTAATCTGGGTATATTATGTGAGGAAAGAATCTATTTTCAATAAAAGGAGAAAAAGGATTGTCTGACCCTCTCCACCCAGTTAAGCAGACGAGGATTGTCTACTTTCAAATGTAATTATCTCATTGGAAAAAAAAAAAAAACCTAAAACCAGTGAAACCCAGGTGGTAGGCTTAACCTTGCTGTCTCTGAAATGAAAACGAACCTCAATGAAACAAGTGAGTCCGTAGTAATTTGGAGCAGTATAAGTGGAGAAAGATGGCGCTCTCCATTGCGAGAGTGGGAGGGATCGCTAGAGTGGCGCCCTCCATTGCGAGAGTGGGAGGGATCGCTAGACTGGCGCTCTCCATTGCGAGAGTGGGAGGGATCGCTAGAGTGTAGAAGTGGCTGACTCAGCTAAGGTGACACAGTGCTTTGGAGATGCCATCAGCACTAGAATTCACATCTGCTTAGTCTTACATTTCTCTAGCCAGCCAGGCTGACTTTTACTAAAGAGGAGTATTGGGTACTGATGCGTGGCTACGAACTGGAGCAGGACATCAAAGACCGTCATGCCTTAGAGCAGTGCTTCTCAGTCTTCCTAATGCTGTGACCCTTTAATACAGCTCCTCACGCTGTGCTGTGTAGTCTTTTATTTCCTCTGATGAAGGCGTGAGAGTCGCACCCAAACTGTGTGAATACACACCTTAGAATGAGCCCAGAGCATTTCTTTCTCTGGTCTAACTCTCCCTAGACCCAGGCCTGGAAGCTTCACACTCCCATACAGTCTAATCTTCCAAACTGACTGATTCAGTCCAGCTTCTTTGCTTCTGCCTGGATTGTTGCTTGGCCTCCTACTAACCTTGGCAACCTGTTGTAATCTTCTGGTTCCATCTCGTTCCCTGGCTCGTTCTGTCTTCACCTGTGTTTAGCTTGTTCTCTCAGCAACCTGTCTGTTAAAATGTCATACATACGCACCCCTTTTTCTTTCTCTCTTCTCTAAAGTAGCCTCTCTTTCCCACAGTGTTCTTCTGAAAGTTGGGTGTGTCCTATCTCTGACTCATTCTGTCAATTTTTTCTCTGACTTGTTACTTTGTCTGCCCCCGCCCCCCACGCCTGCAGTTAGCTCGTCCTTTCAAAATGGCTGCTTCCTTCTACAAACTAACCTTACCTTCATTGTGAGGGATTAAAATGTGTACTAAGGGCATGTCTGAATTCCAGCCAGGTCATACCGTAATCCAGGGCGTGTCTGCCTTCCAGCTGGAGCACACAGACCTAGGAGGTCTTTGAGTGTGATCCCTTGCCAGAGCAGCCACGTGGCTGGACTAAAATTCCTTTACGGTGGTGGTCCACAGCCATAAAAGTATTTTGTTGCTACTTCATAACTGTAATTTTGCTACTGCTATGAGTTGTAATGTAGGTATCTGATATGCAGGCTATCTGATAGGCAACCCCAAACAAGCCACAGCCCACAGACTGAAAACTGCTTCCTTAGATTCTGTGAACATGACAAATGGTAGCATTAACTTCGGGAAAATTCTTATAGAAGTAGAAAAAAGAGTGTATATATTTAGTAGTCTTTATTTTTCTTTCTAGGTAATGCAGATCGTGACCAAGCCACATGTATGTATTGTTGTCTTTTATTTGTTAAACAAGTTCACCATTTCACATGAAATATAGCTTTCTTCAATTTCTTCTTCACTTACAGATTACCACTTCTGGTACCCACCTTGGGAAACACCCCGCCCACTTGTGTGTGACCCACTGTGCTTATTTATCTTTTTACTGAGAATAGCATCCTTTGCGCTGTGTGTTGTCATCGTTCTGATAATACAGTCTCGATTCCCAGATATCTTAGCGGAAAAACAGATGCTATATGAGAGTAAAAGGTTTTCAGCAGAGGAGGAAATGAAAACGGAAGATGAGGAAACAGAGGTGGATGAGGAAGGAGAAGACTATGAGGATAACCCAAAACAAGCCAAAGCCCAATAGGAAAAGAAATCCCAAAACACTGGAAAATAGAGTGCTGTATAAACCTCAATTATAATATTTTTTATTTTTTCTATACTTATTTAACCAACTTAAATTAGGAAACAAAACTGACTAGGAATAAAAAAGCTTTTATTGTAATGAAAATATTTAAGCTCTTAAAAGACACAGAGAGCCGATAATAGGAACAGCACCACCAACAAAAATTGTCTTAAGATTTCATTACGGTATCTGATAAAAAGAGGGAATATTTATGGTCTATTTTTCTGTGTAGAGTTTTTATATGAGTTAATAATTATCTGAAGTGTTAAGTTAGATGAAATTATTCATGCAAGATGCTTAGGACCATTCCAAGTTTAGAATACCCATTTGATAGGCATTAGCTTGTTTTTAATATTACTATTATAGTGACTAGTTGTATTTTCTATGTGATATCAACACATCAGATATTGTCTGTATTTATATGTATTTGTGAAGTAGTTTACTTGATACTAGTCCCACTGATCAGAAGAGAAATGTATAATTTTCACTTCATGGTCAGTAGTTCTTCAAAAACTTTCTGAAAATTTTGTCATGTAGGTTCAATAAATGCAAAAGTAATTCATTGTAAATGAGTGCTATAGCTCCTTCCACATTTATATAAAAAGTACATTTCAAGTTATTACTTATAATTACGCAGTATGTTTAGTAGAACTTTACACACTTGTGGGAAAAATAAGTTTTCATATGAATGTTAATATTAATAAATTAATTGAATAAAATTTTAGCCTGGCAAAAAATATAAAATGTCATCAAATCTGTTCTTATCCATTGTAGTCATTTTTTATATGACTAGCATTATATTAAAAGCTTGTCCTGTAATCAGGCAAATGATAATTACACAAAAACAACAACAAACAAACAAAAGAACTACCAGCCTAGACTACCTTCTTTGACCTAAGTTTCTAGGATTTTATTGTTGGCTTTGTTTCCTTTGTTTTTCAGGAGATCTAAATTGTAGAAATCGATGTGTTTTCTGTTATAAAGTTATCCACTTCTACCCAGCATCCTAGGAAAAAGGGTTGGGTAGGAAGTGAGATGGTTCTCTCTGGTGGCTGAATTGACTGTTACTAGTGCATGTTTGTGTTCTACTTGGTAGCCTCCCAAGATGCCTCCATATGATTGTTTAATCCTCAGAACCATTGTGTGGAGCTGTCATTGTTCTCTGCATTTGAGGTGAGACATCTGGCTTTGGCATGTGAGTGGCTGAGCTAAACCAGGATTAACAACATCTTCATCTCTGTACACTTTGATGCATTTAGACTTATCAATTCTTTTTGACCCCATTTTTAATCTCCACATTTGGCCAAGTTGTTTTGTCTCAGAGAATTTGAATTGGAGTGTCCTATAGCCTTCAGGACACTGGTTATTCTGCACAATAATAAATTACTTGGTAGTGCCTTTCACATCACCACCTGGTATCTCATGTCCTTGAATTTTCTTTCACAAGTACGTGCTAAGTGTCAGCTCTAGCTCCCTGCAAGCTCTTATACCTCTTGTTCTGGGACACTTAGTTTCTAACTTTCCTTTTTATTAAACAAACTAGAGTTTAATATCTTCAGTGAGCCCATGAGATTGACAATGCAAAACCCAGAGATGTCTGGGAGAATTAACCTTTTTTGTGTGTGTGTTTCCGTGGTATGGAGTTGAAGGACGCACTTTAGTTAAGTATCCTTGCCTGGCCTGGAAATTTGTCGTGGGGGGAATAAGCAAACATTTGGTTCAAGCCTTAAAGTGCTGTGCATTCCATCCTGCATCCTGATACTCTAGAGTGTACTGAGATACCGCCGGCCCATGTAATCTCTAGCAAGTGTCTGTAGAAGACTTCGTGAAGGAACGCTCCAACACATGTCTAGGCTCAGAGAAAGAAAGGTACACTTCTGTGGTGGCCTTTTTCTTGGGACTGGGGGGAGTCCCCATACACTACTAAGTAACCCCTCTGTAAGCAAGCCCAATAAATTCGTCAGCTCCCTCCAAGTGAAGCTGGGGGCATTTTGCCTTGGTTTGTCCTTGGCACCTAAGGAAGAGAGGTAGGCATTGCTTAAGTCCCCCTCTGGGAAAGAGCGTTAGCAACACTTGGCACAGCTGGCAGGATATGACAAAGCTAAGGATGAGTTTGAGCAGAGCAGTGCTGTTGTCCCTAAGTGGGAGAATTCACTCCCTCTTCAACAAATGAAGTGAAGTTGATTTGGGGGGATAATTGCAGAGGACATTTTGATGTGGTGATTGACCCCTGTCAGACTTGTGGGGGTAGTGCTTGAGACATGAACAGGGCAGGGAGTAGTAAGAAATGTCACTACAGTCAAGCCATCTGGGCAGGAGCAGTCTCTCGGGGAAACCTCAGGGTGGCAGTCTTCCAGGGATGGAATGGTACCTTAGCGATGGGTGGGTGAGGTCTGCCCTGGATAACATAATGTGGTTAGCATAACAACCAAAGGTCTAAAAGCAGGCACTACCAGACCTGAAAGTAGCACATCAGGGGCAAAAAATATCAGCAAGCAGCTGCAAAGGCGGCAGCCTGGATGCTGCTGTGTGCAGTAAGAAAAGCAAACTGGAGGCGCGATGGGGGAATTGCAGCCAGAAGTGGATCTCAGGTCGGAGTCTCAGGTCTTGGCCTCTGACTTGGCAGGGAAATGGGACAATAGTGAAGAAGTGGAGGGATTTGCATACTGTCCTTTACAGCAGGGACCCTTCCTGGGACACCGAACCCTGGAACCCTATGGGAGGAGTCAGGGAGCTGAGGAAGGGAGAATCCTGGAAGCAGTCGAAGGCTCTCCTCGGGTCCTACATACCTTTAACACAGAGAAAGGGAAATCTTCTTCAATAACCTGACATTTCCAGGGACCAGTGGACTCTAAAGTGCCTCACCAAGGATTATTTCCACACTCCCACTATTCATTTTGAGGCGGCACAGGGCTGTTCTGCCCAGCCTCTGTCTAAACGTCTTCTTACAGATGGCGCAGCATAACGCTAAACATGGAGCATTTTACTGATTTGGACACTTGGTTAAGAGACAGGCCAGTGCACCGGAGGCAGCAAGTGTGGGGGCAAAGGTGTTGCTGTGAAATTCCTGGTATGGTTGGGAAAGACACAAGTGATAACCATCAAGGTATCTGGGGAGAGTTTGCAGTAGCCTGCACTTGCAAACACTAAAGAGTAGCCAAAAAAAAAAAAAAAAACAGGTGCTCCTAGAAGCCACGAGAAGATTGATTGCTATGCCAGCTGGGTTTTATGTCAACATGATTCAAGCTTGAGTCAGCTGAGAAGAGGTTGGACCCTCAATTGGAAATATACCTCTGTGAGGTCCAGCTGTTGGGCATTTTCTTAATTAGTGATTGAAGGGGGAGGGCCCATCCCACTGTGGGTGGTGCTACCACTAGGCTGATGGCTGGGTTCCCTAAGAAAGCAGGCTGGGCTGAGCAAGCCTAGAGGGACTAAGCCAGGAAGCAGCACTCCTCTGTGGCCTCTGCATCAGCTCCTGTTTCCTGGTTCCTGCCCTGTTTGGGTTCCTGCTCTGACTTCTTTTAATGATGAACTGTGATATGGAATATGGAACCGTAAGTAAAACCCTTGCCCTCCTCAAGTCTCTTTCGGTCACAGTGTTTCTCCAAAGCAATAGTCACCCTAACTATGACTGGTAATCTCAGTGCAAGTTACTCTCCGTGGGGTTGTTGGTTACAGAGGACGCTGAAACAGTACAGGTTTTTTGCCGCAGTTGTTAGTTGTATTCCAGAACTGGATGTTTAAGACTCTTTTGCTAAAGGCATTGCATGCTTTGTCTGCCGTGCTTGGAGAAACAAAGCGAGGGCTGGGCCCCAAGTGTCCCCTCCCTGTCAGCCAGCTCTTGTCGTGGCTGAATTTTTACTAAAGATGCTGGGGAGAATTAAGAGGTCCCGTATACCTCACACTGAAAGTGCCAAGCACATAAGTGCTTATGCATAGACCCACAGTTCTGGTTGGGTTTAAGGACAACTTCACACGGGGGAAAATCAATCTGGTACCTAGCGCAGGGAACTGGAAATCAATAGCCAGGGAAGTCATAGGTTTCCGTGGAGAAGCAGCTACTACGGTTGCCACGTTTCTGTTCAGTACTGAAGGCCATGTTATTACTGCATCGTTTATTCCCGCAGCCGGTGCCCATTTGGGAAAAATTCTGTTTCTGGTTTTCATTCTTTTCCTCACATTTTGTTTTGTAGTAAACACACCCCCACCCCCTAACTTGCTAACAGCTGTGAGGTAAAGCCACAACGGAAGGGCACAAGGTTCATTCCCTCATTGGATTTAGATGAGGATAGACAGACATCTATGTCACCGCCCTCTGGGGACCTTGTGGAAGAGGAGGCCAGGAAAACGAAGGAAGACGAGGAAAGGGCAGAGAGGCTGGACATTGTACAGGACTATCCTCCTGGCTAAACAACCGCCATTTTGAGGAGTGGAGCTGTACCGGCTTGCATCTCTTCACAGAGGGGTGAGGAGGATCAGGAGACTCAGCTGCGTATCCAGTCGCTCCCGACCACCTGGTGTACGAGGTAACCTTGTCCTAGTTGTGCAAGGCCTCTGGAAAGGGCTAGAGGTTAGGGGATGGAGAGGCTCCATCCATGCAGCTAGGGAAGGTCATCCTTCCTTGATAAAGAGTTATGTTGTGGCATTTGCAGGGACAGTCCCTACACTCTAGTAAGTAACCCTGTCACCCGTGCTTTATAAGGAAGCACAATAACCTCATCAGTCCCCCAGAGTGAGCTTTGGGGGAACTAATACTTTGGTCTGTCCTTGAGTCTTGAGAAGGAGGGTGGATATTGTTTATGTCCTCCACAAGAAAATTTTTTGTTATTGTCTTTTGGTTTTGTTTTTCGAGACCGGGTTTCTCTGTGTAGCCTTGGCTGTCCTGGAGTCACTTTGTAAACCAGGCTGACCTCGAACTCACAGCGATCCGCCTGCCTCTGCCTCTCAGTAGTGCTAGGATCAAAGGCGTGTGCCACCACACCCGGCCCCCCCCCCCACACACACACAAGAATTTTAACATCTGCTAAATTAACACACTCTAAATGGTGTATCTAATAATTACAAAGATATTTGTAAGCCCAGTACAGGGGTTGATGACAAATGCCTAATAAGGGGACTAAAGCTACTCTGACGCAAATCGGGCTCTGGAGGGCTATAAAATACACAGAAGTGTCAAGGCAGATATGACTGTTTCCGGGAACTTCAGTCCTCCTTGATGAGGAAGGGAAAAGGCGGTGTAGCCCTAGGACATAGACTCAGGTTGACGTCTTTGGACTGTGAACTTCAGTGCTTTTCGGCCCTCCTTTGCCCTTGGGCACGTCGCGGGGGTGGGGGTGGGGGATGGGAGGGGGTGGGGGGCGGTTGGCAGGGAAGAGGCCTCAGAATAGGGTATTTCCCTCAGTGAGTCCAGCTGAGTTCTGATCCTGAGGTGTAGGAGTTTAGATTTATTCTATAGCCTCTGCTGAGAGAAGACCTTGTTAAATGAAGGTGCTCTCAGGGCCATTTCACGGGACTGCTCCCCTACCTGAGAAGCCTAGGGATTTTCCTGCGGTATTTACAACTAGGATCTGGCAGAGTTCCTGGAGATTAGGAGAAAAAAAAAAAAAAAAAAGCAAGGCCCCTGGCTCCCTTGATTGGGTTCCCGGAAGGCTGGTTGTTTTAATTTTTTATTGTATTCTTGGACAATTTTCTAAATGTATATAGATAGCATTCTGGTATCTCTCACCCTCAGCCTTTTCCTATCTCCCTCCCACCATCAGTTTTAACTCACCCTCTTCCCTACAAATCCCTTCCTCATGTTCATGGCCTTTCGTTCTGTTTTGTAACCCTCTGTTTATCCAGGGTCCCCCCTGTGATCACGAGTTTGGAACTGTCCACTGAATCCTAGTGGGTTTGCATCCCTATTTCCCCCTTCTCCCCAAGCCCCAGTATATAAACAACTAAAACCAGAGGCTGCCTCTTCCCTAGAATCCACTAGTAGTAGCTCATAGTAAGCCTGGAGGGACAGGGCCCTGTAAGCCTCTCCCAGCCTGTGACTCACTAACGATCGGCCCAATCTCGAGAGCGCTGCGGATGTGGAGGTTTAGTCACCTTCGAGCCTCTAGCAGTTCATCAGTTCCGGTTACAGCTTTCCGAGGCAGAGGCTGCTCTCTAGTCGCCCGGTAAGTTTTCAGTCCCTTGCCCGGTCCTGCCTGGGTTCTTTAGTGGATTCAAAAGGGGCTGCTGACTTTTTATTCCATCCGATTTTTCTTTTTAAGGCAGAGTAGTTCACTTCCAAGGACCTTAGAAAACCACACTGGCTTTGAATGGATGTGATTTTATTTGGGATTATAGTTAATCCATACTGTA
Source organism: Acomys russatus (assembly GCF_903995435.1). NCBI lineage: Eukaryota > Metazoa > Chordata > Mammalia > Rodentia > Muridae > Acomys > Acomys russatus. Next base: position 32,723,789 of record NC_067167.1, on the reverse strand, counting down.
AATAGTGAAAGTCAGCAAATCTCAGTGCAGCTCTCCAGTTCAGGAATCTAGCTCCTTATTTATTCAGTTAATTTCTATGCCATCAGATGCAGGAAAGTAAGCAAGCGCTCCACCACTGCCCTGCCTCCCTGCCAGCCATCTCTTCTTCCCTCTGTGGGAACTGTACTTTTCTTCTCTGCCTGGAACCTCTTTTCTTTCATGGTTGTTGGGTTTACTTTTGGTGTTTTGTTTTTGTTTTGTTTTCTGAGACAAGGGTTCTCTGTGTAGCCTTGACTGTCCTGGACTCACTTTGCAGACCAGGCTGGCCTCGAACTCACAGAAATCCGCCTGCCTCTGCCTCCCAAGCGCTGAGATTAAAGGCGTATGTAAAGTATTTTTCCCAGACTCTTAAATTCTCCCCTCTTCCCTTGATATGATGCATTCTAGCGAGGACTGTATGTTAACAATTTTATAGTTCCTATAAGTTGTATTTGATGATAGTTCGTATGTTAACAGTCAAGTTGCCTGTGCATGACAATTCATCTCATTTAAATACTAAAAAGCTATTAAAAATCAGCATTTTTAAGCATCTAGGAATTATTAACTGTCCTTTTAAAAGTAGACTATAATTTCAGTTTTAATGTGATCAGATCTATCAAGCAATTTATGTAGCTTAAAAGCAAGAAAATACTTTTGCAGATCAATGAGAAAACATTGTCTCATCATATAAACTTCAACGCTGAGTTGTTAATGATCTCTGGACCGTCCCTTCGATGATGAGACCATAGAGGTACAGCAATGGTCTTTTTGTGTTGCTTTGCTTTATAAACCCCCCCAAGTGGCACCCAAGAAAACCTTTTCTCAAAGTAGATCCTGAGCTATGTGCTGGCACAAGGAAGTAATACCCTCACCCTCCAAATCAGAACTAGCTACCATATTTATTTACTAAAACCAACGTACCAAAGTACAGCAGACTAGATGACTAACAACAAATGTATTTGCTCACATTTTTGGAGGATGGAACCCTAAAATCCAGGTCTTGGCCAGACCTGTGTTCCTTCCAAAGCCACTGAGGGCATGGATGCTTCCGTGACTCTTGAGCTGGCCGCAGAAGTTACATGAGTTCTGGTAAATAAGCCCAGTCTCTGCCTCCGTCTTCCTGTGACCCTTTCCTCCGGTTTGTTTACATATGGCTCACGCTCTCTGTGTCTGGACTCCTTCTAAGGGCAGCAGTTACATTGGGCAAGGCAACCCAAATGGCCCCCTTTTAACTTGACTGCACCTGCAAGGATCCTCCTCATCCTGAACTAGAAGAAATCAGGATTTCACCTTTTTGTAAGTTACGTCTGTTGGTTTTGTCCAGTTGACACGAATTAGAGACACCTGGAAAGAGGGAACTGCAACTGAGGAATTGCCCTCACCAGATTGGCCTGTATGCATGTCCTTGAGGCTTTATCTTATTTAATGATTGGTGGGGGTGGGGGTGGAGGCAGGCCCACCCATTGGCAGGTGGTCCTGGCTTTACAGGAAGGCAAGTTTAGCAAGATGGTAGCAAGCAGCATTTTTCTTCAGTCTCTGTTTCAGTTGGAGCCTCTAGGTCTCTCCCTCATCTTCCCTGGGTGATGGACTGTAAGCTCCATGATGAAATCAGGATTTCCTTACCCAGGTTGCCTTTTGGTCATAGTGTTTATCACGGCATCAACAAGCAATCTAGGACAGGGGGTCAAAACTCAACCTATATAATAGGGGGTTTGGTTCAAAATGCCAGCCATCTCTCTGAATAATTTTTTGGCAAGGAATTTGTTTTTCCACACACCGTGCAAAGTAGACACTCCCTGTTGTATCTCTACTCTGATAAGCACTATTCTTTCCTTCCTTTGTATGCTGCAGTGAGTCAGGTGACCATGAGATTAAAAAGTGTGAGTGGAAAAGCCATGTGCTGCTAAGAATGAAACAAGGATACTAGGAGAGCCTAAACTGCTGATGGTATTTTTTTTCCTTTAGTTTTTTGAGACAAAATTTCTCCTTGCAGCCCTGGCTGTGCTGGACTCACTTTGTTGACCAGGCTGGCCTCGAATTCACAGAACTCGCCTCTGCCTCCCCCAGTGCTGAGATCACAGATGTGCACCATGGTGCCTGGCTGTTGATGGTCTCTTATTACTGCTTTACTTGTTCTAGATTGCTCTCGGCAGTCTCTGGGCTTCTGAGCTGAGAAAAGTGACGTGTCATTTAGCCACAGCAAATAATAAGTTTTTGTACGACGAACATACTTTCTCTCCCTTTTGAAGACAACTTCAAAAGGGTGAAGGTGAAAATGAGCCGACCTGTACTTTGAAGATTGTCATTGTTTCAGGTGTGCCCCGGTTCAACTGCTTATACAACCCTTCTAAAGTCAGTCCTGTTTGTTAGCGATTTAACATGGCATGTCCTGCAAGCTCCACAGAAGCAGATGGCACCTTTGAAAAATAATTAGTGTGTATTCCAAGTGACTTGGCCCCACATTCAGTACAATTCTGGCGACACATTTATTATGTATAGCCTTTATTATGTTAGGGTATTGATCTTTCTGTCTAACTGGTCCATGGATTTTATCATAAACGAATGTTGGATTGTGACAGACGCCTTTTCTGTGTCCATGGAGACTGGACGGTGTCCACTTGGTTGACGTGATGGACTGTGTTGAGCCATTCTTGCATCCCTGAAATGAAACCAACTTGATCATGCTACATTCCTTTTTGATATTTTTACGGAATTTGATTTGACAGCACGTTGCTGAGAATTTTGCCGTCTACTTTTATCGAGGAGATTGGTGTACAGTAATGGTTCTCGACCCCTTTGGGGGTTGAATGACCCTTTCATGGCGCTGCATAGCAGACAGCCTGCATCTGTATATGTACATCAGAATTCATAAAAGTAGTAAACTTACAGTGATGAAGTGGCAACAAAAAATTTTTATGGTGGGGGAGAGGGGCACCACATCATAAGAAACTCACAGAGATCTGCCTACCTCTGCCTCCCAAATGCTCCAAATTTGTTTTTACTTCATTTATAATTTAATTTAATGTGTATAGCTATTTTGCCTGCATGTACGTATGTGTACCACATGTGTGCCAAGGACAGCATCAGATCCCCTGGAAGTGGGTTACAGACAGTTGTGTAAGCTACCATGTGGTTGCTGGGAATTAAACCCAGGTCCCTCTAAAAGAGCAGCCACTAGTATTAACCGTGTAGCCATCTCTCCAAGCTCTCTAAACTGTGTGTGTATTTGCATATGGCCCACATGCACCTGTAGAAGAGGGGCACTCATTAGGTGATAGGGATTTTTTTTTTCTTTTTTTAAATTTAAATAACTTATTCAGGTTTCACCCTGATTGTTATCCCCTCACTTGTATCTTCCCATTCCCCCCTCCCTCCCTCTTTCTCCCTATTCCCCTCCTCTAGGCCTGTGACAGAAGGGGACCTCCTCCCCCACCATAGGATCACAGTCTATCATGTCTCATCCTGGTAGCCTGTTTCCCCTTCCTCTGAGTGTCACCAGGCCTCCCCACCAAGGGGAAGTGGTCAAATATGGGGCATCAGAGTTCATGTCAGAGTCAGTCCCTGCTCTCTACACAACTGTGGAGAATGCACTGTTCATTGGCTAGATCTGAATAGGGGGTTTAAATTTACTGCATGCTTTGTCCTTGGTTGATACAGTAGTTTGTGCAGGCCCCCCTGGGTCCAGATCCGCCAGCCTTGATGGTCACCTTTTGGGGCTCCTGAACCCTCTGGGTCCTTCCATCTCCCTATTCTCCCATACCCCTTTCACCTAGACTCCCAGTAGCAAGTCCCAGCATCTGTCCCAATCCCCTGCTGAGTGATGACTCTCAGAGGACATCTATGTTAGGCTAGTATCCAATTATAAGTGAGTATATACCATGTATGTCTTTCTGGGTCTGGGTTAACGCACTCAGAATGATAATTTTTAGTTCCATCCACTTGCCTGCAAATGTCAGGATTTCCTTGTTTTTAATAGCTGAGTAGTATTCCATAGTGTAAATGTACCACAATTTTTTATCCATTCTTCAACTGAGGGATATCTAGGTTGTTTCCAGATTCTGGCTATTACAAATAAGGCTGCTATGAACATGGTTGAGCATATGTCCTTGTTGTGTGGTGGAGCATCTTCTGGGTATATTCCAAGGAGTGGTATAGTTGAGTCCTGAGGAAGCCCTATTCCCAGTTTTCTGGGAAAGCACCAGATTGATTTCCAAAGTGGTTGTACAAGTTTGCACTTCCATCAGCAGTAAAGGAGTGTTCCCCTTTTTCCACATCCTTGCCAGCATGTGCTGTCACTTGAGTTTTTTATCTTAGCAATTCTAATGGGTGTAAGATAGAATCTCAGAGTCATTTTGATTTCCATTTCTCTGATGACTAAGGATGTTGAGCATTTCTTTAAATGTTGCTCAGCCATCCGATATTCCTCTGATGAGAATTCTGTTTAATTCTGAGCCCCATTTCTTAATTGGGTTGTTTGGTTTGGTGGTGTTTAATTTCTTGAGCTCTTTAAATATTTTGGATATTAGTCCTTTGTCATATATAGGGCTGATGAAGATCTTTTCCCAGTCTGTGGGCTGTCCTTTGTTCTGTTAACAGTGTCTCCTGCCTTACAGAAGCTTCTCAGCCTCATGAGGTCCCATTTATTAATTATTGACCTTAGAGCCAGGACTGTTGGAGTTCTGTTCAGGAAGTTGTCTCCTCTGCCAATGAGTTCCAGGCTCTTCCCCACTTTTTCTTCTAACAGATTTAGTGTCTCTGGTCTTATGTTGAGGTCTTTAGTCCACTTGGACTTGAGTTTTATGCATGGTGAAATATATGGATCTACTTGCATTTTTCTACATGTACACATCCAGTTAGACCAGCACCATTGTTGAAGATGCTATCCTTTTTCCATTGTATAGATTTAGCTGCTTTGTTAAAAATCAAGTATCCATAGGTGTGTGGATTTACGTCTAGATCTTCCATTCTATTCCATTGATCAACCAGCCTATTGCTGTGCCAGTACCATGCTGTTTTAATTACTGTTGCTCTATAGTACAGCTTGAGATCAGGAATGGAGATTCCTATGGAGGATCTTTTATTGTACAGCATTGTTTCAGCTATTCTGGGTTTGTTTTTTCCATATAAAGTTGAGAATTGATCTTTCAAGGTCTTTAAAAATATATATAGGTATTTTGATAGAGATTGCATTGAATCTGTAAATTGCTTTTAGTAAGATTGCCATTTTTACTATGTTAACTCTCCTGACCCATGAACAAGGGAGATCTTTCCATCTTCTGATATCATCTTCAATTTCCTTCTTCAGAGATTTGAATTTTTTTTTTTTTAATACAAGTCTTTCACTTGCTTGGTTAGAGTTACACCAAGCTACTTTATATTACTTGTGGCCATCATGAAGGGTATAATTTCCCTAATTTCTTTCTCAGCATGATTGTCATTTTTAAACAAGAGGGCTATTGATTTTTAAATTGATTTTGTATCCAGCCACTTTACTGAAGGTGTTTATCAGCTGTAGGAGTTGTGTGCTGGAATTTTGGGCGGCACTTATGTACACTATCATATAGGGATAATTTGATTTCCTTTCCTGTGTGGATCCCTTGATCTTCTTTTGTTATCTTACTGCTCTGGCTAGAACTTCAAGTACTATATTAAAGAGATATTGAGAGAGAGGGCAGCCTTGCCTAGTCCCTCATTTTAGTGAAATTTCCTTGAGTTTCTCTTCATTTAATTTGATGTTGGCTATTGGTTTGCTATATGTATATAGCCTTCATTATGTTTAGGTATGTGCTTTGTATCCCTGCTTTCTCCAAGATTTTAAACATGAATGGATATTGGATTTTGTCAAATGCTTTTTTTTGGTATCTAAGGAGATGATCTTGTGGGGTTTTTTTCTTTCAGTTTGTTTATATAGTGGATTGCATTGATGGATTTCTGTATATCGAACCATCCCTGCATGCTTAGAATGAATCCTACTTGGTCATGGTAAATGATATCTTTGGTGTGTTCTTGGATTCAGTTTGTGAGTATTTTATTGAGTATTTTTGCATCACTGTTCATAAGAGAAATTGGTCTGAAATTCTTTGTTGGGTTGTTGTAAGGTTGAGGCATCAAGGTGACTGTAGCCTCATAGAATGAGTTTGGTAATATTCCATCCATTTCTGTTTTGTGAAGTAGTTTGAAGAGTATTGATATTAGCTCTTCTTTGAAGGTATGGTAGAAATCTGCACTGAAACCATCTGGCCCTGGGCTTTGTTTTGATTGGGATGACTGCTCTATTTCTGTAGGAGAAATAGGACAATTTAATTTGTTTATCTGATCTTGATCCAACCTCGGCAAGTGGAATCCGTCAAGAAAATTGCCTTTTCCTTTGGATTTTCAAATTTTGTGGCATATAGGCTTTTGGAGTAGGACCTAATGATTCTTTGTATTTCTTCAATGTCTTTTGTTATGTCTCCCTTTTCATTTCTGATTGTGTTGATTTTGATAATGTCTCTCTGCCTTTTAGTTAATTTGGCTAATGGGTTGTCTGTCTTGTTGATTTTCCCAAAGAACCAACTCTTGCTTTTGTTGATTTTTTTGAATTTTTATCTTTGTTTCTAATTTATTGATTTCAGCCCCGAGTTTGATTATTTCCAGCCATCTAATCTTCTTGGGTGTTTCTGCTTTCTTTTTCCTAGCGCTTCCAGATGTGTCATTAAGTTGCCTATATGAGATGTTTCCAATCTCTCTATGAAGGCACTTAGTCCTAAGAACTTTCCTCTTAGCACTGCTTTAAATGTGTCCCATAAATTTGGGTATGTTATACCTTCATTTTCATTGAATTTTAGCAAGTCCCTAATTTCTTTATTTATCCTTGATCCAGTTGTCATTGAGTAGAGAATTGTTCAGTTTCCATGTATGTGTAGAATTTTTGTTATTTCTGTTGTTGTTAAAGTCCAGCTTTAGTCCATGGTTGTCTGATAGGATACAAGGTATTATTTCAGACTTCTTGTATCTGTTGAGGCTTGCTTTGTGATGGTCAATGAGGTGCTGAGAAGAAAGTATAATCTTTCGTGTTTGGGTGAAAAGTTCTGTAGATATCTGTTAGATCCTTTTGATTCATGACACTGGTTAGTGTCGTTATTTCTCAGTTTAGCTTCTGTTTCATTGACCTATCCTTTGGTGAAAGTGGGGTGTTGGAGTCTCCCACTATTGATGTGTGGGGATTAATGTGTGGTTTAAGCTTTATTAATGTTTCTTTTACAAATATAGGTGCCCTTGTATTAGGGGCGTAAATGTTCAGAACCGTGATATCATCTTGGTTGAATTTTCCTTTGATAAGCATGAATTGTCCTTTCTTATCTCTTTTGGTTAATTTTGGTTGAAAGTCTATTTTATTAGATACTAGAATAGCTATACTAGCTTGTTTCTTGTGTCCATTTGTTTGGAATACCTTTTTCAAGCCTTTTACCCTGAGGTAATGTCTATCACTGTGGCTGAGATGTGTTTCTTGAATGCAGAAGAATGTTGGGTCTTATTTATGCATCCATTCTGTTAGTCTGTATCTTTTTATTGGAGAGTTGAAACCATTGATGTTGAGAGATATTAATGACCTGTGGCTATTAAATTCCTTGATTTTGATGTTGGTTGTAGTTGAATGTTTGTCTGGTTATGGTTTTCTACAGTGAAGTTATCTATTTCCTGTGTTATCCTGGTTGTAGTTTGTCACTTTGGGTTGGAGTTTTCTTTCTAGTAACTTCTGTAGAGCTGGATTTATGGGTAGGTACTGTTTGAATTCGTGTTTGTCATGGAATATCTTGTTTTCTACATCTATGGCTTTTGAAAGTTCAGCTGGATATAGTAGTCTGGCCTGGCATCTGTGGTCTCTTAGGGTTTGTAAGACCTCTGCCCAGGTCCTTCTGGCTTTTATGGTCTTTGCGGAGAAGTTGGGTGTAATTCTGATAGGTTTGCCATTATATGTTACTTAGCCTTTTTCCTTTGCCACTTTTAATATTTTTTCTTTGTTCTGTACATTTTGTGTTTTGATTATTATGTGGCGAGAGGATTTTCTATTCTATTTGGTGTTCTGTAGGCCTCTTGTATGTTTATATGCATCTCCTTAAAATTGGGGAAATTTTCTTTTATGATTTTGTTGAAATTATTTTCTGAGCCTTGGAGCCAGGAGTCCTCTCTTTCCTCAATTCCTATTATCCTTAGGTTTCATTTTTTTCATGGTGTCCTTGATTTTTTGAGTGTTTTGTGTCAGGTATTTTTCAGACTTAACATTTTCTTCGATGGTTGCATCAAATTTTTCTATTGTATCTTCTACACCTGAGATTCTTTCCTCCATCTCTTGAATTCTGTTAGTGAATCTTACCTCTGCATTTCCTTTTTTCTTCTCTAAATTCTCTCATTCCCAGCTTTCTGTCTATGCTTTTATCATTGTTTCCATTTTTATCTTCAGATCTTGAACTATTTTATTAATTTCCTTCATGTGATTGTTTGCATTTCCTGGTTTTCTTCCAATACTTTCTTCGTTTCCTCTCTATAGGCTTCTGTCATGGCCTCTCTAAGGTCACCAATCTGTTTAGCTGCTGCTTCTTATATTTGTTTACAGATTTGATTTCCTTCATTATCATCTTCATTACTAAGGATTTAAGGTCACTTTCTTGTGCTTCAATGTGTTTGCATTCCCAGGGTTGAATTACTTGGGATAACTGGGTTCTGGAGACACCATATTATTCTGGCTTTTGTTATGTTTTTATGCTGGACTTTAGTCATCTTGCTGTCTCTGATGTTGGGAGGTAGTTTCTGGTGTCCTTCTGGTGTTGAGAGCAGTTCGTTGGTGAGTGTCTCTAATTTGAGACCCCTCACCTGTGGGGATCAGAGAACCCTTCCCTATATCAGGCAGGTGGCCTGGTTTCATCTCTGGGTGACTTTGCTCCACACACTGTGCTCCCCACTGGGTCAGCAGAGGCTGGTGCTGGTGCTCTGTAACCCAAGGTTCAGTCTGAGATAGTGTAGGTACTATCTGTCTTTGGCTGGGTTTTAGAGACCCGCCCTCAGCCACTGGGGCTCTAGGACTTCAGTTTACTCTGCTAGAGAGTGCAGATAACACACTGTAGCCAGAGAACATGACCACAGTCACCTCATACCCACCCCCAACCCCCGTCATGGGCCCTGGGTCCCTACATGGACTGGCAGGGTGATCTGAAGTCAGATCTATACCAGATCCATACTCTGATCCCCTGCTGGGCCAGCTGGCACTGCCATTGGTGCTCTGTAACCCACAATTCAGTCCAAGAGAGTGCAAGTACAGCCCCACAGGCTGTGTTGGGCTTTGGAGACCCTGACCTGGGCCAGTGGCCCATGGGGCTTTCTGTGGACTAGCAAGGTGATCTGAGGTCAGATCTACCTGTTCTCCTGGCTTCTCTCCTTGGCCACCATATCCAGATGCTGGCACTTCACCACCCACAGTTCAGTTCCAGATACAGAGTCCAAGATATAGAGTGCAGATGCAGCTCACTGGCAGGTATGTAGCCAGTCTCTGGGGACTGGGAACCCATCCTCCACAGACCAGTTGGATGGCCAACCCACCTGTGCTCTGCACTGTATGGACCCCTCTCACCCAGGGCTCTCCTGGTCCCTAGGCTCTGCCCCGTGGATCAGACACTAGGCATGGTAGGCATTGCCATACAGGGATTTCTTCAGAGACTACTGGTTCCTACTTACACCACTAAGAGTGACAGCAGTGAAGATACTGGTATGACATGTTTGTAACTATTGCATGCTGCCTCTTGGTCTTTTGTGAGAAAAACAGGTTAAAGTTGGTGATGATAGGATGAAAAAGAAATATGAGAAGTAAGCCTGAAGCAACCATCCATATAGCTGCAGACAGTGCAGACATTAGGAACCAAGGAAACCAGTGTTGTAACCAAAGGATATGAATTTGGAGGTGAAGCAACTCTGGTTGGTAAGGCCCAGGTTACATCTCCACAACTTGTTTGTTAAAAACCAATAGAACAAAGTTGGTTCAGGAGAGCACTAGATAATACAAATAGAGATGAAGATTTTATAGGTCATGCTAAGGTCTCCCAGGACTATAAAAGAGGTCTTAGGATGATGGTGTTAAGTGTGAAATTTGGTATAAAATGAATTTTACATATCTCAAAAATTACTAAAGGAAGGCCTGCTAATCAAAGTCTGGAAGCTGAGGTGAGAAGCTGGAAGATTTGGATGTCAACATTCCAAAATACAGGAAATGAGATTGCATGATTCAGCCCAAACTCCTTAGTAGGGAGAATATGTCATCAAGGAAAACAATGCACTGTGGTATCAGGTAGTGGCTGTCCCACTATGTCATAGCCAAGAAACACTAGGAAGAACAAAGTAAAATCAGTCACTATGTTGACACCAAAGTCTGGAAGCCACTGCCACTATGAAAAGAGGCAACCTGACTTCCCTTTTTTCATATTTTGTGTGAACTTGAGCTAGTTTTCTAACTCTGGCCCTTGAATTGTGGTGGTGTGCACCTGAAATACCAGCACTTGGAGAAAGAGGCAGGGAAACCCTTGGCTACAGACCAGGTTCAAGGCCAGTTTAAGCTATGGGAGACCACATCTCAATAAAGTAAAATAAAATTAAAAATTAAGCTTAGGAGCTGGAGAGATGGCTTAGAGGTTAAGTGCACTGATTACTTTTCTAGAGGTCCTGAGTTCAATTCCTAGCAACCACATGGTGGCTCACAACCATCTATAATGTGATCTGATGCCTTCCTCTGGTCTGTAGATGTACATGCAGGCAGAGCACTGTATACATAATAATACATAAATAATTTTTTTTAAATTGCTGAAGAGAAAAGTAAAAAAAAAAAAAAATTAAGCTTAGCAAGATAGCAGCAAGAAGCACCAAAATGTAATGCGCCTATGCAATTCCAGGGACATAGGGAAGTAAACAATAACAGAATATGCTAGGCTGTAGTGTCATGAAAAAACTATATGGTCATGGGTCACAGTGACCTGTCACTCCCGCCCCCTTTTTTTTACTTGCCCCTTTTAAGTCAGTCAGGAATTCTACCATACACCTGTTAGTCTCAGGGTCAAATCCAAACATCTGAAAAGATGCAAGTGTGTAAGATGCAAGTTTTAAGAGCCAGAGAGGAAGTTTTTTTACCATGGTAACGTTACAACAGCTCTCAGCCATTCCATAGGAGAGCTGATTTTCCTGTACAGTTTTCCATCTGTGCAGTGCTCTTTTTGTAGGGTCTGCTAATGTAGCTGCTGAGGCGTATGTCTCCCCAGCAGACTCTCTGGAGAAGCTTGGCAGAGCACACAGGCACAATCTCTTCATACCGAAAGATGGGAAACCTCTGATGTTTATGTGAAACTGAGTTCCTCATATTTCAGCTTCAAATGGTGCCAAGAGGATATGAACTCTCTGTAAATATCTGAAACACACCAGTGCTACGGAAAGTCTAAAATACATTTGCAATAATTATAGACACGTTTGAGAGTTTAGGGGTGCAGAAGTATTCCACCTCAACATTATGATAGTTTCAAAAAGAAATGTCCCTGCAGGCTCATGCACTAGGGGGTGAGGGATGTGTGTGACTGCCAGTTGATAGGCTCTGGGAAACTTAGTAGTTCATAAGAAATCATTAGAATATAAAAAATAGGAGGTGGCCTAGTTAGAGGAAGGAAGGAGGTCATTGGTGCCATGTTCGGGAAGGGTACATTTTGTCTCCTGACCTCCCTCCTTGTTTTCTGCTGCTCATTGCGATGACCTATGCAGCACTGCTTCTCTATACTTTATACACCCTGCGGTGCCTTACCCCAGCCTAGAAACCACCAAGGACTGAAAACCTAAACTAAAACAAGCCTCTCCTTCCTTGAAGTATCCTCCTGGGAAATTTGTCACTGCAATGAAAAACCTGGCTGATAACAATTATCTTCAAAAGTCAGTTTTTAAAGCCATTACTGTGTGGGCAGAGTTGCTCCTGGCATGGGTTGTTAAGGGCAAGTATGGAGGTTCCAGTTCAGATGCAGCTTTGGGGAAAAAAAACTATACCCCAAGATGAGCTAAAGTTGAGGAAGTGGTAAGCTAAAAACCTGGCATGTAAAAGGAAAGAAGGAGGAAGCACAGAATATTGAGGAGACTATGACTAAACTAGTGAGGACACTCTGAGCACTCTTCTGCACAGGCCTTGACCTTTGACCCTTTGTTAGACTAGCATAGACCAATTTTAGCAAAACTGCTCTTGTGGCAGCTTAGAGGGTGTCTCATCTCTCCTATCTTGATATCTGAACCTCCTATCTTGTCATTAGCAGTGTTAACTCAGTCTTAACAGTAATCTGCTGCCACACACCCCCATGTCTTCCACTTCATAACTATCTGTATTATATTTGGAATTGAGCCCAGTTCTGTACTGAGATTTCTTTTCCTCTAGTTGCTGCCGAATAAGAATCTGTCCTGGCCTCTGTCAGCATCATCTTACTCCAATGTTATCTAACAATATGAAAAATCAGACATATGCTTAAGTGCCGTTATTGTCTATTATTAAGATGAGAAGTCATCCTGGGGCTGGAGACATGGCTCAGCAGTTAAGAGCACTGACTGCTCTTCCAGAGGTCTCGACCTTAATTTCCAGCACCTACATGGCAGCTCACAACAGTCTGTAACTGCAAGATCTGACAGCCTCACATAGACATACATGCAGGCAAAACACTAATGCACATAAATGAAAATAAAGTTGTAAAAAGTCATCCTGATCCCATATTTGACCACTTCCCCTTGTTGGGGAGGCCTGGTGGCACTCAGAGAAGGGATAAGCAGGTTACCAGGATGACACTTGATAGGCTATGACCATATAGTAGGGGAGGAGGTCCCCCTCAGTCACAGACATAAGGGAGGGAAATAGAGTGAAAGCGGGAGGGAGGGAGGGAGGAACAGGAAGATACAAGGGATGGGATAACAATTGAGATGTAATCTGAATAAATTAATTAAATAAAAAAAGTCATCCTGATAGGAATATGCTGCTAATAATATAAATTAGCATAATTTCTAAAGATAATCACACATAATTCTCTCTAAAGATTTCCACAGCATTATTTAGGAAAAAAATTAAAGAAATCTGAATATTAATATATATGTAATTGTATGCAAATTATGGTGCATTCACTTGTAGAAAATATAACCCATGAAGTATTTATGAAATCATATAACTAATAGCATTCTTATGAAGTTGTGGTTATAGAAAAATGATACAAAACTTTTAAAATTATGGCCTCAATCAGATCTTGAAATGTACAGTCTCTATTTTTTAGAACACATACATGTATGTTCAAATGTGCATGTACTCATGGGTAAAACAACAGCAGCATGCTAGAGAATCTTGCTGGGCATGGTAGCACGCCTTCAATCCCAGCACTGGGAAGCAGGCAGGAGGTGGATCTCTGTGAGTTCGAGACCAGCCTAGTCTGTTTAGCAAGTTATAGGACAACCGAGGCTACTAAATACAGAACCCTTGTCTCAAAACAACAGTTAGAAGCCAGGTGAGGTAGCTGATGCCTATCATCTCAGCACTTGAGAGGCTGAGGCAGGAGGATTACAAATCTGTGGCCAGCCTAGGATAGAAGAGTAAGGACCCCTATCAAATGAAAAACTCCAAAGCCAAAATTCTTGCTTATAAACAAGATGAGCTAGCCACGTTGAAATGGCACTGGTTAAAAGAGAATAGGGAGCTGGCAGATGGTCGTGGAAACTGGAAAAAAACAAAAACAAAAACCAGTCTTAGGGCAGAGGTGCTCAACCTTCTTGCCCCTGTAACACAGTTCCTCGTGCTGTGGTGATCCCCAACCATAATACCATTGTTTTTGTTGCTACTTCATTAACTATATTTTTGCTACTCTTGAATCATAATGTAAATCTTTAATATTTCCTACGGTCTTAGGTGACCCCTGTGAAAGGGTCATTTGACTCCAAATTGGGTCATGACCCACAGGTTGAGAAGCTCTGTACAAGAGGCTTTTGCTTTTTTTTTTTTTTTTTGTTTTTCAAGACAGGGTTTCTCTGTGTAGGCTTGGCTGTCCTGGACTCGCTTTGTAGACCAGGCTGGCCTCAAACTCACAGAGATCTGCCTTTTAAAGTCTAAATGTTCCCAGACTCAGAGACGGTAACCCTCTCACACAGTGAAAATAACAATACCGGTAGTCCTGATACCCTTGTGTCTGTGTACAGGGTTATCATGCTGTGTCCGTGTGCTAATTTGCATATGATCCTCTAAAGCAGTGTTTATTTTCTTATTACAGAAGGTAGTGTATCTCCACTCTTTAAAGAGAGAGAGAAAAAGAAAAAAGAAATTGCTAAAATGCTACTGTGGCAAAGACTGAAGACAGAGTGGAGAAGTTACTCAAACACTTGTAACTCTTCTGAGAAGTGAAACTGAGGGCGTTCATTTCCGCTGTTCTGTGGTAAACCACCTCTGGGCTTTGGCTGCAGAAATGTAGTTTGAATTGAGAGCATGGGGGTGGGGGTCTGAGGCGTTAAATTGCTCTGTATGTTCAAAAAAAAGGTCTCTGCTGGCCATTTCCTTTGTGAAGACTAGTCCTAGGAGACCAGAGAAAGCATCAGTTGATCGAGTTGGCATTGTGCTAGCTAGATTTGTGTCAATTTGAGACATACTAGAGTCGCCTGCGAAGAGAGAGCCTTAAGAAGTCGCATGCATCAGATTGGTCTGTTGGCAGGTCTGTGGGAGCTTATTTTTGATTCCTAATTTCTGTGGGATGGTCCATCCTGCTGTGGACAGTGCAGCCCTGGGCACTGGGTTGGCCTGGGGGTTCTGGACTCAGCTTTGGTTCCTGTCTCCTGGTTCTCTTTTTGAGTTACCGCCCTTCCTTCCCGACCTGATGGGTGTGGTGTGAAATTATAAACTAAATAGGCCTGTCTTCCCTTCCCCAAGTTGTTTTCCCTCCAATTTTGGTTGTTTTGTTTTGTTTTTTTGGGTGTTTGTTTGTTTGTTTTGAGACAGAATCTCTCTGTGTAGCCTTGGCTGTCCTGGACTCGCTTTGTAGACCAGGCTGGTCTTGAACTCACAGCGATCCGCCTGCTTCTGCCTCTCGAGTGCTGGGATCAAAGGCGTGCGCCACCATACCCAGCTCCCTCCACGTTTTATCACGGCAATATAATGAAAACTAGGGCAAATGTCACGATGATAATGTTCACTCTTGGGAGTTGCATGTACAACCCAGGTGCTCGAGCACTAAATTTGCTCCCTTGTGGGCTTTTATTTCTTGTTCTATGTTCAAATCCCAGATAGTGTAGCTAGCAGGTCAAGAAGATGGAAGATGACAGACAGGTCCAGGCCTGTGTATGAGGAAGAACTGCCTCACTGGTGGTGTTACCACAGAGATTCAAACATTGCCCAAGCCTCAGCCTAGAAAACGCTTCGCCTTTATTGATATGTTAGAAAGCCATGCTACTAGAAACAGCCTCCTAGACAAAATTTGAGATTATACCGGAGTGTCTAGCAAAGCCGTTTGCTATATAGCAGTCGCAGGGCTGCCGCAAGCTTCCTGTTTTTCACTTACTCCTCACCTATCTGACTCTAGTCTCTCTCTCTCTCTCTCTCTCTCTCTCTCTCTCTCTCTCTCTCTCTCTCTCTCTCTCTCTCACACACACACACACACACACACACACACACACACACAAAACAAAAAAAACCTTACATGCTAGATCATAATTTCTCAGCCTGTGTGTCCTGACCCCTCTGACAAACGTCTATCTCGAAAAATATTTACAATTCATAATAGTAACAAAGTTACAGTCATGAAGAAGCAATGGCAATGATGTTACTTTGGGGGTCACGACAGCATATGGAGCTGTATTAAAGGGTCGCAGAGTTAGGAAGGCTGAGAACCACCGTGCTTACCCTCTCCCGCACCTTTCTGCGCATGCCATTCAGGTCACAGCCTTTCCTGGAATCGCTCTTAATCTCATTCTTTTTGCTCCGTTTATGGCTAGACCCTTGATAGCTTTTAGCTTTATATCATTAAGCCTAATATACACAGTCGGGGCTTAAGGTACTTAGTTAAGGTTCACTTGATCCTCCCAAACCTCTGTGATCCAGGAGACAGAGAGAACACCCCACTGGCCTCACTTAATAGGCTTCTAAGAACTTAGAGAGTATGCTAAGCCGCCCAAAGTCTCACAGCTAGTTGCTAGTCACAAACAGAAATTAAACTAAAACAACCCTCTGTCCTTCACCATGCAGGCCTGTGTCCATATGTCACACACTTCCACCTTTGAAATGTGCATAAAGTCATGCTGTTTAACCACATAGCAGCCACCTCTTACTCGTGGCATTACTTTCTGCAGCTTCAATTATTTGTGATCAAGCACGGCCTGTACGTATTACATAGAAACTTGTAGAATTAAACAATTCATAGGTTTTAAATTGGGCACTATGCTAAACATTGTGGACATCTTGCACCGCCACTGTTAATTATTCTGCCCTGGAAGTCACCCCACCTTTGTCCAGTTGTATTTTGGTCATTAGTCATTGATCAGTTATCAACTGTTTTAATAACTTAATAATTGTTTCTCTTCAAATAAAACTAGCACTTTCTGTGCTCTAGAACTCTTTATTTTAGTTAATAATGGACCCAATGCATATAGTGCGGATTCTGGCAAGTTTATTAGCAAATACCCTGGTCGATTGAGTTGATTATTATCAATGTGTGTAGGTTGTAATTTCAACTTTCCCACTCCTGTCTGGACAGGAAATTAGCCTGTGCAGGGCGCTCACTCAGGCACCGACTGATAAATGAGGGATTGTCATGTCTCCACCACAGCTGGCACACATGATCCCAACAAAAAGGTTTTACAAAAACATATGCAAATCTTGTGGGTGGAGACTTGCAGTGGTCATCTCAGCTGTCAAATTGGCTACATCTGGAATCAGAAAACAAAACAAAACAAAACAAAACAAAAAAAACCCAGCTGTGCTCATTCCTGGGTGGGGGCGGCGGGGGGGGGGGGGGCTCGGGGAGGCTCTTCATCAGATCTTTCGAAGCTGGGCGACCCACCCTAAGTCTGAGCCACACCTTCTGGTGGCCCCCCGCACCCCCCCCCCACAGCAAAGGATCGGGGAGAAGGGGGGCTTTTGCCTGCCTGCTACCTCACTCTTGCTAGGATGCTCCTCATCCTGTTGCTTGGTTAGGAGTAGACACTCTGCTTCCGCGGGATTCAAGCGTAAAGCGGAGACCAGGCTCCAACTCCTGCGTTAGATTGATGAGACACCCTGCCTCAGGGAACTGAACAATTCGGCCTCGCCTTTGTTGGTCCACTGAGACCACATCCTGTAAGCCAATCTAATAAATCCCCCTTTAATATATATTTTATGTCATGCCCGTTCTTTTCCTTTTAGAGAACGCTGACTAATACTCTTACTTTGAAAGAATGCAGAAATCCCACCGGGGATACCTCTCAGCTCAGAGCCTGATGTCGCCTAAGAAGAATTCCTGGTTTCTAGGTGCAGCGTCGCTGAGAGGCACCGACAAGACAGGGTTAAGAATAAAATGAGCTGTAATCCATATATGGTGAAACCCCAGGGAGTACATTTCATGACGATTTCATGTTCTGCTTTCAGGCTTCCCAAGCTGAAGTTGACTGTGCTTTTGTGAAGCTGGCCACACAAGAAAGAAAGAAAGAAAGAAAGAAAAAAACCTAAATGAAGCCCGTGCTGAAGAGGTAGTTCAGTGGCAGAGCACTTGCCTGGCACAAGTGACCCTGGATTCAATCTCCAACACGGAAGAAACAGTCCGTAGCCTGAGAGAACCAAGCGCTCGGTCAGAATCCTGAGGCTCTGGAGTCTGGGTCCAGCCAGAGGGGTCATGCTGGTCGTCCTTGCTGTGACAATCTGGATGGCTTCTTCTGTTTCCAGTTCTTCGTATACCGCAAGTACTTTGCCAGATATAACAGCTGAGGAATTCATCAAGGAATGTGTTCACATTCACAACTTACTTCGGTCCAAAGTGAACCCGAGGGCCAGGAACATGCTGTACATGGTGAGTGCACTAAGCAGTATCCATAGCGCATGTCAGTCAGACATTGCTTTAATTTGAGTGTGAATTCTAGGTACTCCTGACTGGGTTTGGTTTTTTTGTTGTTTGTTTTGTTTTGTTTGGGAGGGGGTTTGTTGTTGTTTTGTTTAGGCTTTTTGGTGGGTTTGGTTTTGCTTGTAATTCGTGTGTGCAATAAACTGAGAGTGCGCTCGGAGCCCACACAGTGAAGCCCCGTCCCAACACTGCCTTAAGCAATGCCACAGGCGTTAATCAGTTATTTCTGTACACGCCTCTCCCCAGCCGGGAGCAGCAAGCAGACTTCCCTTTGTCACTTTTTTTCCCCCTGCTAATATTTGTGAGGTTTCTTTTTGTGCCTTAAGTTGTTTTTTCTTTTTAATTGTTGTGTTCTGTACACAATTATGGTGACTCATGATAATGTCACCCAAGTGCTTTGATGACACTCATAGCATTGCCCTTTCGGCCCTCTCTCTCTGCTCCCTTTGTTGTTCTGCTTTTATGTGATCTTCATCTCTCTTCATCTGCTTTCTTTGACTTCCGTGATGATCTCCAGTCCCATCTATTTTCCTGCAGATGGTGTCATTATTCTCTGTGCTGAACAATACTCCATAGTATGCTTATGTACACACATACACACCCATCCACATAAGTCTGTTTGTGGACCACTGGATGTACTCCACAGCTCGGAGATTATAAATAGTACCACAATAAAAATGAGGGGTATGTAGATATCTTCAGAGGGTGCTGGCTTCCATCCCTGTAAGTGCATGCCCAAAAATGTTATAGCTGAATCACGTGATAGTCTTGTGTGTGGGGTTTTTTTTGTGTGTGTGTGTGTGTGATATTGGTTTCCAAAGTGGCTGAACTAATTTACATTCCTATCAGCAGCATGTAAGGGCCTTTTCTCCAGCCACATATTAATGTACTTTTTATTTGCATTTCCCTAATGGCTAAGGATATTGAGCTATGCTTCTCTGAAGGACTCTGTTCAGCTCGTTTGTTGGTTATTGGATTTGTTATCCTGTTAGCGTTTAGCTCTTTTAGCTCTTCATATATTTTGGGTATTAATCTGTGGATGGATGAGTAGCTAGGACATCTTTTTTTTTTTTCCTTTCTCTCTCTCTCTCTCTGTGTTTCTCTTTCTCTTTCTCTCTCTCTCTTTCCTTCTTTTTTTTTTTTTTTCTTTCTTTTCTGAAGATAGGGTTTCTCTGTGTAGCCTTGGCTGTCTTGGAACTCACTCTGAGGACCAGGCTGGCCTCAAACTGACAGAGATCTGTCTGCCTCTGCCTGCCGAGTGCTGGGATTACAGGTGTGTGTCACCTGAGAGAGTCTCACCAGTCCTGGCTAACCTGGAACTTGATATGTAGGTGAGGCTGGCCTCGAACTCAAAAGATCTGCCTGACTGCACCTTTGGTGTTGGATTAAAGAGACGTGTATTATCGCTCCCAATTTCTCTCCCATTCTTCAGGCTGTACCTTCACTCCAGAAATGTTAGCTTTTGCTGTGCCCATGGTTTAGAGTTGGAGCAGTCTCACCTGCCAGTTCTTAAATGTTGCCTATGCTCCATATACTGAAATCTTAGCCAAAGTAATCGGGCAGAAGAGAACAAAATAAAAGCTACAGATAGAAAAAGGTGAGGTAAAATTGAGACATTTGGCTATGGTGGTTTCAGGTCTCATATTAGGATTTGTAATACATCCTGACTTGTCTCTTATACGTTGCAAGAACCTGGTTCTGTGCTTCTGTGTGCACACAGCCAGTTTCCTCAGCACCATTTTTCTAAAGTCCTCTTCCATTAGTGTCCTTTGTCTGTCTTGATGCCAATACCACTCTTCTCTTTTCTGACCCGCACCCGATTTTTGAAGTCCAGGTTGACAGTTCCTCTAGCACTGTTATTTTTTGCTCAGAAGCCCTTCGGCCTATGGAGCCTTTGTGCTTCTGTGTGAACTGTCAGATGCTTTTCTGTAGCTCTAAGAAGAAAGGGTTCGGAGTGAAATGAGTCTGTCAGCATCTTTCAGTGGTCCTGCCATTTCACAACCCCAAGTCCATGAGTATGAACGGCTTCTTCCATCAGCAGGTCTCAAACTTCCTAATGCTGCAACCCTTTAATACAGCTCTTCATGTTGTCATGATCCCGGCCATATTTTCATTGCTACTTCATAACTGTAATGTTGCTACGTTATGAATCGTAATGTTAATATATAAAGAGAGAGGTTTGCCAAGGGAGGGTCACGCCCCACAGGTTGAGAACCATTGCTCTGCTCTAGCATTGTCCCCAGTATGTCTCTAGTGTGTCATAACAGCATGGTCTGGTGCCTTGTATTTGATTGTTAAGTTATTTTACTCCCCGAGGTTGGCTTGCGGTCTTTTATGAGCAGACATGTACCCCAAAATGACATTTGTAACCTTGCCTGAGAAATTATTCCTGATTGACTGGATAAAAGGCTTCACCTGGACAGAGTAGCAGTGTGGGGGCAGAGCTGAGGTTCTCAGACTTTGGAGGCAGAAAGATCATGAGGGGGTGGGTACTAGGAGCCATGGTATAGGTAAAGAACCATGTATCCTGCAAGAATTGATCCTCATGGAGAAAAGCGGCCAGGATGAGAGTATAAGCCAGTATTTTATGGAATTATGCATGGGAGGTAGCCCAGACAGAAATGATTAATAAAGCAGATGGCATGTGAATGGGGGCAAGGAAATAATGAAATAGCATAGGTGGAACTATCTGCCCCAGCCCCAAGTAAAATAAGTATTATTATAAAATGAAACTGGTGTTTATGTCTTTTATTGATTATGACAGGAGGTTAGGTAATACTGCCATAATTATAGGATGTTTAATAATAAACATTATTAGCCCAACTTTATCTTTTCTATAACCTACTTGTGACTTTCACAGTTTTCTTTGTAGACATTTTTCATCCCCTTGGTAAGGATTATTCCTGCATATCCTATAGCCGGAGGAATGGAATTCTGGAGATTCTTTTTTTCTTCTTCTTCTTCTTTTTTCCCACTACTACTTTACACAAAGGCTAGCATGTATTGGATGCTAATTTTTTTTTATAAAAGCATCTTGAGTATTTATTTATATTTTTATTTTCTTAATTTATTCAGATTACAACTCAGTTGTTATTCCATCACTTGTATATGCTCCCGTTCCTCCCTCCCTCCCGCTTTCACCCTATCCCCTCCCCTAGGTCTATGACCCAGTGGACCTCCTCCCCCATTATATGGTCATAGGCTATCAAGTCTCATCTTGGTAGGATGCTGATTTTTTTAATTGCCCTACTGCATCACTGGACTTGCTTGTCTCCCAGGGCATCACCTGCAGATGCGGGCATTTCTGCTTCTCTCCTGGTCACTCTCTGACCTGACTCTTCTTATTTGTACTGGCTGATTCTGTGCCAGCTCGACACACTCTAGAGTCGTCAGAGAGGAAAGAGTCTCAGGAGGGGAAAATGCCTCCACGAGATCCAGCTGTAAGGCATTTTCTCAATTAGTGATCAACTGGGGAGGGGGGGGAGCTCTTCCCAGTGCAGGTGATTCCATCCTTGGGCTGGTGGTCCTGGGTTCTATAAGAAAGCAAGCTTGTTCTGGGAGCAAAGCCAGTCAGCAGCACCCCTCCATGGTCTCTGCATCAGCTCTTGCCTCCAGGATCCTGCCCTGTTTGAGTTCCTGTCCTGACTTCCTTTGGTGATGAACAGCAGTGTGGAAGTGTACACTGAATAAGCCCTTTTCCTCCTCAACTTGCATTTTCTTCATGGTATTTCACAGCAACAGAAATGGAAGACATCGTCTCGACCTAGTTAGCAGGTAGAGACTAGTTAGCATAATAGACAACAGCTCCCTTCTGGATTCTTGTCATCATGCCTTTTGCCACTTTCACTCCCACTCCGAAAGGGACCGGGACCTGGCCCTAAAGTAGTAAGCCAGTGAGGCCTACAGATCTGAATGTGGGCAGGAGGGCGAGGGACAGCCTTGTGTTATTAATAACACTCTTACAATTTTGAGTAAGAGATTTCTTCCTTGACTCCTATGTTGTTTATGTTTCAGTCTTGGGACCCAAAACTAGCCCAGATTGCAAAAGCATGGACGCAGTCTTGTCGGTTTCAACACAACCCAGAGCTGATGTCGCGGCTACACCCAAACTTCACCGTACTGGGAGAAAATATCTGGACCGGATCTTTATCCCTCTTTTCAGCATCTTCAGCCATCAAATCCTGGTACGATGAAATCAAATACTATGACTTCAGCACTATGAGATGCACCAATGTCTGTGGCCATTACACTCAGGTAAGTAAGTATGGTGTCCTTATAGAGTCTCTTGAAACCGCCATTTAAAGGTGAAGAAAGAACTGAACTCGGTGTTGGGAAAATAGTGAGCTAGTATGTTAGTTATGAGAGGAAAACACACTTGGAGTCATTGGTAACATAGTCATTAGTTACCATATGCAAGAGCCATCAGTCTAGGCCGTACGAGATACTCGCGCGAGATAACCTGCATACATTACATTCATTAAAGCCTCGCAGTATATCTGACAAAGTGAACTGAACTCTCTTCTCACTAACTACGTGGCTCTAGGGGAACATTTACGGTCATCTCCCTAACTCAGTTTGTTGACGGATAGATGGTACAAGCTCCCTGACATGTTTGTGGTAAGGACCTAAATGAGTCTTACAGTTTAGAAAGGTAACCGCCGTGCTCACTGACCAAGTGGGAGTTCCCGGATGTTCTCCCGTGACGAGGTCCCTCTTCTGCGGGGAAGACAGAACATGGTAGTCTACTGAAGAGGTTAGGACCACTAATTCAGTTCCATGTCTATATGGGAGATAGATATGATTTTGAAAATTCGCTTTCTCATGACCCAGGGATTCGCCTTCCTATTTTTCCTAGATGTAAAGGGGGATTTACAAATTTGTTTCTGTGGTCTGAAGTCTGCGTGACATGAAGTTGAATTTACTCTTCTGGGTTTGACTCCCTGGGGTGAGGGATACAAGTATGGGTAACAAGTCTGTTATAAAGTGAATTGTGTTCTGACTGCTACCTATTTTTGCATGCTCAGGTACTTAAAATCAATTAAAATACCAGGCTCGTTCATATCCACTGTACACCTATGCCTGGTTAATTTATACTGGAGTCTCTTTCTTTTCAAATTCAACAAACTCCATTTTCAAGAACTACCTGCCACATCACTTACTGTGTGGGACAAAGTGTGAACCCTTGACTGGATAGTTTATGTATCATCCTTGCTCAGAGAAACTCTTAATTGTGCCAGCCATGCACACACGTGACTCCCCAAATCAGGGAGAGCTCTTCTGAGAACCAGAAGCCATTCCCAACTGTGTCCTGCTGTCCTTAACAAATGACTAATAAGCTAACACAACACCTATAGCATACAATGGATGCTAGCCAACATTTGCACATTTCTGAAAAAGTACAGGAGACACAAGAATTAAGAAACTTGACAACGTTATCGAAGTGCTGAAAAACCAAGAGAGTGAACAAACGCTAAGTGAGCTAAGGCAAGTGGAACTGGTGGCATGGAAGTTGCAGCATGTGGAGGGAGTTATTGAAATGGAGGTATAAGAACACCGCCACCACTGGGACTGAGGAAGATGGCTCAGTGGTTAAGAGCACTGTCCGTTCTTCCAGAGGTCCTGAGTTCAATTCCCAGTAACCACCTGGTGGCTCACAACTATCTGTAATGTGATCTGGTGCCCTCTTCTGGCATGGAGGTATACATTGCAAATAGAGCACTAATAGACATAAAATAAATAAATCTTTAAAAAGAATACCACCACTGTTTCTCATTTAGTAAGTCTGACATGGGCTCAGAATTCTGCATCTTATGGAGAATATTCTGGGTAAAATCAGTCACAAGTAAAATGAAAAAAATAAAAATTTCAAGATGAAGCAAAAGTTGGAAAGTTAAAGTACAAGTGTCATATTGGCCCTACAATATTCAGTGTCTCAACAAAACACTGGCCCAAGCCACTTCCACTGCCCGTCTAGACTAGAGTTGAGTCCCCTGCTTGAGATTCTTGACAATATATTTAGAGAGCTGGTCCTTGGGTAACAGTCCTTTTTAGTCATGGAGAAAAATCTATCTCTAGCTAAAGAAAGGCACTACTCCTTGTCTCTGAGATTCTAGGAACAACCTTTGTAGACTCTTCCAGCTCCCAAACCAAGTAAAGTCAGTCTGCATAAGGCAGGTGCTCCTACCCATGTCACCATGTCCCTTCCCATGTCACCATGTCCCTTGTCCCAGCAGAAGGCCTGAGGGAAGCTCAGATTCCATCCACCACTCACTCTCCCCCGCCCTCTACACTCTCCTCAGTGAGTGTGTCTCAGGTAGGGTTTTATTGCTGTGAACAGATGCAGTGAGCACAGCAACTCTTATGATGGAGGGCATTTCACTGGGGCTGGCTTAGCTTCCTTTGGCATGGCAGGAAGCATGGCAGTGTGCAGTAGACACGGTGCTGGAGAAGGAGCTGAGAGCTCTGCATCAGGATTGTGAGGCAGCAGGAAAAGAGTGACACTGGGCCTGGATTGAGCATTTGAAACCCTAGAACCCACCCGCAGGCCACAGCAACCTCAACAAAAACACACCTCCTAAGAGCATCAGTCCTAGGAGTTACTGGGGCCATTTTTTCTTTCAAACCACACAGTGTGATAATTTTTCTACAGTAAGCTTGACTTCTTTGCTGCAGCCAGACTGGCTATTGTTGCAGTTCTGTGAATGTGTCTTCTCCCCCTTGAGTTCAAACAGATGATGCTTCAAAGACAGATACAGCTCCAGCTCAACCTCCCTTCCCAGAGAATGGTCCTATGCCATGTCTTAGAACCATTGAGAGTGATCAGAGCTTCATGTAACAATGACCACCTCTGTCTACATTTTGAAGATTCCTGCTACCCTCCAGATCACTCACCATTGTGCCCACATACTTAGCCCAATTCTTGGCACAAAATGGCTTGATGATTATGGTAAAAAATTTCATTTTAAAATGTGATTTCTCTCCCACTTTCCCCCTACTCCCCTCCCCTATGTCTGTGACTGAGGGGGACCTCCTCCCCCTGTATATGCTCTTAGAGTATCAAGTCTCTTCTTGGTAGTCTGCTATTCTTCCTCTGAGTGCCACCAGGTCTCCCCATCAAGGGAACATGGTCAAATATGGGGCACCAGAGTTCGTGTGAAAGTTGGTCCCCACTCTTTACTCGACTATGGAGAATGTCCTGTCCATTGGCTAGATCTGGGTAGGGATTCAAAGTTTACTGCATGTATTGTCCTTGGCTGGTGCCATAGTTTGAGCAGACACCCCGAGCACAGATCTGCCCATCATAATGTTCTTCTTATAGGTTTCTAGGACCCTCTGGATCCTTCCATTTCCCCATTCTCCCTTGCTTCTCTCACCTAGAGTCCCAATAGGAAGTCTTCCCCTCTGTCCCACTTTCCTGGTATGTGAAGACTTTCATGGGACATGCCCCTTGGGCTAGTGTCCAGATGTAAGTGAGTATATATCATCTGACACTTTCTGCTTCTGTGTTAACTCACTCATTTTGAACATTTCTAGTTCAATTCATTTGTCTACAAATTTCAGGAATTCTTTGGGTTTTGTTTTGTTTTGGTTTGGTTTTTCGAGACAGGGTTTCCCTGTGTAGCCTTGACTGTCCTGGACTCATTTTGTAGTCCAGGCTGGCCTCAAACTCACAGTGATCCACCTGCCTCTGCCTCCCGAGTGCTGGGATTAAAGGCGTGCGCCACCACGCCCGGCTGAATTCCTTGTTTTTAATAGTGTAAATGTACCACAGTTTCTTTATCCATTCTTCTACTGAGGGACACTTAGGCCGTTTCCATGTTCTGGCTATTATGAATAAGGCTGCTATGAACATGGTTGAACAAATTTTCTTGTTGTGTGCTGGAGCATCTTCTGGGTATATTCCAAGGAGTGGAATAGCTGAGTCTTGAGGAAGCCTTATTCCCAATTTTCTGAGATAGCACCAGATAGATTTCCAAAGTGGCTGTACTAGTTTGCATTCCCACCAGCAATGAAGGGGTGTTCCTCTCTCTCCACATCCTCGCCAGCATGTGGTGTCGCTTGAGTTTTTGGTCTTAGCCATTCTGATGGGTGTAAGGGAGGAATAGGAGGATACAAGAGATGGGATAACAATTGAGATGTAACATGAATAAATTAATAAAATATATTTAAAAAATAAAATGTGATTTCTCTATCACTGTAAAAGATGTTTGGTGGTTGGTTTGTCTTCAAGACAAACTCATTAGCTCCTCAAAGGTTTTCTGTAGTCTTTGATACTAATCATTTTTAGTAGAGATGAGACATCATTTATGGGAATCAGGGAAGTAAAGAGGTAGGATGTAGGATGCTTCACTGAAAAAAGGAGATCGTAGCTGGGTGGTAGTGGTGGTGCACACCCTTAATCCTAGCACTCAGGAGGCAGAGGTATGTGAATCTCTAAGTTTGAGGCCAGCATGGTCTACAGAGTGAGTTCCAGGAGATCCAAGGCTACCCAGAGAAAAGCCTGTCTCAAAACAAACAAACAATCCTTTATTGTTAAACGCCTCCATTTGCTCCATAGCATAGCTATTGTGAACAGTGCTATGATAAATACCAATGAGCAAGTGTGTCTGTAATACAATGACTCGAGCCCATTGGGAATGCTGCACAGCTAGAGCACATGGTGGATCTACTTGAGTTTTCTGAGAAACCTCCACACCGATTTCCACAGTGTCTGGGTTAGTTTGCACTCCCACCAACAGTGAATAAAGATTCCCTTTTGTCCACATATGTCTTTCCAAAGACAAAACAAAAAACAAAAACAAAAACAAAGAGAGAAAGGAGAAAACCATTGGAGTTGCTGAATACGCAGCCACATACTGATTTAGACTAAGCTTGGAGCTCCCTTGAGCATTGGGCCCAGTCTGACAGCACAGCTGCCTTCTTGGGAACCAGTTCTGTTGTCCGTTTCCTCAATATCAGGGACCGCGTTTTACATCTGTTTTACTGACAGCTACAATAGTTTCTTAAGCCAAGTTTGCAATTATTCTTTGTTTCTACTCCCTCTGCCGTCTTATTTAGCTGTGTGCCCTCAAGAGTTCCATCTCTGGTGTCACCCCATCCTCTGAACTGCAGATGGTTAAGCCCAGCAGCTATGGAATATATAGAAGGCAGCTCAAAGTGAACATGTTTGAACAGGACTTTGTGCCCACGGTCCTATTCACCTTGCTTATTCCCTAGTCTGTCTCAAAAAAAAAAAAAAAAAAAAAAAAAAAAAAAAGGCACTTGAGTCCCAAGCCCAAATGCTCCCCCAAGACTCAGAACAAAATAGTGTTTTCAGCAATTCTTGTGAGTCATGACCTCCATCGGTTTCCAGGAATTCCATCACCCAAGAGTGAGTCACCATGTATTCATTTGGAAACAACTTCCAGAGTTGCCTCCCCCTCCCCCAATCATCTCAGTCATCTAATAAGTCCCAAGTGAACCCAGAAAGTGTGTTTTCCTTACCTAACAGAACTCCTTCAGTCTGCTGCCTTTGATCAGATTGTCTATGACTGTCCCCCAATCAGATTGTGCCCCCACTTGTCTTTTTTTTTTCTGCCACTCTTAACATGTCAAACAATTTGTACTCCGGGATCCTTTATCCCTGAGAATGGATCTTGTCCATTGTCCAAGTCTTGTGATGTTTATTCCCAATCTACATCCTCATTGCTCACATCTCAGTTCAAAGGTCACTTCAGCTATGTCTTCCCTAAGCAAGCCTTTGAATCATCTGCTGCTTTCTTCCCTTCAGACACTCCGCCAAGTTACCCAGTTTTATTCCATTGTACTAGCTCTCCATGGGAAGTGCGGCTTAGAGTAAGCATTGGAGAAAGCAGGATTGTCGACCACACAGGCTTGCTTCCTTCAGTGGAAGGAAGAACGATGTCTGGTCACCTAGAATGCTGGCATGAAAGTGGGCAAACAACCCTGGTGATCTTTTGCTATTCTATTAGGAACCAGCTTCCACTTCAATTTCCCCCGAATCCTGAGAATTGTTTGGCCTCTCATCCTGGGCTTTGTCTCTTAACTCATCCTTACCAAAGAGATCCCATGTACCTTGGCATCCTCCATCACTAGAATCCATGTATGCTTCTTTTTTTTTTTTTAATTAATTTATTCTTGTTACATCTCAATGTTTATTCCATCCCTTGTATCCTCCCATTCCCCCCCCCATTTTCCCATTATTCCCCTCCCCTATGACTGTTCCTGAGGGGGATTACCTCCCCCTGTATATGCTCATAGGGTATCAAGTCTCTTCTTGGCTACCTGCTGTCCTTCCTCTGAGTGCCACCAGGTCTCCCCCTCCAGGGGACATGGTCAAATGTGAGGCACCAGAGTACGTGAGAAAGTCATATCACACTCTCCACTCAACTGTGGAGAATATTCTGATCATTGGCTAGATCTGGGAAGGGGTTTAAAGTTTACCGCCTGTATTGTCCTTGCCTGGTGCCTTAGTTTGAGCGGGACCCCTGGGCCCAAATCTGCCTATCATATTGTTCTACTTGTAGATTTCTAGGACCCTCTGTATCCTTTCATTTTGCTATTCTCCCATGCGTCTCTCATTTAGAGTCCCAATAGGATGCCCTCCCCTCTGTCCCAGTTTCCTGGTAAGTGAAGGCTTTCGTGGGACATGCCCCTTGGGCTAGTATGCAGATATAAGTGAGTATATACCATTTGAGTCTTTCTGCTTCTGGGTTAACTCACTCATTATGATCATTTCTAGCTCAATCCATTTATCCACAAATTTCAGGAATTCCTTGTTTTTAATAGCTGAGTAGTATTCCATAGTGTATATGTACCACAGTTTCTTTATCCACTCTTCTACTGAGGGACACTTAGGCTGTTTCCATGTTCTGGCTATTATGAATAAGGCTGCTATGAACATGGTTGAGCAAATTTTCTTGTTGTGTGCTGGAGCATCTTCTGGGTATATTCCAAGGAGTGGAATAGCTGGATCTTGAGGAAGCCCTCTTCCCAGTTTTCTGAGATAGCACCAGATAGATTTCCAAAGTGGCTGTACTAGTTTGCATTCCCACCAGCAATGAAGGAGTGTTCCTCTCTCCCCACATCCTCACCAGCATGTGGTGTCGCTTGAATTTTTGATCTTAGCCATTCTGATGGGTGTAAGATGGAATCTCAGAGTTGTTTTGATTTGCATTTCCCTGATGACTAAGGAGGTTGAGCATTTCTTTAAGTGTTTCTCAGCCATTTGATACTCCTCTGTTGAGAATTCTCTGTTTAGTTCCAAGCCCCATTTCTCTATTGGGTTATTCGGTTTGGTGGTGTTTAATTTCTTGAGTTCTTGGGACCTCATGAGGCTGAGAAGCTTCTGTAAGGCAGGAGACACTGTCAAGAGAACAAAGCGACAGCCTACAGACTGGGAAAAAATCTTCACCAACCCTACTTCTGACAAAGGTCTAATATCCAAAATATATAAAGAACCATGTGTATGCTTCTTACAGACCCATTTCTACTCAAGGCCCTAACTGTGAGCACTGCTTATCAGCCAATAGAATTCATTCTTATTGTAAAGGTCACGGGTGATTTGCTACTTCCCAAGGGAATCTCAGTGTCGCTATCCTGAGGCTTTGTTTTGAGAATTATCATGTGGAGACCCCCCCTTCCTCTCCTCCCCCCCCCCCTGCTTTGTGTTGAAATGTGCATGAGAATTAAACCATGGGCATCAGAGTCTCCAAGTTTTAATCCAATCTGACCAAGTCCAGCTGTCTCTGGTTTTCATTTTCACCTCTCCGTGGTTCGTTCCCCTGCCAGCAGTGACACCTGCAGGGACCCTACAGCAGCCTTCCACACTGTCATCTCATCACGAACATGTTCATTTTACGCATGCGCCCATGCACACTGTACTGGGATTGTAATTCAAGACTTGTTTCTAGCTGAATTTTGAATGCCTAAAATTTCCTTAGGTAGAGGTTGTTGGTACAACTAAGAGCAGATATGTCTTCCCATAATGGGAAGGATCATAACTAACTGTTCATTTCATCATTTCTATGGTAAGTCTTCTTGTACTTTCAGGTTGTTTGGGCAGATAGTTACAAGATTGGCTGTGCAGTGCAGTTTTGCCCTAGAGTGTCTGGCTTTAATTATCCTGATGCAGCCCATTTTGTATGCAACTATGGACCAGGGTAAGTGCCTGAATTAAGTTCTAAAAATATACTAACATAGGTATTCATTTTGAATATAGAAAATCTAGAAAAGGCATAAGGGAGGAATCTGAAGGCCTCTAAATCCCTTGTCCAGAGACTCACTCCATTGATGTTCTCATACACTGTGTGAATGTGTGTGCACGTGCACACACATACGGACACGTGTACACACGTGCTTTAAAACGCTACAAGAGCATTCATCTCTTAAGGGTAGCAAGACTAAAATGCTCACCAGGGACATATATTGATATATTGATAATACAAGGAAGGAGGGTTGACATTGGCTTATTGCTTTGTCAGGCAATATTGTTTCTGGACTTCAAAACAAAGAACTAATGCAGAATTGCTCTGTTCACACTAATTACTTCATTACATTAGACCATTGAATTTGTCAGCTAGAAACAGTTTCTCCCTCCTGGAGATGAGAAAAGTGATTCTACTTTGCTCACAAATCACATACTTGGAAAACTGTGGTCAGATCAGAAATCAAGGTTTTGAAGCTTGCTTTCAAAAATTATAAACACAATGGCTGGTGATGCTGACTCATTCTGTGTGTGAATGTTCCATAGGTTTCATGTGCTGGCTCGTTCTTGCTATCTTCCTTCTGTACAGAATGCACGTGTTTTCAGTTGTTCCTATGTTTCTCGAGAGTTGCTTTGTGTCCTAGTATGGAGTCAATTTGGGGAAAGTGCCATGGGCTGCTGAGAAGAAAGAACATTTAGTGTCTGGATGCGATGTTCTATAAACATCCGTTATATCCCATTTAACTCCAGGCTGTGTCTATTTAGTTTTTGTCTGTACGACCTAGGGATAAGAGTGGGGTATAAAGCCACCCATTACCACTGTGTTAGGGTCAATGTCATTTTAGCGCTAAACATGTTTTCTTTTGTAAAATTTGGTGGTATTGGGAGTTTAAATGTTTAGAACTGTAATGTCCTCTTGGTGGACTTTTCCCTTAGTGAATAAATATGAAGTGTCCTTCCCTGTCCTGATAAGCTTTGGTTTGAAGTCTATTAAGTCGTGTGTTAAAACAGCTGTCTGCTGGGTTTTTAGTTATGTTCACTTAGAATACCTTTTCCCACCCTTTAACTTAAGGTGCTATGTTTTTCATGCTGAGGTGTTTCTTGGAGGGAGCAAAACACTGGATCTTGATTTCTACTCCAACCTGGTAGTCTTTGACTTTTTCTTAGCAATTGAGATGATAATTATTGATTACTTAACAATGTTTATTAATCCCTGTTAATTTGTTGTGGTGGTTTCTCAACTCTCTCTTGGTTATCTGCTCTAGGATTGTTTATTCCTTGTGTTCGTTCTCTCAGGTATGTTTAATCTTCTCTTCAGACTGACATATACCTTCCAGCATCCTATGTGAAGCATCTTAGTGCACATTCATGCCAAGATTTCCTCCTTTGATTCGAACCGACAGTTTTGTTGGGTATAGTAGTCTTGGTTAGCATCTCTGCTCTTTCGGAACCTGTAAAGTCACCAGTGAAGTCAGGTATTATTTTGAAGGGCTTGTGTTAATCACTATGTCATGAGGAGTTTCTTCTGTGTCTATATGGTGTTCTGTATGACTCCTGCACCTTGATAACAGAATAACAGAGTTCTCTTTCTTTAGATTAGGAAAAAAAAAAAAATTTTTTTTTTTTAGTTAAAATGAAAACAAAAACACATTTTCTCTGCTTTTGACTTGCATTTCTTTTCCTTCAATACCTATTATTTGTAGGTCTTTTCATAGTATACCAGATATCCTGGGTATTTTCTTCCTGGGTTGTGTGTGTGTGTGTAACATTATCTTTAACTAATTCTCTCTCTCTCTCTCTCTCTCTCTCTCTCTCTCTCTCTCTCTCTCTCTCTCTCTCTCTCTCTCTCTCTCTCTCTCTCGCTGCAGTCCATGGGTGAGGTTTTCCTCTGAGCTTTTTGTTTGACTTCCTGGGTTTTTCAATTAAAGTTTTATTGCAGTTTAGCGTTTCTTCAGAGAATCTCCTTATTGAATCTTCTTTCACATCGTGAGTTGTTTCCATCATCTTATTCAAGTCTTTTCAGTGTCTCTGTTCACGCATTTACTCATTCCCCCTGATATACTGAACCCACCTGTAATTCCTATGTTAAAGTCCTTATCTTGGGCTAAGTTGCTTTTCTCAGGAAATATTATATGGGGGTGTTGGATTCTTGAGAAGACATACTAATAACTCATGTTGTGTTGTTGCAATGGGGACTTGTGCACTCAGTTAGTTGGTGCTGTCTGTATGGATGGATATCTAAGTTCACCTGTGTTGACTGGCTGTTCGAATCTTGTCAGGCTATGGACCTCTGTATGATGCTTAGTTTCAGTCTTGGGGCCACTTTGGGGTCCTGGTTCTGCTGAGCAGTGGGTGGGGTGGTGGATAGCTGTGTAGGCAGGAGGAAAAACCAGTTCAGAGGCCCATAGGTGGAATCACCTGTGGTGCTCCAGGTAGTTCTAGAGCTCAGATGTTGGGTGGCTGATGGTCGGGAGGGTGACTTGCCTGACCTGGAGTTCTGGTTTAGACTCCACAGTGTGACTGGCATGGTCAGTGGGTGCTGACAGGTGAATGGGCTATGGAGAGGGGTCTGGCTCTGGAGGTCCCAGTGTTCCAAACCCAACAGTGGCTCATGTGTCCGAAAGGCAATGAGGTCCCCTAAATGGGGTTCTCAGTCAGGCTCTGATTAGTCCCTGGTGGGGGCTCTCAAGGTCATGGCTGGGCTTCATAACCAAGTCAGTAGGTGGTGGAAAGGCAGATGGCAGAAAAATACTGTTTTTCCTTTCCATCTCTTTGCTGACTAGTTATTAAAAATCACTTTACCAGACTGTTCATTTAAATCTTCTTTTGTGAATTATATTGCCTGCCCCATTCTTCTATTGTGGTGATTCTCTTAGTGAGATTTACAGTTGTGTATATTTTAGGGCTTTAAACCCTTGTCATGTGTAACCATTTTCCTTATATTTGCTGCCCTGAGTTTTGCTTGGATTCCTGAACTGGAACAAACTCATTTTTTTTTTTTTTTTCAGAATTATTGTTCTGGGGAGGTAGTCAATAATCTGATTGTGTGCAAACCAGAGGGAGGAACTAAAGTCAAGTGTCTCTTAGAATAGTTTTGACTTAAAAATCTCATCTGGAAAGGGAAACAACAGAAAAAGTGGCCAAAATTGTAACTGAACCAGTGACAATTTTTCATGACCTTAGAAGGGTAGGTTAGGGCCATTGGAATACTGTGTGGCCTCACATTGGTCTCTGAATCTGTTGTACCCAAAAAGTCAACAATGACAGCAATACCAATTAGTTCCTATAGCTGTAAAAGTTACATAGGAGAACGATCTAGAAATAAGAAGTATAGACAGTACCTAGCAGTTATTGATTAAAATATTTATTTTTATAACATTAAGTCTAAATATGAATTCTAGTATGGATCCATGCTATCTTCAGAACTGTATCAAATTTTGAACTAGATTATTAGGCTTGTATAAAATAACTTCATAGATCTTCTTTTTAATAAATAGCCTTTACTGGCCTTCAAACGAGCCAGCCAGTCTTATCTTGAAAGTTGTATTCATGAGGTGTGTGTACATAAAAGGATGAGGCACTGTGGCCTTGATGGAGGAAGTGTGTCACTGGGGTAGCTCTGAGGTTTCAAAGGCCCATGCCGTGCCGAGCTCTGGATCGGGATATAGACCTCAGCTGCTTTTCTAGCACTCTGCCTGCCTTCGTGCCATGCTGCCAGCGTGATAGTAACAGGCTCAGGGCTCTGAAGTTGTAAGCAACCCAATTAAATGCCACCTTAGTCATGGTGTCTCTCTTCACGGTACAGAGTAGGGTGGAAGAGGGGCTCACAGAACCAAGGAGGGAGTAAGGTTTAACCACTAAGATAGGCCAGTGTTCTTCTGGCACCACTGCCTTAGGCCATCCCCTTGAGGGCCTTTATGCACATTCTTCTTGTCTCTCCTCTTCCCCAGGGTACCAAACCTCTTACTCTCAGGTTTCTAGGACAATAACAAAAACATTTTGCTTCTTCACTAGGCAGAATATGGTAAAATCTTTATCTTAAGCACACCCACCCAAACAAATCCAGGTCTTTCTGGTTTCATGTTTTTCGCAAAATTAATCTGCCAATTTCTTAAGTGGCATTTTTCCCTTATATTTTAGTTTGGAATGCCCAGTTTAAAAATAAGGTAACAATAATTTAATCAAAACCCTTCTACAACTTGGGCTGCTCACTGTGTGCTGTGCTTTCTAACGATGAAGGACACCCCAAGCACGTTTCATTTCATTCCATACATGTACACCTGCGTCTTCTAATCTCATTTGGCTTCAAGCTGTTTCAGAAATTAATATTTTTGGGGGTTGAGGCTGAGTATTTATTTGCCTACCATGGATGAAATCATAGAAAATAGTCCAAACATGTTTGATAGCAATTACTGAGCTCTCTCTGACCCTTAGATTTTTAATTATATAACAATTATTAGTTGCTATCACATTTATATGCAAATGAATTGTTTCTAATTTCCCCATCTTTTTCTTCTGGAGATCATTACCACAGCCCAGTAGTGTGTCCAGTAAAAACTATGATGGCTGGTATGTTGACAATACATATAAAGTATAATAGCTTTTCTACCCTAGGTAGTGTTTGAAAGTAATCACATAGGCTATGGGTTAAGTAGAGCCCAACATAAGGTATTTCTACATTTCTTCCTGATACACACACACACACACTGAGATCCTTGGCAAGTTATTAATCTCAAGTCTTCAGTTTCCTTACCTGCTAAACAGAAACAAAAATAATTCATTCTCAGAGTCATCTCAGAATTCAATGCAATGGCATACATTATACAAGGTCCCTAGACACAGGCACATTACACGATCCCCTCAGACACTGGCAACCTTGTACTTGCTTCCATCTCCATGCGTTTTATTAGCCTCCTGAATCTTCATCCATCCCATCATCATTCTGGATCTGGGCAGGCATTTGGTGTAAGGAACAACTGTGTTGGGGGCTTCTACTAACGGTCATCTGCTTTACAGAGGAAATTACCCAACGCAGCCATACAAACAAGGTGCCACTTGCAGTGACTGCCCAACAGATGACAAGTGTCTGAACAATCTCTGCAGTAAGTAAGATAACAATACTTTCCACAGAACTAGGGCATAATAAGTACTTGTCTTATCCAGTAGCTATTTTCTAGAAAGCTGTGACATAATAGCTCACTGTTCTAGGCCCAGACTTAAGCTTAACAGCGTGTCCTTTAAGATGTCTCCCTAACTTCCCATGGTGCGAAGGGAAACCAGAGCTACTGTGGTTACTCCGACCCCATGGTTCCTCTGTGCCATCCCTGTGATAAACTACCTCATAGCATTGAGGCTGGGAGAAGGGGGGCTTAGAAAAGAAGGGGGGCAGTAGTCCAGGTTTCACTGTATGAACCCTGTTAGGAAGTGTCGGCTGTACACATCATTCCCAAAGTCCCTTCTAGACATAAATCCCCGGAAGCTGTGCACTTTCCTCCATTTAAACAAACTTTTTTTCCAGGTATGAAATCATACCTGACCCATTTTTTCCTCTCAATCCATGAATCAGGAAATGCAGTAACTTCTTCTCAGAGCCAACATGCTAACTAATGAAGAGTTGTACCTGTGACCCTGGCCATCACTCTGTACCCATTTCCTCAATAGAATGCGTACACCAGCACTACATCATACAGGGAGTGAAGTCATCCAATGAACTATCTCAGTTAATAGTATCTGCCACAGCATGAAAGTGCTAGCAGTGCTTTAGCTGTCGCCCTTTAGAGCGCTAACATGGGATGGTGTCCACACTTGATGGCTGCAGGGCAATAATGAAAACCCCTGAGCTCTCTGGACTCTCTGGACACAAACTTGCATGGTACTCATAAGACATTTACTTTAGATGACTTTAATACCCTCTAGAGTGTCACTAATTTTCTACTTATAAAGCTCAACTTACACGCTTCTTAAATATGTTGGCCTACTTGAAAGCATCTTACTTTTGTACCAATACTGAAAAATCAGGTTTCCAGTTGAAGCATAACCACCCCACCTTTTATGGTGAGGTTCAGGCAGTAAACACTGTAAGATAAAAGCTTTTATTTAACAGAACCTAACTGACAAATTACACCGTAAGATGAAAACCTAAAATCCCCCCATCTCTTGTTTATCATCCGTTAAGCACACAGTATCACTATGCAACACTACTGTGCAAACGATGGACATGCGAGTGGTACATGAGGTAGTTTTAGCTGGTACATGGATGTCCATTTGTTTCCCTACGTGAATCGTGGCTGTATGACTCTGCAGGTACACGTGGGAAAAACAAACACCATGCCTTCAAAGTCACTGATATAACTGTCAAAAGAAGTTAGGATCATGGCACTCGGCCTGGGCTCGGGTACAATGACCAGAGATGCTCACAAGTGCCCAGAACCAGCTCCTAAATGGTCCATCCTAGGCACTCCACAGCAGCCCATGTAAAAGCAAGCTAGAAGGCCAAAAGTGGTCCAGGAACTCTCCTTTCCCAGTGCTCTGAATATCAAAATCTGAAGTCAGAAAAAGAGACAGAATTTTGACTTTAGATAAGCCGGATGCCCCGCGGAGGCTCTGATGTTGTCCTGGGCTGGGAGAGAAACTGCTGCCTCATTCACTATAAACAGTACCACTCTACATGAGGAGCTTAGAAAATACTTTAATTTTATTACTTAAAACAAATAATTTAATTTAATCTTTAGTTTCAACCACAGCACAAAATAAGATTCATCTGGTAGTTGTGGCATATTAAATGACATTTCCATTCATTATGGCAGAATTTCTTTTGTACAAAAATTCACATATTAAGTCTGTATAAAAAAAAAAACTGAAAAGGGCTGGGCGTGGTAGCACATGCCTTTAATCCCAGCACTCGGGAGGCTGGCAGATTTCTGTGAGTTTGAGGCCAGCCTGGTCTACAAAGCGAGTCCAGGACAGGCAAGGCTACACAGAGAAACCCAGTCTGGGGCAGGGTGGAGGGGCAACTAAACAATACTAAGTTGACCTAGTAGCAAAACCTTTATTGATCTTTGAAAATCACTGTACTTAAAGGGTAAGTCAAGTCCATACGTAGAAAGCTGTAATTGGAAACATATATGTGTATGTGCCTACATACTACCTATATCTAACCAACCTTTTCTTAATTCTGGCTTCACAGTTAACCAACAACGAGACCAGGTCTCACGTACGTATGCAAACCTTCAGCTTTTCACTGGGTACTGTGTGGCTGGGTTAGCACACGGGGAGAAACTAAGAGCCCACTCTTGTTTATTCCACAGGTTACTACTCTGTAGACGATCCAGATCGGGTCATAACTCCGCGAAACAGATACACATCTCTCTTTCTCATTGCCAAGTCAGTTCTACTACTACTGTCTGTCCTCATTACCATTTGGGTAAAGCACAAATACCCCAATTTAGTTCTTTTGGACTAATGCCATGGTTGGGGATGGGAGAGAGGGGTTATTTTACAGTGTTTGAGAAAAATGTTTCAATAAAGCCTTGGTCAAAAGAAGGGCTTAGTTTCCAAAGTCTACAGGGTAAACTCATCTCTCTGCTTTATGACTCAGACTGTCCAGACTGCCACAGCGAGGCTTTCAGCAAGTGCTTTCTCCCAAGGTTTCAGAGTTCTAGATCTGTAAAATGCATTTTGATGACTCTAAGTGATGGTTCAGGGTTAAGAACATTTGCTCCTCTTGCAAAGGACTGGTGGCGTTTGGCCTCCAGCACTCACTTGGTGTCTCACTAGCCCTCTACCTCCAGTTCCTGCAAATCCAGCGCCCTCTTCTGGCTTCAGCGGGCAGCGCTCATGCATGCACAGGCAGGGGAGATAGCTACGTACATTTTTCTGGTACCATTTCCTCCGAGTCAGAATAGAATAATAGTGACTGAGAGATTTTATTTAAATCCTGGAATAAAATTACAAAAGAAGTAAGCCAGAATATTGCCATTAGCAAAAGAGAAAGAAAGCACTGAAAAATGTGTATTTAAAGACTACCCAGTGGCCACAAACACTGGACTTGATGAACAACAGTCTGTTCCAAAGAGCGATATAATTAAAACAAAAAATGGTATTCCTAAAACAAGTGGGCAAAACCTAGCTGGAACTGGTTGGGTACAATGTGCACTAACGTATCTACCACCGTCCCACACAAACTTTAGAATATATATGCAGAACGTCTTTACAAAGGGCACATCCATGAACAGAAGAAAACCTGCTCATGACTGAGTTTGACGACTCCAGGTGAGGCAGCTAAAGCCTTCGTATCTCAAAATCCTTTACAAAAGGAAATACCTTGAAAGTTCAGTTCGGGATTTTAAATTTTTTTTTCCAGTGTTACTTTTTTCTCTTCTGTTTCTTTTCGTCAGCCTCCATCTTAAGCTTCACTTCCTCCGCTGTAAGAGCGCCCAGTTTCTTGGTCTTTGCTTTCTTAGCCTTTTCCTTGATAGCAGCTACATCAATCTTAGTTTCAATAGAAGCTGCAAAAAATTTAATATATGAGCATTTCAGATTCTATTTTTAAGAGGTCATCTATGAAGCATACAAGACCTGTTTAGGAACTTTCAAACTGAAAAAACAAATCACACAGATGACATGACAGTACCCTGAACTCAGTCACAGTCAAACTCTGTTCTCTACATGTGTCACTCGATTAATACTAACAAATTACAAAATGCAAAGTCATTTGTATTTTGGAAATTTAAATAAGAGTAGTCACTAGTAAGCCAATTTTCCACATTGCACACAAAGACATTTTTAAATTACACTGAATGAAAAAACATTAGGTATATCTAGTATTTTATTTAACATGAACTTTGTTAATAAAAACTAATGTAAGATCATCTAGTGGTCATAACAGGCCAATTTTTAAAGGATGCAAATTTTTCTTACCATCAAACAGCCCAAACACTGGATGTCTATACATTTCCAATCTCCACTCTATGGGGCAGCTACACCTTTAATCGTAAGTGATGGTTTCCCAGCTACCAAAGAACTTAACTACTGAAACTTATTTTTAAACAATCATGTCCCCGCCACGTGCCAGTGTCGGCTTCCAGGGGCTACTCTGACAAGTGTCACCAGACACAGAAAATGAGACCGGATCAAAATGAGGCCATATGTGATTAAGGGGTGACATGAAGTTTTTCCTCTTGACACCTTATATTAACTTCACTCTTTGCTTTAAGCTGATGGGAACTGCATGTTAACACAGAAGTGAGCTTTAAGCCACAGATGGGAAAGGTCTTTGAGGTGTGGCAGCACTGTTTAGGTGCCTTCAGAGATAACACATGGCTCTGGGCTTGCATCTTTCCCAATAAAGAACCCAACCCCAGCACAGGGCGGAGGCTGCCGGGTAGGACCCTGAAGCCATCCCCAGATTTTAAAAAGCCTGAGGAAAGCAGCTGTTTCTTAGAGACTGGTATGCAGTCCCTTGTCAGAGGTCACAGATCTCTTACCTTGCTTTGGCTTCACAGCTGGCTTCTCTTTAGGTGGAACAAAGGCTTTGTTTCGTTCTTCCTGCCTCTTCGTAAGAGCCTCTGCTTGCTTAGCCTACGTCAGTGAGAAACGCCTTAGTAAAACACATGATACCCAGCTGCGCTGTGCTGCGAATGGTGTGTGCGCTCTACAAAGCCTTACCTTTATTGCTTCCATTTTCTGCCGCTTCTTCTGATTTGCCTTCAAGAAGTATTCACCACTAGCCAATTCTTTATCAACCTATTAGAAACAGTATTTACAGCTAGATCAGAAATAACGCAGACAGGGAACTTCCTGTGAAAGGCACAGTGGCCTTGGGGTAAAAGCTGTGGACTCAGTGCTCTAATTAGCTGCCACATAAGAGAGAGACGTAACACAAACATGGAGCTAGAAGAACAGGAGCTGCTTGTAAAACACAAAGCTGACAGTTCAGGTCCGATCAAAGGTCAGGGGTTCACAAACTGTGAAAAGGAATCAGACGAGGTCGGGGAAACCTTGAGACTCCGAGACGGTGAAACGTGACTTAGAACAGAAGCTAGGCACAAAAGAACCATGAAAGGCCAGAAGGCAGGTGTGGTTGAGCACACCTTTGTCCAGGCACCCAGGGAGGCTGAGGGAGGAGGACGAAGCTCAACGCCAGCTACTGGGACTAGACTCCTCTCAAAAAAAAAAAAAAGGGGGGGGGGGGCAACAAGAAGAGGGGTCCCAACCAAAGTCACTGTCAATTCTTGTAACTTCTCACTTAACCTTGAAATTGGTTTAGGCATGAGGACAGCAACCCATGGATGAGGCAGATAAAACAGCTCAGTCACAGGAAGAGGGGTGAGGACAAGTCAGGGGTGGCACTGCTGCATCAAGACACTTACCAAGCGGCTACTGGGTACCTTGCACACCACTCTCCCCTCTACAAAGAGGAGCCAAAGTAACAGGTGTATAACTGTTTTGGGGTGAATGAGCATGAGAACATGGGGTACCAGCAAGAGGGACTCAAGTATTCTAATATTAAAAAGCCCACAGCAGTGGCACAAGGAAACACAGGACCCCAAGCACCTTGGAGACACTGCTGCTGCTCTACAAGGCTATGGGTGAGAGGAGGAACAGCCAGCAGACTAGTTGAGGTGCTGGCAGTCCTCGCTACAGGCTAGCAACCCACTAAGGTCAATAACCTGCAATTTGCACATCAGCCCAGCAATAACAAGGACCTGACATTATGTCCTAGGGGCCACAAACACTGCATACTGCTATGTCTGCCAACCCACGGGCACTCGACTGCATTTAGCTGTCTATGAACCTGACTTGGCCCAACACAGTGATAATGACTCTTGCTGGGTGAACTGTGCCGTGAGGAATGAGTGTTGTGACAAGGACGCACCCCCTTCAAGGTGCTTTCCCTGTGAAACCAAGGGGATGGTCAAATGTATGAATTTAAACCTGTGCTAGGGCTGGAAGCGGGTACCTAAGTGGCTCCTGCGGTCCTTCCCATAGGGATGGGTATACAAAGGGACCACAGAGCAGCTGTGGCTTGAGCATCACACCTTGAGCTATCCATGCTGAAAGAGTCTAAAGCTTTGCTGGACTCTTAGCTACACGCTGCCGACAAAGGAGACGAGCAACCTAATGGTCTGCTTACCTGCACTGTCCCTCCACCTGACTGACTGTGCAGTCCTCTGGTGGACTCGGTGTGAGTGTGAGTGTCACAGAGCGGGTGCTAAGGTTCCTAACAGCTTTCTTGGAGCCTCTGGGCCAACACCACTGACCAGTCAGAAATAAAGACGGAAGAAGAACAGAGCAATGATCAAACAGCTATACTCACCAAGAAAGTTGGGGGAAGACCCAAATAAAACAATTAGGAAAGAACGGGATATTAAAACCGGTATTAATACAAGAATTGACTAGCAGTTATTACACAATAATTTAAAAACCTGTCAATAACAAAAGGATTAAGAAACAAGTCTCCAAGCTGAAGAGAAATGCCAATGGTTAAGAGCACTGGCTGCTCTTCTAGAGGTCCTGAGTTCAATTCCCAGCAACCACATGGTGGCTCACAACCATCTGAATGTGATCTGATGCCCTCGTCTGGTGTGCATGAAAACAGAGCACTCATATACATAAAATTAAATCTTAAAAAAAAAGAAAAAAGAAACGGGTGTCCTGATGAAGAAAAAAAGCACCAAACTGATGTCAATTCTTAAGCCATTCCAAGTAAGTAAAGAATTCTTAACAAATTCATCCTATACGGGCAGTATTACTGTGATAACCACACCAAAGACACAACAAAACTGTACACTAATATCCCTGAGAAACAGACACAAAATCCTAACTGCCCATAAAACATGGGACTTTGAGCATGCTGTTTTCACTCAAGATTTGCAAAGATGTTCAAAACACACAAACCAGTACACCTTAACCCATGTGTCCTATAGTAGGCATTACAGTAGGTAATAAGCGCTGTAAGTGTGAAGCCCAGAGTCTACATTACCCTGTGGAAAACCCCAGAGTGTCTGCTAAGACCAAGAATTAAAGACATGCACTCTGAACACTTTCTTTCAGCACTGCACCAGAGGTTTCAGCCAGAGCAAATGAGCAGACAAATAGGCACACAGTGATCTGTTTACAGATGTAATTACGTAGAAGCAGCTAAGGACTCCATCCAAACACTTAAAACTGATGTGTGAACTCAGAAAAAAAGTGTAAACAGCATGGTACATTGGCACCCCCACCGCTGCTATAATTTCCCTTTTGCTCTCACTTTCCTTAGTAAAGGCCACTGCCTGGCATTCCTACTGTTCTCTCACCGTGATCAGCACTCTTACAAACACTGCCCCTAACCTCTGGCCTTAAGACTTTCCCTGAAAACTCCAAACACAGGACTGTGAGGAATAGAAGAGTGGCCAGAAAATTGTAGTGTGAATTTTAGTTTCTTTAAAAACACAGAAATATTTTAAGAATGTGTTTTCGTTTTAATCCCAGGTGTGGGGACACAGGACTGCTTCGCAGTAGCTGACTGATTTGCTTCGAGCTCTGGCAGAGGCATGGTTTTTCCAGCTTCAGATAGTTTTTCTGCGATTGTGTATCATTTGAAGTTAATTTTGGGGACTTTTCAGAGAGTACATAAGTGCTCGGGCCCCGAGAGGCAGGGTAGGTTGTGGGTTGATTGCAGTTTATTAAGTAGTCATGCCCAAAGAAGAAACAAGAACGTAGAGATCATGATGGCAGAGATCAACCATGCCCCAAGGAGCTCGGTGCCCGTCACCAGGAAGCAGTCTAAGGCCAGCGCTGCCTGCTCTCCACCCCTGCCTCTCTTTCCCTCTCATCTAAAGTTAGAGGACTGAAAGGGTGGACAAGTGTAAGAGGAAGAACCCACAAAGCAGCAAATGCCAGCTACAGAGACGACCTAGTAAAGACTGAGTATTTTAAGATGCAGGCAAAGAAGGAAATAGTAAAACAAGACCCTAGCTAAGTATAGATCAGATTCAAGCATGAAGGAGAGGCGGGGAGAAAAGAGGAAGTTAAAGGAATTCTTTTCTGATGGCCTCACATATTCCCAGTCTATAGAATGCTGCTATCTGTCAGGTTGGCAGGGGAGGGGAATGGGGCAGACTACAAAGGACTGCCACACTGTTAGGCCTAGCAGAGGTGAATTTAATCCAAAGATAGTACTTTTCTGCACTTTAATTTTTTTTTGGCCTACCTCAAATTTTTGAGTTTCCCTGGGAGGGTGTGGGTAAAGAAAAAGATGCATGAAAAAAAGATGGGCAAGAAAGGAAAGGAAATTCTGGCCATGCCGGTAAAGGGAAAGAACCAGAAGACAGCTGACAAAACGGAAGGGATCCATAACTCAGAAAAAAGTGGATGTTAGAGATAAGACTATCAAAGCAATGAACAATCAGAAGCTGTTAAATCACGGGCAGCTTCTCCCTACAGACCACTGGCTGCCCGACAGCACCCCCAACACAGGTTATTCACAATGTGACGCCCGCTCCCAGACCCTTACCACCACGTTCCCCATCCACACACAGCCAGACTCTCAGTAACACTTCCAAGAGCAATCACTGTAAGGCAGTGTCGTCTGCACACCGCACTGACACGTGCCACACTGACCTGGCTCTCCGGCTGTGGCGGCGGGAACGGCGTGTACTCCTTCTTGACGCTCTTCTTCTTGGGTTCCTTGCGTTTATTCACATTTTTGTGCTTGAACTGTGGCAAAAATCTTTCCCAACTCTGTGATCGCAACTCGGAATCTTTTGCCAACTCCCGTTTAATCATCAAGGTCTTTAGGCACATACATACAAATAAAATTCAAAATATTAAAATTTACACATTTGTTAACATGTTGCTTCTAAAACGTAAGGGATGAGCTCCTTGTAAATTCAGGAGAGTGAAATCAAATGTGATTAAATTAAATTAAATTAAACCTGCACAACTGGCTTCTAAGACACTAGATCAAATGTAGATATGATATGAAAATGAAGCTCGGCTTCCCTGCCGCCACACTTTAAAATTCAACTTAATGCCAGAGTTGGCACTCAACCCGCCGGTGCTTCCTGGGAGTAAGAAGCTTTTGGTACCAAATGAGGGGTCCAGGGAAAAGGCCCTCAAGTGTAAGTGCACTTCCCCACAAGCCGCCAGCACCAAACAGCACACTGTACTGTAGCTACGTCCCGCCAGCCAGTGGCTCTGTACACAGGCACACCACAGGCCTCTCCCAAAGGGCCTACAGTGCAAGCCTTAACCCCAAACGAAGCTCTAGTGCAACCCCAGAGCCCAGACCCTCACAAACAGACAGAACCCTGCTGCTCTGCCTGCTACCGTTTTGGGAGGCTTGTCTCCACTGTACTGGAACTCTGCAGTAAGCGACAGTGTCTCTTCCCATAGTTTACAAGCACCAAAGAAGG
Source organism: Acomys russatus (assembly GCF_903995435.1). NCBI lineage: Eukaryota > Metazoa > Chordata > Mammalia > Rodentia > Muridae > Acomys > Acomys russatus. The sequence goes on along the minus strand of NC_067167.1, from coordinate 32,679,075 downwards.
ACTGGGGTGGAGTTGGGTGGGGCGGACTCTACTCCCAATTCACCCAAGCCGGCTCTGCTCTAGCTCGCTGCACAGTATGCTCTCACACAGCATTTACTTTTCAGACAGTCTGTGAGGTTAGAAGCCTGACAGTCACGATTAATAACGCACACTCAGCACTCACTTTAATGTTATAAATCGGGTGGATATTCTTCATGGTGTCGAGGACGACTTTTCGAACCTGAAATTTACAAAGAAAAAGGAAGCGGTCACAAAGATTTCAGCAAGCAGGACAGAAGAGGAGTAAGCCACTGTAAACTTCCGAGTCAGAGACGATCGCCACACTGAGTATAGCTCCTTCAGGAGTTCTGTAGCAGCAGCCAACCTCTTCAGACAAAGACAGCCTCATGACTGCGCCTCCACGGTGAACAATTAACATAATACTCGGTGCCCTAGAGGTACTGATTTAGGGGAAGACAGCTGGATGTCAAGTCAAAAGATGAGGGTTCAAATCCTGCCACAGGGGCTGTGCTCAGTAGCAGAGTGCTTGTCTATAGTGCACAAGGCCTGCGTTTGGTTTCCGGCACTGCAATGTAATAGTGAGTATTATTATAATAATAATCCTGGGAGTGCCACGTCATTTAAGAGTCAATTAATGTTCCCATCTCAGCTTTATATCTGTAAGATGGAACTAAAACTGTATTTCAGATCTACTGTAAGAAATAAGTAAAATATTTTTTAATTCTAAAGTATATAGTATATTTATTATTGCTCCATTAGAAAAGAGTAGGCAATTTATGAGAAAGAGGCAACAGAAGTGCTACAAAAGACATCCCAAGAAGGAAGCAAACGCCACAGGCCAGATCCAGCTCAAAACAGAAGACGGCCTGACAGGAAAACATGCTCCTCAGGAATCTCCAAACAGTTGTTCATGGAAACACTAAAAGAAAAGGTGGCTTGAGCCTGACCTCTGCTGGTTGCATGCGGTACTACAACAGCAGGCCTCTGCTCAGAATCCAGTACAGAGCACTTGCCCAAATGGATAGACAGCAGGCCTCTTAGGTGAGAGGCAGCTTCTGAACTGCCCTTTTAAACCTTTTCATGGGAAGGATGATAAGGAACAGACCTAACTCAGAAGTGGATGTCTCCACAGTTGTCACCATAGGTTCCAGGAGTGATGACGCACACCCTCAGGCTATGTGGCACACAATATACAAATGAGAAATCAAAGCACATTCTAAAATTACAAATTTTGATTATAAGACATTACCCAATGATCACTTAGACTACAACCAAGTTATATCACTTTTGTATGGTGAAAATATCATAGTTCTCACCTCTTTCAGGCCGCTGAAAGGTCCGATGGCTGAGACAGTATTGCCCTGAACCATAACGTAGCAGTTTGTTAGGAGTTCCAGTGCCTGCACAAAAACAGCAAATTCAAATTCAGTGTCCTGAAAGACCACTGAAAGAGACGCTCACAGCCCACTAGTGACAAGTACCTTCAGTGTAGATCCTTTGGGTCCAATAAGCCGCTGTCTTCTTTTGACAAATCTCTCTTTGTTTCTCACTAGAGAACCGATTTTAATGATGTCACATGCAACATCATCCTGAAGTATCCGTACTGCCTTTTATAAGAGAAAAAAAATGCATCAACATTCTAATTTTCTAAGCCTAGGCTAATAAAATATAAGCACAAACATGAAAACCTGGGGGTGGGGGGTGGGAAGGAAGACGGCAGAGATGGAAAGTCACAGTGTTACAAGTGCCCAAGTTTCCCTCAGGCCGTGCCCACCTTTTTTTCTGAACAGTCTCTCACTGGCCCAGAGCTCACCAAATTAACTGCACACAACACAAACCCCATGTCGCAGGCACACACCTGCTCAAAGGAAACGCTCCTCGCCAAGAGCTTTATCAGGTCCCTGGCCCTGATGATGATGTAAGGGTCGAAGGTCTTCTTGGTTGTACACACCGTCATGCTGCCCTCTATCAAGTCCAGCGTTGCTTTAACGTGCTACAACAAGACAGAGAGAAGCAAAGGTGGGTTCTGTTTTAGATCCTATAGAGCCGATCCCAAGCGAACAGGGAGCCTCTGTGCCGGTAAGCTAACCACCAAAGCCTCTCAACTGCCTCCCCCAGTAAGCTGGCCAGTTAAACACAAGCAATGAATATTTGATTAACTTCATTCTTGGCAGGATGTAAGAAACTGAAGCAACTGAAACCAAGACTGAGAAATGAATTTTCCTTTCAGATTTCTTTCTACCTGGTTAAGGGACTAAATACAAAACAATCTTCACAGGTTCATAGAGAAACAATAACTAGCAAAGGTGGGCACTGACTCTCCATAACAAGACCCAGATGTTTAAAGCATAATTCCTTGTGTGTAGGTGGGAGCATATTTATGCGCATACAGAGGCCAGAGGTCATCCGGTTGCTCCCCAGGATGCCTGCAGTTCACCAACTGAGCTGTCGCTGCCGGCCAGTGAGTTTTAGGTCTTCTGCCCCATGCTTGGCTGTTTACGTGGGTTCTGGGGCAAGCACTTTAACAACCCCAAGAGCTAGATTGTAACAGAGCAAAGCGAAATGCTCCTCTATGGCTCGTGACATGCTCAGAAGAATTCTGCTTTATGGTGAATAAAAACGACAGCACTCTAGAGACTTGTCGGCAGGGAACAAACAGGCAAACATGTGCGAGTCGCTACGTTTGGTTTAATATAAGAACTGAAACATGGCTTGGCTTGAACTGGCCAAGTACACGGTCACCATCACTGCCTCCAAAAGGCATTTGGAAATGTGGATGACACAGGTGACATCAGACACTTTGAGAAACCTCTAAAATATTCAGAGCATAAGAATTTCCCAAAGGACTTTATTGTGCACAAAATGAAAAAGGAATGAACTGTAAGGATAAAGCTTACCTAAATTCTTTTCAATAATTTCAATGCCAAACTACCCAGTGACATTGGCATTCCTGAACCAGCGCCCACACAGTTCATTACAAGTAAAGGCATAAGCAAGAGCAAACTCCCCCACGGACTGTTTAGAACAAGCTTACATGCTCATGCAGGGCTTTCTGCACCAGCGGCCAGCACTCTTTCAGGTAAGCCTCTCTGTATTTGGGGAACAGGGTTGCGAAGCTGCTTTCCTCCAAGAGTCCTCTGGGATTGTCCTCTTTGGAAAAGGCTGGCTCCTTCCAACCATCAGGAACAGTGAGGAGTTCTGCTTCATCTACAGAAGAAAGGACTTACACATCACGTGTTATGGTCCTCCACACGCTGGGTGCACACTCTGTGCACATCTTCCTAAGCGGTCCAATGCACGCTTTCATATCCTCTTCCCCGGTCTTACATTACTGAGCATCATGGCCGCCATGCCTCTGGCACCACCATTGTCCTTATGCCTATATATGCCATAGAGGACCATCTGGATGCACTGCAGGCGCCTCATCTGAACAAGTTCTTGAAGGACAAGGGCACCTCCTTTTATCCACTCTCAGATGTATTAGTAGACAGCAATTATTAAGACACGTTTAATGTACTATATTATGGTTCAAACTTTTATCATTTTAATATTAATAACCTTTCTGACTTTTGTGGTACAGAACCTGTGTGTTAAAACTTTAAAAAGTAGATCTGGTGTATAATGCCAATTAACAATCTCTGTGATAGGATGTCAGTTTTACAAAGACCCCGCTATACATCTTTCATGAGTAAAAGAACCACTGTTATTATTTCTACTTTACAGAAGATAGTCGACCCAAAAGGACGAACAGGCCCAAGGGACAAAAGCTGAAATAGCCTAAATGAAAAAAAAAACCTCGGTAGAGCCCGTGTCACTTCTTAAAACTCCTCGTCCCAGATCTTTTTTTTTTTTTTTTTTTTTTTTTTTTTTTTTGCTTTTTTGAGACAGGGTCTCTCTGTGTAGCCTTGGCTGTCCTGGACTCACTTTGTAGACCAGGCTGGCCTCGAACTCAGAGAGATCCACCTGCTTCTGCCTCTTGAGTGCTGGGATTAAAGGCATGTGCCACCACACCCGGCTCTTTTCCCAGATCTTTAAAAAGCACTCAAATCTAATAGCTAGACATCGATTCTACTCAAATATACCATCTATGAACTTGTGGCGTCAGCACACCGGTGGGAGTTTGTTGGAAATGCTGTATGGGGGTCCATCCCAGCAAATGAATCAGAATCTCTGGGGTGTGGGCCAGAAATCTGTGCTTAAACAGGCCTCATCTGGCACCACGTGGACAGTCTGCAAAGCAGGTCTTTGGCCCTTGTTATCATCCCTGTTTAAAAAAAAAAAAACTTGCTTTCTACTTTCACTCACATCCACTTTGCTATTTCTGGCTCAAAAGACTAAGAATTAGGTCTCATAAACCATCCATTCTCCAATATCTACTTTTTAAAAGTGCAAACTAAAATCCTGCAAACACCAGTCACTCCAATTTCATTATGAGTGAGTCACTGTCCAATGTAAACACTTCAAGTGCTATCAGTCAGTAAAGTTTCTGGGACCACCTTCCAAAGCACAGAAACAGACAAAAGGAAAAGGATTCTTTCCCAGTCGAGGAAGCACAATTGGCCCCCAAAACATGTGAAACTGTGCAACTTTACTAGTCACCCCGGAAGTCCAATTAAAAACACAGTCAGATGCAATTTCTTTTTCTTTCTTTCTTTTGTTTTTTGTTTGTTTGTTTGTTTTTTGAGAGTTTCTCTGTGTAGCTTTGGCTGTCCTGGACTCACTTTGTAGACCAGGCTGGTCTCGAACTCATAGCTATCCGCCTGCCTCTGCCTCCCAAGTGAAAGGCAAGCGCCACCACACCCCACCAGATGCAATTTTTTATCTCCGAAACAGCACATTTCCAAAACTCATAGATGTGGAACAATGAGAAACCTCATCTATTAGTCAGACTGGCACAGCTCCTTCCGGTAGCGTGACACTTGAAGATACCCTGCAATTCCAATCCTATGTTCCTACAGAAAGTCTTAGACATTATCAGAAGACAGCCGCAAAGGTGCTTACAATAGCAAACAGAGGGCAGAACTCAAACATCCACCAACGGGAGAATTTAAAGATGTTTCATACAAGGCAACAACATTACATCGCAGCAGAAAGAATAAAATCACACCTACAAATATCACTTTGGTTAAGTAGCCAATGAGAAACTAAAGACACAGCATGCATAAAGGTCCTTTCATTCTTCTGTGATTCGAAAAGAGTCAAAAATCGAAGCATTCTCTTGAAAACTAACGATATGATAATGGCCGATGACGCTGGGTAACAGAAAACTTGAATGATTCGGACTAGTTACTCCGGATTTCAGATAGGAAACTATCATCTGTGACTGGCACATGGGAAACTTGTGGAACACAGTTAACTCTTCCTAAAAGTCTGTCTACAGTCCCTGCCGTACTTTACGCAACAACTAAAACAAAACCGTACATACATTTCTTTACGGTCTATTCCCATTTCCATAATGATGGTGGATTTTTTTTAAAAAAAAACCCAAAACTATCATTATAACGCAAGAGAGCAATCAAAGTAGGGCAGCAAAAATCAAACTAGCAATCAAAACTAAAGACCAAGCTGTGTCAACTAGTAATAGAGCAATCAGATAAAAGTTCTGGCAAACTTCCCACTTAGCTCAGCCCCCATCTTTCTGCGTGCCTCCCTCTTCATCATTCTCCCTCATTGAAACCTAAGGATTATCTAGCCCACCTGATCCGCATCTTCTCAACAACTTTCCCTCCGCAGCGCGCAGCAAAGCACTGCCGCGCCTTCCTCCGTTTCTGAATCCTCGTATTTTTACAAAACGCACATCAGCTATACTTGGCAGGGTCAGCCCCTGGCAAAAGCACTGAGTTAGGAAACACGTGGCCGGCACAAGTCAACACCCACCGATCGGCAACTGCCGCTGCAGGCACTTAACAGTCTAAGGGAGGCTTAGCACAAGTGCGCAGCCAAGGAAATAAAAATGACGTTTCAAGATCTACCAACTCCAGGCTTCGGGTCTCGCACCGCCTCACCTTGGTTCTCACGCTTTTGCTTCGGCTGCTGAGAGTCGCTTTTTCGAGCTGCTTTGGCGGGCGCGTCCACAGAAGAAGATGCCATCGCAAAATTGCTTCCGGTGGCACAGGAAGTGGAACTGTTCCTTAATCCCGCCGGCTACAATGTCTAAGGTGCAAAATGAGTTCCGGTGAAATCCCGACGAAATCTGCGCAGTCTCTGTGCACACGGATGAGTAGCCAATGGGGAAACGGGACACTTCCTTCCCAGGGTGCATTGCAACCGCCGAGGTAGATAGCAAGTTGGGAATTGTAGTTTTGTTGTATCAAGCTCTAAATCGTAGTTACTTGTAACAGCACAGAAGTTCTTTCTTGAGAGCAGATGGGAGGGGTGAGAAGTGGGGAGAGAGAAGGAGAGAAAAAAGAGAGATTTATTTATTTATTTATTTATTTATTTATTTATTTATTTATTTATTTATATTTTCGAGACAGGGCTTCTATGTGTGGCCCTGGTTGTCCTGGACTCGCTTTATAAACCAGGCTGGCCTGGGCTCTCAGAGATCCGCCTGCTTCTGCCTCCCAGAGTGTAGGGATTAAAGGCGTGTGCCACCACTCCCGGCTTAAAATTCTTGTTTGAGAAACGTTAGGAATCTAATAGAAATGGTAAATTGAAGTAATAAAAAATTACTTAAAAACAAAACAAAACAAAACACTGAGATTGCTCAGTGGTTAACAATACTGTCTCCTCTTCTAGAGGTCCTGAGTTCAATTCTCAGCAACCACATGGTGGCTCCCGACTTCCTATAAAAGGATTTGATGCCCTCTTCTGGCATGCACTCTTACATTAAAAAATAAAATAAAATAAACATTAAAAAGTAATGAAAAATCTACGCATGCGTTGTTGCCACTCTTTAGCCCATTTGAAAACCTACCTTGTGTTTTGTATTTTAACGCTCTCACCTTCCAGACTGATTTTAGGGACCGTTTCAACTTTATTTATTTTGGTTTTATGAGACAAAGTCTCTCAGCACAATAGCCTTCGGTGTCCTGGAACTTGCTAAGTGGACCTTAATGGCCTCAGAGTCATAGTGATCTGCCTGCCTCTGACTCCAAAATACTGGGATTAAAGGTGTGCACTAACACACCCAGTTTCAACATTCAAAATTGGGGGGAGGGGCGGCACGGGTACTAAAATTGTCCTTTATTGCTTACTATTCTTACATCTCAACTTTAAAAGACTTAGGATAAAGTCAGTAAAATATATATATATATATATATATATATATATATATATATATATATGTATATATATATATATATATGCACAAAATATACTCAATAAATTAGATCCTAAGATGTGGAGACATGCAATACAGCTGTAACCAGGGTCTGAAAACACCATAGGATATCCTCTTATGACCCAAGCTCTTCTCAGTCTCCGAAGAACATTTAGTAAGCACATGGGCCACTAGGCCAGATAAAGGAAAGAAGAGTGCTGGCATATGCTTAGTAAAACTGAGACGCTGAGAATAGTAGGTCACGTGCTTAGGCCAGTGTTCTCAACCTGTGGGTCTCGACCCATTGGGAGTGGCCAAGCAACCTTTTCGCCTAAGACCATGGGAAAACACAGATTTTTACATTATGATTCACAACAGTAGCAAAATTACAGTTATGAAGTAGCAACAAAAAATAATGTTATTTTTGTTCCAAAACATGAGGAACTGTATTAAAGGGTTGCAGCATTAGGAAGGTTTAGACTAAGTTTTAAACAAATTTGAAAGAAAAAAAAAACTGATGCCTCATAATGGTCAACCCTTATATCATTAACCTCTGAAATGCATTCCGCTAGTTTTGAGTCAAATATCATTAGTGATCTTTGAGCCGTTCTCATCAGTGTTTTTCACATATGGGGACGTAGGTCTGGGTTCCTTTCCCTGGAAAAGGGCTGATGGTTTGGCTTCAGCTTCTGCCAAACACTGTGTTTAAAAGATGGAAGCATAACAGTATTTCAAAAAACACTAAAAAGTCTTCTAAGGTCAACTTAGAAGAAAATTAGAAATTCAAAATGATGAGGATTGATGGCATCCACATGTTTTGTGTAATTTTCATCTAAAATTCAGTGAGTCTGTTATTCATTGATCAGAAAGCATTTAAATCAATAATTTGAAAGGGAAAATGGCATGTTATGCCAGGTTCCCCTCATATCTCTGGGAGGCCTGGTCTTTCTTTTGAAAAGAAATGAGGGAAGAGTGGATCTGGGGGAGAGAGGAGGTGGGAGGGCTGGGAGGAGTGGATACAGGGGAAACTCCTCAGAATGTAACACATGTAAAGAATCAAAATAAAACAAACAAACAAAAAGGGAAAATGCTGCTGACCATGGTGGTCGACAGTCTCAGCGTTTGAGAGCGTGAGGCAGGAGGAGTGTCTCAGTTTGAGGCCAACCAGGTCTACATAATGATTTTCACATGCAAACAGGCACCCAAAGGGAGTTTATATCAGAGCAAATCATTTAACAAAATTAAAGGATGTGAAATTTGAGAAAACATCTGCAACACACTGATTTGATATCACTAGTTTGAAAATGAATAAAGCGATATAGACCATTCAACAGAAAAAAAAAAATTAACAGGCAACTTAATTGGGCCAAACATGCTCATATCTGTAGTCAAATACTACTTGAGATGTCTCTCTGTAAGGACCAGACAAACTCCATTTTGAAAAAGAAACTCCATTTTGTGTTAAACCTAGCCAAGGGCTGAACCCAGATTCCAGAAAAACCACAAAGTAGTCTAAACAGAAAAATATTCCTTAGCAACACTATCAGCTCACCTTGAGAAAGTCCAAATATGCTCTCTGCTGGTCAAGCTCACCAGCAGGTGGTCTGGCACATAGCAACAACCAATTAGGAGAAGCCAGGCCAAAGTTCCTAACACTCCCATGACTTCTTCAACCAATCTTTTCTATAGGCCAACTTGCCCCTACACCTATTATCCAACCACGAAACGCCAAGGCTTGTAACTCCCTGCTTGCAGCTTTTCTGCCCAAATGTCATCTAATTATATACTGTAAAACCCATTTCTTTGTCTAAAAATCTATTAAAAAAAAAAAAACCTTCTCAACTGAGACTCAATGCCACTTCCCAACATCTGCTGTGTCAGCAGTGCATAGGAGGTGTGGTCCGGGTTCGAACCTGCAATAAAGGCTTCCTTGCCATTGCATTTGGACTCAGCTCTTGAGTGGTCTGTTCGGGGAGTCTCTCAATATTTGGGCATAACATCTGTAAGTGTATCTCTGGATGGCGTTTACAGTTAAAGCGGTGAGTAGAACTGACTAGAACAAGCAAAGAGACCACTCCTTAGCAAGCAGGAGTGCTGCCCTCAAGCTTGAACTACACCTGGTTTTCTTGGGGTCAGCCAGCCATCTCTCCGTGACTATTTTAGGGTTTTACAATTCTTCCTGTGTGTATATCTACATTTCTTGGGTAGAAGAAGGCACCTGAGCAACTGTTTCATGAATGAGTCTCATCTCCACTACTACTGGAAACATGTCCAGACTTCACAATGAAAAAAACCACTTCCTGCCCACCAGACTGGCAAAAAAGGAAGAATAACAACATTAATACTGCTAGAAGAAAGACCAGTTGCAAACCCTCAACAACAAGTAACTACTAATCTCCAATGTCAAATGTCATAGAGATCTGCATCTCTGTGGTTTTGGATTTGTAGGATTCCATCACAAATGGCCAGTAAATGCTTTAATCTCAAGCAAGCAACGCCATGCAGTCAGAGTCAGTGCCCAGTCTTCTATCTGCATAGGGAGAACATGTATCAAAAGCAAGTTGCCGGATTAGTTGTTCATTACTGTGCTGGGTTTCTTTTCAAAAAGCCTCTTATTTCTTCCTTGACAATTTCACACACTGACAATGTATCTCCAATAGACCCAACCCCAGCTTCTCCCTGGACATCCCCAACATGTTCCCCTCCCACCTTTATGTCCTTACTTTTTTTTTTTAATCTGATGTCGATTATTGCTTCATGCTAGGATGTTGACCAATTTTGGCTTTACCTTGTGCAAGCATTGTGTGAGGAAACTATAACCGCAGTGAGTGCATGAGTTAAAGGGCCACGTTCTATCTGAAAGACAGAATTTTCACAGGGCTCTTGCTTATCTTCCAGCTCTTCTCTTTCTGCTTCTCCTCTGTGACGTCCCCCAGGCTTTGAGGGGATTGGTACAGGTGTCCTATTTAGGGCTGAACACTCAACAGTCTCGGCACTTTGACCAGCTATGAGTAGCTCCGCTGCAGCCTACTATACAGAGCCTTATCCGGCCAGCTGAGAGCAGCACTAATCTATGCAATAGCTGTCCATATTTCAGAAGGCAGTTTGACATGTCTATCCATCTGGTGGGCTTCTTGGTGGACAACCTTGCACCATTTCTTTCCACTTGGCTTCCATCTTACGGGATTCAGTTTTCTGTTGGCCCACCCAATGGGACTTATAAGTACAGGAGATGCTTGGCATCTTAAGATAGTCATCACTGCTTGAATATTAGCCTCTCTAGGCTCTACGACCAAGAAAACATTCATGTTGCTTTGAAAATGTAGTACACCCCTGCCTACTTCTTCAGAGTAGGTTTTTCTTTCTCTTTATGCTTGTTCTTATTGATGAGCACTAGCTTTTATTTCATTTGCAGTTATAATATTCGTTCTCCCTAAAGGAGAGCTGGAATACATTTTTAAATATTAGGTTGCAGCATAGCAGCAGAAGGTTTTTAAATGCCTACATGAATATTCAAGATTTAATCAGCAACATAGGAGATGTATTGATATTGCTGAGAATTGTTTTATGCAAGAAGAACAAACTACAGTATTTTATTTCTACACACTACATGAGAGGAATATTTAAGCATTTGGGAAAGCAGATCTTTAATCATTTGTTACATTTATTTGCATCTTCCATCCTTGATGGGAGTATTCACAGATGGCTGGGAGGAAAATGAAATTTTTACAGAATGTATTTTAAACACTTAATGAATTCACATTTAAGCAAGCCACTTCATGGTATTAGTAAACAGTGCAACTTCATTATTGCAAATTCTCCACTTAAAAAGTCTGGTTGCCCAAAACCCACCGGGAGACATGAAGACTCAGGCTTGTCACCCTGACACCCTATAAGCACATGGTGGTTGTAACCCACTTTTGCTTACTAGTCCCTTTTCTGATCTGATAAGTCTCCAGATTGTTCCCCCAGAAAAGCACACATTTGAGAACACATAAAAGCATCCTTCTCAAGAGGCCCCAATCAATCAGGTGTCAACTTACTGCTTCCTTAAAGCATCGTGGGAAGAGTGGTCCAGGGCCTACATCTGGTCTCATGAGCACTAAGTGCTCTGAGATTAGAGCTCTGCGGGAAAGAATGGGGGACTTCTTAACCTCGATGAACAATCACAACATCCTACAGTTAGAACTTCAGTGTGACTTAGATACTGCACGTAGCAATCCTTCTTGAGGCTCCTTCAAAAAAACTTAACTTAAAGTCATAGGGGTAAATAGGAGGCCCTATGGCTAGCCTATGAACCTACGGACTGGCTTTCGGAGGCACCGTGACATACAGACTTTCCTCCCCTTTCTCAACCTCTTCTCTCTGTGTCTCTCTTCCTCCTTCCTCTCAAGTTTGCAAAGCCAGCTACCCACAGGAGTGAGCAGCAGCCCCGTAGAGAGGTTCACAGCTGAGAAGCCAAAGTGTCACGTCAGCCATGCTGTGCAACAGCTTAGACGCAATGCTGCCGCTCGATGGGAGCCTTCAGGCTGCAGCATCCTTAGCTGCCCCTTACAGCGCCCTATGAGAAACCTCCAGGAACAAGTTCTCCACTAAACTACTCCAGACAGCTGACAAAAGCTTCCCTCTATGACTGTTTGTTGTTTTAAGCAGTTAATTTGGGGGTGAGAATTAATAAATTTTTAGGCAAACACAATGAATGTAACATTGAAGAAAGCACAGGAATTCGTTGAAACCTTTCTCATCGTTGGATGGGTGTGTGGAGGGAGAAACTTCCCCCACCCCCCAAACAATGTCTCTCTCTGGTTCTTGCCACTAGAGGGCAAGTGGGCACAATGATGGCATTAGCTAAAAGCTGAAAGGCTTTGCCTCTATCCATGGTACCCTAAAGATAAGGTGCAAAAAAATGTTCATTAGGGTCAGCTGTTAAGTTACACATGAGAGTGAAAATACACAGAGACACTAACTCATGCAGGCCAGATCTACATAAACAAACTCAGCAACACCTAACAACATAGTGACCAGCTACCTAGCTACCTCCTAATATTGATCAGATCTGTTGTTGTTGTTGTTTTAATGCTAGTGTAGAATAAAGGGTAAGGGGCTGGAGAGATGGCTCAGAGGTTAACAGCACTGGCTGCTCTTGCTGAGGTCCTGAGTTCAGTTCCCAGCAACCACATAGTGGCTCACAACCATCTATAATGAGATCTGGTGCCCTCTTCTGGCCTGCAGCACACATGCAGGCAGAACACTATACATACTAAATAAATAAATCTTAAGGAAAGAAAAAAAAAAGAATAAAAGGTAAAAGCGTGTTGTTAATCCTTTTTGTTCTCTAATTCAACTCACAGATTTAACATTTCCGATACCACAGGACTTATGAAGATAACCATTTTCCTATCCTGTCACAAGCCACTACTGTATTGCTGTGTGGCATCACACTCAACGTACACAACGTGCCTTTGACACTTTTTCACATCAATGCATGAGAGTCCATGGCTTATGCAAAGACAAAGCTTAAAAGAAGTAAGAACCAGCTTAATTCTGGGGCAATCTAAATTTTATTACAGTGTCTTCCCCTTCCCCGGGGGCTCATAGGGGTGCAAATCATAGTCTTTCATTATACCAGATGATTTTGTTTTCTACTGGAAATATTTCAGCATGCTCAGATATTTAAATAGTCAGCTATACAACACTGGAATAGAAGCCACAAGATAACCTGGTAATTGTGTTAGTGTGCTTCTCTGTTGTAATAAACACCACGGCCAAAGCAAGTTGGGAGGGGAGGGTTTTCATCATCTTAAACTTCCAGGTCAGAATCCATCACTAAACAAAATCAGGAGAGGTGCTCAAGGCAGGAGCTTTGGAGCAGAAACCACAAGGGGCACGCTTGTAAGGTTTCTCCCTCTGGCTTGCTCAGCGACCTTTCTCATAAAGCCTGGGCCCATCTGCAAAGGACTAGTGACATTCACGCCAGTTGTGAGGGAAGACAATTTCTCTCAGATACAGCCACCAGCCAGTTTGGTTGGGGCAGTTCTTCAGTTGAGGCTCCCTCGTCAAGAGGATATGCCAAGTTGGCAACAAACACTAACAAGCATAGCGTGGGTGGTGGTTTGGTTGTGAGCCTAGGCTTTAATGGCTGAGCCATCTCTCCAGCCCATGGGTGGTATTTTGTATGAGCCATCTGTCATTTGAGTGCATGGTCCCCAGTCTGTGGCACTGTTTGACTGTTTGGGTGGGATTAGGTGGTGTGGCCTTGCTGGAAGATGTGTGTCAGTTGTGCAGGTGGGTGGCGGGGGGGGGGGGGGGGGGGGGAGGCTTGGTTTGGACATATCCAGAGTCACATACCACTCCGAGTTTCTTCTCTGCACCCCTGGATTGTGGTATGGTTTGAGATGTGAGCTGTCAGCTGCTGATTCAGTCGTCGTGCCTGCCTGCTGCCATGCATCCTTACTGTGGTGGCAATGACTTTGGTAGACTCCACGCGGAACTGTCTAGTTCACAGTGTTAAACCAGTTCACATGGTAAAGACTCATAATAATGTCTTAACATTGTATTATGGGATATTTGTTACATAAGAATGTCTATTGTAAACACTGCTGTTTACAGTAGGGAAATACTTCTCTCGGCCCCTTCTCATTACCGAATTTCTCTTTCAGAGAAATGGAATGAGAAAAAAAGCTAACACTTTGGTAACTTGGAGTAGTGGGTCCATTTTAGAATATACGAATGCTAACTTAAGATCTCTGGTGAGAAAATGAGCATTTATGTCATCCTTCTTCTCTACGTCACTTACGCCTAGTAAAGTATCTGTTGGATAAATGTATTGCCTACTGTGCCTCAGGCACTTATAGTACAAGTTTACTGTACCAAAAAATAGAGTGTAGGCAGGATTCAGTTATAACACAAACACACACACACACACACACACACACACACACACACACACACACACACAGAGCAGGGGTAGGGGGAGAGAGAGAGTCAGCCAAGCATAGGGCATTGGAGAATTGGAGAAGAGAGCCTTCCTGGTCTCAACAGTAATCCAATAAGCAGAAAAGCAGAAGTCATAACCCCTGGTTGGTATGCACTTTAGTTAAACACTCATGAGTCATGGTGTGAGCGGTGTCCTCCCACTCTGTGTTTTGTAGCTGTAGTGATGATGAAATTGATTTGACAACGTGATTTTTTTCCCTACCTTCTTAGCTTTGGCATGTAAAGATTGGAGGTGACATATTGGGAAATGTTGGCCCATGCTATCTATTATTAATACAGTTCCTGAGAGGGATGGCTGTTGCTGTGCTTAAAGAAAGGAAGCCTCAACTAGGAAAGATGACCAGGAGCCAGACACCTTCAGTCACAGTGTAAACTTCTACGCCAAATGTGACCAATGTTTGGTTTCACGGTGTAAATGAGTTGCTGGTGCTCATTTCCTCTGAGCCAAAGGGCATGATAAAATTCTAAGTGGAGACCCACTCCGCTAGGCAAACGCAGTGGGGTACACCTGGGACAGCAGCTACTTGGGAAGCTGAGGCAAAAGGAGAGAGTGAATCCAGGAGTTTGAACCCTGGAGTACGAAGCCAACACAGGCAACTTAGCAAGACCCATCTCTTAAAAGCCAGAGCAAAGTCCCCAAACTCATTCCTCTTTCATAAGTAAAGTGGCTCCCACTCAAAGAGTCTTTCATGGTGGTCCTTCCATCATGGTGGGAGGTTGTTGGTCTTATTGTTTGGGTTGGTGGTGTTGCTGCTTGCTGGGGTTTTGTTGTTTGCTTGTTTTGTTTTGGCAGCATCGGGCTACTTAGCTCAGGCCGATCTTGACCTCAGGCTATTCGTACCTCAGCCTTCCAAGTGCAGGGGTCATAGGCACGCACAATGGGGCTCAGGTCCTCCCATATTCTTTTAAAGTTATCAGTGACTTTGAAAGAACGAATTCTGTTTCCCTTTCCCCATTTCTTCATCTTCTCAGACAGTTCGCGTCCTTGACACATGCTTAGTAAGTGTTTGCTGAATGAGCAAATGCTCGGCAAATAGGCCGATAACTGCAACTGAATCCCAGCTATGCAACTCAGTGTAATGTGACCTTGATTAAGATACTGGGTGGTGGTGGCGCAGGCCTTTAATCCCAGCACTCAGGAGGCAGAGGCAGGTGGATCGCTGTGAGTTCGAGGCCAGCCTGGTCCACAAAGCGAGTCCAGGAAAGCCAAGGCTACACAGAGAAACCCTGTCTCGAAAAACAAAACAAAACAAAGGAACCACAAATCTTAGGCTATTTTTACAACCTATAGATGTAATGTTCAATACTGCATAGACACATACATGATTATATAGATATACTTGCCAGTCTTGCAATGTCTATTATGGAAAACTTGTCCAAAAAAATCTCACACTATCAAGAAGTTATGTGGTGAGATCTGGCTTGAAACAAACCTAGTGGAAACTTTGAAAAATAAAAATCAACAAAAGATAATATTCGATAAAAAAAATCACAAGTGGGTCAATTGTGTCATTATGTTTATGACATGTTTGTAGACTGGAAAAATGAGAAATGGGACTGGACAGATCGCTCAGAGGTTAAGAGTGTTGCCTGCTCTTCCAAAGGTTCTGAGTTCAATTCCCAGCAACCACACAGTGGCTCAAAATCATCTATAATGTGATCTGATGCCTTCTTCTGGCCTGCAGGTAGGTGTACATGCAGGCAGAGCACTGTATACATAATAAATAAATATATAAATATTTTCTAAAAAAGAAAAATGAGAAATCCTTAGGTGACTAACTCAACAGATATTCAATGAGATGTTATGATTTTGAAAGTATAAACTTTATTTGGCTTGAGCAGAGCATATAGTGACTAAGCTTGACTGACTGTTATTTTGAAATGAATGACACCAATGCAATAATATGATTAGGACAATTCTCCACCTTCCTAATGCTGAGAACCTTTAGCACAGTTTCTTGTGTTGTGGTGACCCTCAACCATAAAACTATTTTTTTTCTTTTGCTACTTCATAACTAATTTTGCTACTGTTATGAACTGTAATGCATATATCTGTGTTTTCCGACGGTCTTTGGGGATCGAGACACACAGGTTGTGAACCTATGCCTTAAGGTCAAGCTCCACCTACTTAGACTTTAATTTAAAAGGAAACTTTTCAATTTTTAAAATTTAAAAATTACTATGCTCCTTTCACAGGTCTGTCTCTGGGAGGGAGGATTTAGACTTTTCTCTTTATCACCACTTGGGGGAGCCCTTACGTGTTGTAAATAGACGCTGAAATAACTGTGGTGACTCATCCTGCACTAAACACGGGGTTTCCAATTAGATTTAGGAAAGCGCAGTCTTACCTTGGGTAACAAAGTACTCCCTGCCATTGGTCGCCTTCGCCACTTGCTTTTCTCCCCAGGCAAGTCTGTCGTCCACGGGCATTCTCCAACCCTCTGGATCCTAAGCAACGTCTCTATTTGCGATGAAATCAGAAATTTAACTCTGTAGCCGTTGAAATGGCACCTGAAAAGTAAGGCATTGAAAAATGTAAGGCGGACAGCAGAGCCCAAAGATAGCTGGGACAGAAATAACGCTTTTCCGCCCCCTCGGTGGACTCCAGTTGGCTACGGTCTGGAGACAGGAGACTATGCAAACTAGCTACACATGCCGCACCAGCCGGACAGCTCAGTGGAGATTCCTCAGAGGATGATGCCAACAGGCCCTGCCTTACTCCTTCTAGCTCTCCAGTTAGAACGTCAGGGTGGTTCAGTTCCCACCCAAGATTCCCGGCTTTACAGCATTCCCAGCTACCAATGTCTCCACTCATGCTGGTACATTTTCCTAGAAATATCTCCTTCCCTCACTCGTAGATACACCAGCAGGATGGACTGTGATGCTCCTAAGTGGTGGAGAAAACAGGTGGGGAGAACGTCAGAAACGGGGCAAGTGGGAGACTCCTCCATAGACTAGTGTGGTGTTGGCTCTTTACCCAGCTTTTATTGGTGACCACAGTGACACACAGCCTTGGACACACTGGTAACTTGAGGGGGAAAAAATACAATCTCTACATGGCATTGGTTAGCATTTAAAAATTTTAATACAGTTTTTGGAGAATTACTTATTATTAATTTATTTGTTAGTGATTTCACACATGGGCATAATGTATTCCAGCCACGCTTGTCCCCCCCACGGTGTCTTGTCAGCCTCTCTCCACCAGCTGCCTTCCACTCCTTACACAACACCCGCTCCTGCCCTCATGTCCTTCTCTCTTGCTTTGGTCCCCTCTCTGTGGCCCCCTGCATTTAACCAGGGCCTGGGTGACACATTTGGAACCACCGGTTCTGTCATGTATTCGTTTTGTAAAAATATATCTGATGACAACTTTCTCACCCAAATGGCACTAGCCTTTAAGGAGACCCATAGAGCTCCTACCTGCACATGAGCATGTTGTGAAGAGGCAGAAACTGAACCAGCCTAAACCGAAGAGTCTGGTGTTAGCTCTTTAGTCCCACGTTCCGCGTGGTGAGCACACACTACAACAGAAACACACGTCGTGTGCACCCGCCTCTTCCAACTGGTAGAGGAAAAGAGGGCAGCAGGTGACTCACTCCGCGACACGCTGGAGTGAATGATTTGATTGCCTAGGTTTTAATGGTTTTTCTCACATACAACTAGCAGGGCTTGAAGTGACTTGGCAGGTTCTGTCCAGTGCCGAGGTGATGGGACCCTGTTCAAACGTCACGTGGTCCCTTTGCACTGTCGTAACCACACATCTGACAGAAACACGATCCCGGGGGCCCAGAACTGTGACCTCTGGAAAGTTAACGGTGAAAAGCTAGATCTGGTTCAGAGATAGAGTCTAAAGCTGAGATGACGTCATCTTTAGATGTAAAGTTAGCGGCTGGGGAGATGTTCATCAGGTTAAGCACTCAGGGACGACAGGACTTTGAATTCCCGGAGCTGGATTGGGATGGTGCCTGTCTGCGGTGCCAGCTCAGAGGAGACAGAGACCGAGGAACCTGTAGCAAGCAGGCTAGCGAAACTAGCGGAAGTGGCAAGCTCTGGGTTCGGAGAGAGGCTCTGACTCAACACCTAAGATGGAGAGCAATTGAGAAAGAAAAGTCAGGATCCGTCAACTTCCGGTCTCCACCACGGACACGTACACATGCATGCATGCCTACCCACATGCATACACACACATCACCTACACATGGAAAAAAGTATAATGCTGCTTAAAGCTGCCTATCATGGAACGTAATTTCTACTTTGGAGAAAACAGCTCTTGGACATTTAGATATGTGTATTATCCCTGAGATTCTTTCTTTCGTATGAAACCGAGGCTCCACCTCAATCTGTGGCTAAAACACATTTAGCAATGTAACCTTAGCACTTTATTTTCTTCGTGTATTTCTTTGTTTTAGATTATCAGTATAACGAATTACAACATGCAGGATAACTTTATAAAGAAAATAGTTTCTATTTTGGAGGTTCAGGTTCAAGGTTTTGGCTTCCCTGGGGCAGAGACCTTGAGGCGTCACATGACGGTTCATATCTATATAGCGCCGCCTGTCTCTGTCTCTGTCTGTCTGTCTGTCTGTCTGTCTGTCTCTCTCTTTCTGTATCTCTCTGTCTCTGTCTCTCTCCCTCCCTCCCTCCCCTCCTCCCTCCCTCCGCCCCCTCTCTCTCCCCTTTCTCATACAGGCACCAGAACCCAGCCATAGGGGCATCATCCTAATGACTTAATCACTTCCCTACAACCCTATGCCTAAAGGGCATAGTTAAGCCCCCACCTTCTTAATCCTAATGGAAGCGCTATTTTAAGACCATAAGGTCCCCAGCAGCTTTGTACGCCCACCCAGATCTCCTGGGTCTTGTTTTGTTTATAGTATTGTTCGCATTTTGGGGGAGGGGACCTTAAATTGCCTGATTTATTTATTTACTAGTTTTTCTCAAGACTGTTAGCAGTGGTGTCAGGTTTAAATTTAAACCACTGAATTATTTATTAAAATTAACATTACTGTAGCAGGAAGATAAACAGCCAGAGCAAGCAATACATTTCACCAAGTCTCAAGTGTTTCTGCTAATTCCACAAATAGAGCCTGGGTTCTAATGTGACACTGTATCAATATGTTCATCTTCCAAAAAGCAAAAAAATGTTCTTTATAAGCAGGCAATACTTGGAACTTTTAGGCTGTAATTGACTATAATTAACCCATAAAGGCAAAATAACTATCGTTATTGATGGGAATGTAAATCTCCAGGCAACGTGAGCCCAATAGGTGTCCCCAGCTGCCATAGGCATCCTAGAAGCTTACCAGAAAGTGCAAAAGGAGGCGGTGAGGATGGTTTCATATTGTCTCATTACAGCCCAGGCAGAATATGGAAACCCCCAAAGATCTGTGTCTGTCTAACAGGCTCCCACACTTGAGGGTGGCTAAATGCTCTTGATTTCTGGAAGCCTTATTTGGCTCCCCCCTTTTGTACTTCTCTCTTTTTAGCACTCTGTTCTTTGTTCTTCATGTATTCCTTCTATTATCTCCTACGCACACTAAGCACACTTACTTCATGGGCTTTTTGAGATGACTCCATCAGGCAACCCCTCATGGCATGCTAGCCTTACTGGCACTCCTCTGGAGAACACCGACACACCCCTTGTGCTGAGAAGATTCTGTCGTAGGCTGATGAACACTTGGCATCCCTTACTGAATTAGGTTTGATTATGACTGGAATACAGAAAACTGGACTGAGTGTCATTTCACGTGGTCCTTTGTTTTTCTGCCTGCAAGCACCTCCGACCAGTGTATAAGCAAGCAGATTCTCTGCTATGTACTTATTAAAATATATATCCAGTTACTTAAATTTGCACCTAAGTCTTGTCCCTTGGTGAAGAACGGCTTAAATAAAAATTCTTCACAAATAATGCATTGGAAATGTTATTGATATTGCAACAATAGGCATATTAAGTGATATGTTATAAAACGCATCCATGTTATGGAGATATTTAAAGCATAAATCTTCAACCATGAGAGAGGAACTAATTAGATGGATAAGAGATGTGTTCAGTGTACCATCATCCTACACAAGGATAAATGAATTTGACTGAATATCATCTGTAAATAAAAGACACACAAATCCTTTCTAGCCTTCAGTGAAGTGTTTATCTCATTAAATAAAACTAATGGCTACTTTAAAACAAATTCTAATGTCTAATGCTCTTTAATTGCCTATTCAATGGTAAGACTTCTACAAATTGCTGATTTAATTTTAATATTTGAAACTCTTTCTTTGTTTTAATTTTGCATTTAATTGTCCCTATGATGGTAACTGTGAGAAACAGCAGTAAGCTAGACTTGGCTTTTGCTCAAGGAGTATCACAATTAGAGACATGAGCTCATAAAAATGGTTATAAGAGTCTTTGGTAAATGTTACAATGATTATACACGATTAAGGGTCACAGAGATGGCTCAGTGGGTAAGGATGCTTGCTATAGAAGCAAGGTGGCCTGAGTTTGAGCACACTCAGCATCCACGCAAAGCTCAGGCATGGCTGCCTGTGCTGTGCAACATCCTCCAGTGCTGCAGGATAAAGACAAGTCAACCCTGGGGCAGCGAGTCTAGTTGAAACGATGAGTTCTGGGTTCAGTGAGAAACCCAGTATCAAAAAAAAAAAAAAAAAAAGGAGCAATACAGGAAGACATCTAACATATCGTTCTGTGTCCTCAGCATAACATACACACACACACACACACACACACACACACACACACACACACACACCCCACCATATCGTTCTGTATCCTCAGCATAACACACACACACACATACATCCCACCATATCGTTCTGTGTCCTCAGCATAACACACACACACACACACACACACACACACACACCCCACCATATCATTCTGTGTCCTCAGCATAACACACACACACACACACACACACACACACATCCCACCATATCGTTCTGTGTCCTCAGCATAACACACACACACACACACACCCCCCACCATATCGTTCTGTGTCCTCAGCATAACACACACACACACACACACACACACACACACACACACACACACACACCACCACCGACAAAAAAATTCATAGTCTTAGAGAAGATGCCACTCACCTCTGCCTGAAGGTACGAAGGGTGCATCCAAGGCAGACTTCACTTAATGTGAACTTTAAGCCATTTTTCAAAGGCTAGCTAGCATATAAGGAACTACTAACATACACTGCCATTGGGCACAAACCATAGCGGGGAGTGGCCAACGAAACCAGGCCTGGAGGGAACAGGAAACTATGTAGATGAGTTTATGTTTAGACAACACAATACTGATATGGCTATCCTGCATGGGCCAAGATGGGTAATGCAGGACATCCAGGAGAACGATGAATCAGCACAAAATGGCTGACACTGGATGTCCAGGGACCCCCAACCTAAACAGAGTTGTAATCCGTTACATAACTGTTCCTCACAAGAGTTGTGGCAATATGCCAGTTTGGTGTGATTCTTTACATATATGGCCTTGAGGTCAGAGGTAAGTGCCTGCTTTGCTCATTTTCCTGTGTGTGTCAATCCATGGGTCAGTGTACCTTCATCCGTGTAGCCTGCGTGCTAGTCTACATGTGTGCATGTGCCCATCTGTGTGCAGCTTGTATGTGCTGCCATGTGCCTGGGTGACACTTCATCTGCCTGCCTGGTGGTCTGTGTGCTGGTAAATCAAGCATGCTATATTTGTCAGTGGTTCCTCGAAATCTTTTCCCAGCCTGCTGTGACTCTCCTTTCCTGGCATTGAAACTTGGAGGTCACGGCTCACTCAGGAACCTTGCAACCCATGCTAAAAATTTGAACATTACTCCAGAGAGGGTAGCCACCGACGTCTTAATTGAGGAGCAATATGGTCAGGTTGAAGGGCTGAACCTAGAGACAGGTTCTTGTTTCCTGCTCGCTTCAAGGGGTTAGCAGTAGAAATGAAAATAGAGGTGATAGCATTGAGAAACAGGAGGTAAAAGGAAGAGGACTTGGAAACTGATAGGATTTAGTCAAGAAGTGAGATGGAAAAAGTCTTTTCTTTTTGGTTTCTCAAAAGAAGTCTTAAGTGAGACTCTGTAATGAGCTTGTAGGGGCCATTAGCTGAGATTAGCAAGACTGAAAGCAGGTATGTGCACCCTAAAGAGCTTTAAGTGCCTAGGGCAATTCAGATAGATCCCGTCCTTAGGTGAGAGGCAGGGCAATAAAAGGGTATTTTTGCATCATTATTATAAAACCACAAAAAGAAATTGAGTGTATGGAAGGGCAGAGTGCAGAGAAGGGACTAAAATTTATTCTGTAGAGAGCACGAGAGCACATGGTTGATGAGGTGAAAAGGGGATCATCCACGGGAAGAGTCTGATGAGTCAGAAGTGGGGAGTTCAAGTGAGAAAATGCATGGCGGGTGTGTGTGTGTGTGTGTGTATGTCAAGGTGTGTGTCAGGGTGTGTATATGTGTATATGTGGTGTGTGTGTGTGTGTCAGGGGGTGTGTGGTGTGTGTGTCAGGGTGTGTGTCTGTGTGTGTGTCAGGGTGTGTCTGTGTGTGTGTCAGGGTGTGTCTGTGTGTGTGTCAGGGTGTGTGTATGTGTATATGTGTGTGGTATGTGTATGTGTCAGGGTGTGTGTGTCAGGGTGTGTCCGTGTGTGTGTGTCAGGGTGTGTATGTGTGTGTGTCAGGGTGTGTGTGTGTCAGGGTGTGTCTGTGTGTGTGTCAGGGTGTGTGTATGTGTATATGTGTGTGGTATGTGTGTGTGTCAGGGTGTGTCTATGTGTATGTGTCAGGGTGTGTATGTGTGTGTGTGTCAGGGTGTGTCTGTGTATGTGTGTGTGTGTCAGGGTGTGTGTATGTGTGTATGTATGTGGTGTGTGTGTGTGTCAGGGTGTGTGTATGTGTGTATGTGTGGCATGTGCATGTGTGTGTGTGTGTGTGTGTGTGTGTGTGTGTGTGTGTGTGTCGGGGTGGGTGTTTACTTGCCCAGCTCATTTAGAAACATCAAAGATAATTCCATCCACTATCTTCAACTTTCCCAAGAATTTCTGATGGAAAAATCAGAACTTTTGTCTAAATATACAGATATTTAAAAAAAAAAAAAAAAAAGCAAAGAACCTTTGAAATGGCTGGGTACATGGAAGTGTCTCCTTAGGTGGCCTGTTTTCCCATCAGGTGACAAGATGCCACCATTATCGTTAATAGTCATCGTTAATGGAAGAGTTAAGAGGCTCCTTTGAAGAGAAAGCTATCCTTTTACCCCTAAAGTTACCAACTGAAATTCCTTGCTATTATACAAATTGAAATCCAGGAGGCAAATTTTAATTAAAAATATTTATAGAATTCAGATAGCAGCTGCCAGTTTAGCTCACCACTCCTGAATGCACTCTGCAGCTGCGCAGAGTTGTCCATTCCAATCAGCTTACTGATGGTAACAGCTGGTCATTAGGCAGGGGACGGTTTTATTAGTGCCCGTGTGCGATGTAGTCCGTACTGGTAAAGAATTCTTTAGTGTGATGGTTTTTAAAAGAACTACCCTGTGACTTGATGAATTATTCTTAGAAGGTTCTCTCTTATTCCCTTAAAGTGTCTCCGTCTTCTTCCCTAACTTATTCATTTTAGACCATAAGAACACTTACAGGATAAAGACAATAAAGGAGAGGAGGGGGGAGGGGGGAACTAAGGGGATGATTTTTTCGAAGGGACCCTGTTCAAAGGGACACATCGGCATCTTGAACACATCTTGCTCACGAGTATAGAACATTACTGAGTCAACACAAATTTCAGCTTTTTGCTTGTTTTTTGTTTTGTTGATCAGACAGAAACAAACAAGCAAACAAACAAACAAACAAAATAAAAATTCAACACAACTAAAACTTAAACCTTATCAACAGACCAAAGATCCAGAAGTACCCAGAAACAGTCTCATCAGTTTTCAATGTGTCCAGAATTCCTTTGGTGCAATTCTTTATAAAAAAAACTATTTCCAGATTCCTCTTGATAGAAATTACTATTTGGAGGCTTATACTGGCTGCATTTATGTCAACTCCACACAAGCTAGAGCCATCAGAGAGAAGAGAGCATCAATTGAGAAAATGTCTCCAAACTGATCTGGCTGTATACAAGCCTGGAGAGCATTTTAATTAGTGACTGATGGGGGAGGGCCCAGGCCATTGTGGGTGGTGCCAGCCTTGGTGGTGCTCCTAGGTTCTATTAGAAAGCAGGCTGAGCAAGCCATTGCCCAGTAAGCAGCACCCTCCATGGCCTCTGCATCAGCTCCTGCCCTCAGGTTCCTGTCCTGGCTGAGTTCCTGCCCTCACTGCTTTTGAGGATGAACCATTATATGGAACTACAGTGAAATAAGCCCCTTTTCTCCCCATGTTGCTTTCGGTCATGGTGTTTCATTGCAGCCATAGTAACTAATACAGAGCTGGAGAGATGGATCAGCAATTAGTAGCACTTGCTCCTTTTGAGGAGGACCCAGGTTCAGTTCCCAGCACCCACAGGGTGGCTCACAAACATCTATAACTCTAGTTCCCAGTCACTTGATGCCTTCTTCTTACCTTGATGAACACCAGGCATGCGCACAGTACACATAAATACATTCAGGCAAACAAAACGCTCATACACATAAAATAAATCTTTTTTAAAAATTTAAAGAAAGTACTATTTTTGGAGTTCAACTATGTATCAGACTTCAACTTGATTCTTAGCTTTGTTATCTTTATGTCTCATAAACTGAACTTTTAAATTAAAGATTCATTGAGTCCAATAATATATTTGAATAATAAATACCTATATATACATAGATATGTATGGGGTTAAGTTTTTTTCTGCTTTTTTTTTTTTTATTAAAAAGAAACAGAAAAAAAAAAAAAAAGGATATATCAAGACAGATTTCTTCCTCATGCATTCTTATACATGATGTTTCTCAGGAAACTTAAAATTGCTCATGAGGACCAGAGTGAGCAAGATGGACTCTGGAAGAGACTGAAGTTGATCTTGAAATTCCGAGCCAAGGCAAGGATTTCTGAGGGCAGATTGTATGATCCAGGGGCCCAGCTTGAGTTATTGTTTGTTTGTTTGGTTTGGTTTTTTTTTGAGACAGGGTTTCTCTTGCTTTGTGGACTAGGCTGGCCTCAAACTCACAACCGTCTGCCTGCCTCTGCCTCCCAAGTGCTGGTATTACAGGTGTGCACCACCGCCAGGCCCCAGCTTGAGTTTTAACCTACTTGATCATATTTGTAACCAGGGGTCATCTTGCAGAGACAAAATGCCTTGACTTCATTTGTCCACTCTCAAGAAGAGACTCCGTCCACTTAAAAATGCTCTATCCTCATCTGATTTTCTTTCTAAACGTTGAGTTCCTGCATTTGAGCTGCTGTACTAAACTTACATGGCAGGAGTAGACATAGACTAGACGCCGGACTCGCATCCTAAGTGGCCAGAGGAGATTCATGCAAAATTAGATGAGAATTGACAGAAAACAGAAATGAAACCAGTGCAAGGAGTTCGTAAGAGAGGGAAGCAGCTGTTGTTTTGTTTTGCTTTTAAGGTTAAAGCATAAAATAAAATAAAAAATAAAATAAAAAGACTAAGAGGAACGAGACGGAGGGAGAGCATGCAAGAACTAAGCTCCTGTTGTTTCTCTTACACGCTTAGGAAAGGAACTTGTTTGGGGAGTTTTGAGTCCTCCTATTTCAGTGCGAAGCAAAAATACAATTAAGAACTTTTAGATGGCAGCTTCAGAAGCTGCGACATAGGATTTGTTGCTGCTGCTCCTGCTGCTGCTGTGGTTACCTTTCCCTGGACATCTCCACGGAGACCACTTAACTGGTGCTGTGCAAGGCTCGTGTTTATAAAGAGGCAATGCCCATGATGTGTTCATCAGACAAAGAAGAATAGTCAAATGCTGTCAAGTTCAAGTGGTTATTCCTCTTCTTCTTCCATAAATACCAGGAGGATCACCAATTCAACACCCTCTCTGACTTCGCTCATGTTAAATTTTTGCATGCTGGGCCGGGAGGTAATGGTGCACGTCTTTAATCCCAGCAGAGGCAAGTGGATCACTGTGAGTTTGAGGCCAGCTTGGTCTACAAAGCAAGTCCAGAACAGCCAAGGCTACACAGAGAAACTCTTGTCTTGAAAAAGCAGAAGTAAAAAAAAAAAAAAAAAGAAAGAAAACAGAAATTTGCATGTTGGAAGTCAGTTGCATTTTGGTTATACTCCCCTGTTTCCTGCGACTTCTTACAAAAACTGTTATTTTGTGCTTGGGAGAAACTTTCAGGACTATGATCTGTGTGTATGACTCATAACGTGCTGTGTAGAGTGCAGTACATGGAAAAGAGAAGGGTGTGCGTGTAAACTCTGAGGCCAAGCATCACCTGCTATATACCGCATAGTATTGCAGGTCAGCCCTTTTTCTCCTGGCATGCATATTTTCAACTACATTCATCCTTATGCTACAAGCTATGCTTTTACAGCACTTCCAGGAGGATTATTTTGTGGCGTAGTGGAGAAAAAGAAGAGCAGGAAGAAAAAGGTCAGCTACAGAGAGAACGTCCTTTTGTTTTCCTATCTTAATTCCAGCACTTCCTCCTGGCTGTGCAGATTGACAAGTGGAAGGTGAGTTATAAATAGAAGAAGACCACAGGGCCTCAAATGAAAAGGACCTTCAAAGGCTGAAAAGTAAGGCTTCTACACAGGACACAGAGCCTAATGTGAGATGGTGACATTAGTTAGCTCTGTCACTTCCATCTAATTATCCTAACTTATTATGAGGAAAAAAATATGGGAAAAAAATCTGAAATGTCAGTTGTCTTATTTTTACTACAGAAACATTCTTTTATTCATTCTAACTAAAATTAAGACGGCCCTCAATTTTGAAATTTTCTGAATTAATGTGTTTCTAATTAGTTATAGAGACAACTAAATAGGCGTGGGATTGCAAATTGGCTTATCAACTATTTTTTTCTTAACTTTGTCTTTCCTATAGCACATCCTCTCTCAGCAAGAGGCATCCTTTATCTTCATCGTCTTACTTTGAGAACTGTCAGCCATCAAGTTTTAGCAACTGCGTGCTAAGTTTACGGGACTTAATGTTTGGTCGTCAGAGAAAGCCATGGACTTTTGAAATACTAGTCTTCTAGACTGCAGTTGCCCTCTCAAATACAAGTATGAAAATGGAAAAAGAAGCCAGGTGTGGTGGTGCAAGCCTTGAATTCCAGAACTTACGGAGGCAGAGGCAGGTGGATCTCTTTGAGTTTGAAGCCAGCCTGGACTATAAAGCAATTCCAGGACAGCCAGGACTATACAGAGAAACCCTGTCTCGAAACAAACAAACACACAAGCAAAAAAGCACCCCCACACTGTAAGAAGAAAAAACAAGTTGAGGAGGGAGAAACTACCATCTAGGTATCAAGCATTTAAGTTCACCAGAAGAATGTTAGGCTTTGGGTAGTAAACAGAATTGCAGATAACCGAAAACCCTGAGGGACTTCATTGTTTTAAATGAAAATCTCAGATTGGTCTATTTACCAATAAATACTCAGGAGCCAGATGCTGGGCTTAAAACCCTTCTCGCTCAGGGAGACAGAGAAAGCACCCACCTGACCTTTCTACTCAGCTCAGGAAGGAAAAGGCCCAAAAAGGCTCACTAGCTCCTTTAGTCTAAGAACTTTCTGTTTATTATAAAAAGGTGAATAGCGTGGTTCAGCCAGCCCTAGCATACTTTCTGCACACAGGATTTAATAAAGTTAGCCCTAGGTCAAGAGGTGGAGCAAGAAACCAGCTGACAGGGATTAAAGAATAGGAGGGACTTTGAGTTGATGGGTATTTAAGACAGTAAGTATAAGGGGCTTTTAGCTCTTTAGCTCTTCACCTCTTCAGCCTTTGGCTTTTGGGGCCTTTTGAGCTTTGAGCTGGCAAGCCTTTGGCCCTGGGTTTTTTAGCCTTTTCCTCCTGGGCTGTCAGTTGAGCTAGTGAGCCTTTCGGGCCTTTTCCATTGAGACATGAGCAGAGTAGGAAGGCCAGCAGGGTGCTTTCTCTGCCTCTCTGAGCTAGCAGGTTTTCACCCCAACATCTGGGTCCTGATTAAAGAGAATGATTGTCATTTTCTTCTGAAACAACACTGCTTTGATCTGGCAATGTATTCAGCGTTTGAGGTGGTTTGAATTCGTATAGCTCCCTGTCCCCTTACCCCCCACCCCCCCCCCCATATAGACTCATGTGTTTCAATGTCTGGCCCACAGGGAATGGAACTATGAGGAGGTGTGGCCTTGTTGGAGGAAGTGTGTCACTGTGGGGGCGGGCTTTGAGGTCTGATATGCTCAAGTTATGCCCAGTGTGACACACGGTCCTCTGCTGCCTTCTGATCTCTCAGCTCCTTCTGCAGCACCATGTCTGTCTGCATGACGCCATGCTTCCCGCCATGATGATAATGGACTAAACCTCTGAACTGTGAGCGAGGCCCCAATTCAATGTTTTCTTTTGTTGTTTTGTTTTGTTTTTTTTAATAAGAGTTGCCTTGATCATGGTGTCTCTTCACAGCAATAAAACTCTAACTGAGACAGTGTTCTTTCTTGCCGGGCCAGAGTTCTCTGAAGCCATGTTGGTTCTGAGGGCTGCCCAAGAATCACAGCCAAAACCCAGAGAAGATCTTTAAAGCTAAATTTGTTGTAATTCTGTCTTTTAACAAACCCACTTCTACTGAGGGTGACCTGTCCATAGAAGGGTTCTATATCAACCCTACCAATTTTAAATTGGTCTCTTAGAAAGCCAATCAACTGCCTAAGAACTCAAACAGACACTATAAAGAAAGAAGAGTTGATTTGAAAAAATAGTGAGTGCATGAGCCAATCTCAGTGGGCTGCATGTATATAAATATCTAACATTCCAAAGTATCCACTGAAGCCAATAGTAAATGTTTGCGTAAGTTACTTTGGATATTTAAATTACCCTGGGACAGTTGCATGCTGTTAAATGTTTAATAATTGGCGCTATGTGATGAAGCCCAGGAGTGAAACATCCACTAATGTCTGACAGTAATGACCTTCGGAGACCACTAGAGGGATTGTCACTTTCAAGTCCCTTGGCTGTTGTCAGACTACTGTAAAGGGTTTCAGTGACAAAGGCAGGGAGGAGATGTGAACAAACACACTGTTATACAGCGTTTGTAGCATGGTACAGGCAGAAGACGTGTCCATTGTCTCAAAGTGCAGTAAAACGGTGACGAGATGAATTCTCGGTGCTCACCCCGTGTTGTCAGGGGATCATGTATCTCTTTTTTGTTTGCTCTTATATTTTTGTATGGTCGGTGTCTCAAAAGCCCTAAAGCAGAACAGTTGCCTACTACAAGCTAATACGAATTAAGTTCAGCACACCACATGGAGACCAAGTGGAAAAACAGGCATTAAAAAGTCAAAGATATATTCAGGATGGGCACAAAAGAAATGTTTTTCTTTTTGTCTCCTCTTCTCTTTTCCTCCCCTCCTGCCTGCCTACCAGCCCCTGCCTGGATGAAAGAAGGGTCTTGTAACATTTAGAAGGCAAACACCCAACCCCTGCGCCACATTCTCAGCCCTCTTTTTTTGTTGTTGTTGTTTGTTTGTTTGTTTTGTTTTAATGTTTTGTTTTGAGATGATGTGATGTCTTACTAAGTTGCCCACTGTGACCTTGAACTTGTTTTGTAGTTCTGGCAGGCCCTGCCTCTGCCTCCAAAGTAGCTGGGATTACAGCTGTTAAGCTTGACCTCTTTGCCAAATTCCTTATTTATTCTTCATAGTATTCTTGTGAAACTATTTGATTATTGACCTATAATGTATACACAAACAGAACAGAGGGGAAACAGTGGGAAGGCAGGGATTAACTTTAATTTGTTTGGATCAAAAGCTAATGTTTTTAGACAGAAAGTGCATGCTAGCACCCCTCAGTGAGAGACTTTAGTAACCCGCCCCAAAAACCCACTTAAGCCTTGGACTTGAAAGTATAATGCATTTAGCCCTCCATTAGGGGCTTTGAACAAGCTGGTTTGCTAGCATAGGCCAGTACGTCCCAGCTACTCAGTAAACGGAGGCAGGAAGATTTAAGATACATTTAAGACCAGCCTGGGCAACTTAGGGAGACCTTGTCTCAAAATAAAAAGTGGAAAGAGGGCCGGGTGTATAGCTCAGCCATAGAACGTCTGCCTAGCGTGCAAGAGGAATATAGGGTTTGCCTAGCATGTCTAGCTTTCAATCTCTGTCTCTGTGCCCCCCAACACACACACACACACACACACACACACACACACACACACACACACACACACGTAATTATCATATAAAGGAAACGAATTCTAATCATTGAAATAAACGTATGTGCTCACTCCTCGGATTCCTATGTTGTTTACTTCCCATGTACTTTTCTTATTTCATGTGATCTTTCCATTTCTGAAGAAACAAACACAATTTGGTCAGACTGAACGCAGTTTTAGCCATTTCCTAAGTTCCCTACAGTTGTTCTGGGAAGAGTGGGCTCAGCTTCCCGGCTGCCTGTCAGAATGACGTCATTTCCTGCTGACGTCTCCAACGTCCTTCTCTTACCCCCGGTGACTAATAACACTTCTACCAAAGTCCAAACAAATGGCCACAGTATCTAGTGTTTATTTTTGGAAGGCGTCCCCAGCCAAAATGCATTGAACCTCTCACAGACAGCAGTGCAGAAATTCCTGGCTAGGATTCCTGCCCTGAACAGCCGCACTTGATGTGACTAGATGGCCCGTTGACTGGCACTCTGGGTGGCATTGTTCCAGCGTGAGAGTTGTCAGGCTATCTGAATCAAGAATAGGCCCTGAGCTGTGATAAATCCGGACGGGCAGCCAGCTCAACAACCCGGTGAGGGGGCCCTATCTCCTTCAGGAAGTCCCTCTGTGCCAGCACTAGAACATTAACGCCACATGTCTCTCTCTACACTTGACATCTGTGGACACTTAAGAGTATGTGACAAAAGGGGGACGAGAACAAGGGTGGAAAGGGCGACAGGAGGCTTCATAGGTGGGGCTAGCAAGGCAGAGACAGATGTACTACAGTCGAGGCTCCAAGTCCTTTAGGAACGGGACCGCACTGGCTAGTTAGAATGCGATGCCACTAACAGCAGATACCTCAGCTCGAGGCCAGTGATCAGCAAAATTGCAGGAAGAAGTCAGCGAGGAACGGCCTTGTCACATTGTTTCTAGTTGCGCCAGAGCTCCTTTCGCACATGCAGTTATCGCTCAACATTTACATGGCTACCAAGTGGATCCGTAGGGTAGGAAAGAGCCCCTACCCAAGGCCCAGGCCCAGAGATGGGCGTTTAGAAGTGTCACGAAGCAGAAGACAGGCAAACTTGGGGTGGTGGGGGTAGGGGTGGGTGAGGGGGATGGGGGAGACCATGGCTGTTTAGACAGATCCAGACCTCCAGACAAGAGTGGCATGGCTTTTGTCAATTCATCAGCGAGATGAAGATGTCTAGTGTTCTAAATATGTGTGTGCTGGTGGGAGGACTTCCGGTTCAGAACTTGTGGGGCTGTGACGCTGCCATGTGGCTAATTTAAGGCTCAGGGAGGTCAACACGGGCCCAGGATCGTTTTACACATAATCCCCATCTGTAAATTGAGAATTAGATTGAAATATACCTCGCGGCATTATCAACTGCAGCTGAGATGGTCCTGTTCAAAGTGCTTGCAGGAAAATGACTAGTCCGTAGAAATCACTGTGTCTTTTTGCAATCAGCCCCTGTCTACCAGTGAATTGTCACACTGATCTTCATCACTGGTACTTCTGAAAAATCATAAAATATTAGCAAAAAGCACAACAGGTTAGGACTTAGCACTAGAATCACAGTGTGTGTGTGTGTGTGTGTGTGTGTGTGTGTGTGTGTGTGTGTGTGTGTGTGTGTAGCTGAAGATCAAAAGCCAGGACCTCCTGCAGTTTCCTAAGTGTGAGTCCTAATGATTTTTTTTTTTTCTTTAAGCAAATGTATGCATGCCACAGTATAAAAATCTCATACTCAGAAGAGACTCAGGCTCAGAAAGTTTAAGGAACTCTAGTCATTGGCCTTTGGAAAAATTGCCACGGTTGCACAGCAACCATGGAGAAATAAACAGTGAACCAATATGGCTTTTTGGAAAACAAAAACAACACAATGGTTTTAAAAGCAAATGATGAGGGGTCAGCAAGGTGGCTTAGTGGGTAAAAGGCTTTCTCCCTAGCCCAACGATCTGAGTTTGATCCTTGGTATCCATATGATGGAAGAAACAAACCACACCCTCAAAGGCAGTCTTCTAACACACACACACACACACACACACACACACACACACACACACACACACACAGAGTATTAGAGTATTAGCAGTGCTAGGTTCTTTTCAAATTCTAGTCCTATATCCTATCTTTAAAATTCATATCACACTGACTTTTTTTTTCCCCCTTTCTTTCTTTAAAGTCAGAGGTTTATTTTGGCATATGGTTCAGGAGCTATAATGAAGGAGCATGAGGAAGATTGGCCCATTTAAGGTGGCACCCGAGAAGTACAGCTGATTGTATGATTTTATTTTTGTCATCTTTATTTATTCTGTGTGTGCGCGCACATGCACACGGGGCCATGGCACTTGCGTGGAGGTCAGAGGTCAACCCTTGTGACTCAGTCCTCACTTTCTTCCCTGTGAGGCCTGGGGATTGAACTGAGGTCATGAGGCTTGGCAGCAAGCAGCTTTACTCCCTTCTCTGTCCCACCAGCCTGTCATGTCTGATTTCTTAATGTGATAAACGGAACGTCTTGCAAGTCAGTGCAGCTTCTCCCTACATCCTATAAACCTGTGGTCCTCAACCTTCCTAATGCTGCAACCCTTTAATACAGTCGACATGGTCACCTCCAGCCAAAAAGTTATTATTTTTTGGCTACTAATAGTTGTAATATTGCTGCTGTTATGAAAAAATAGCATAAACTTCTGATATTTCTGTTGGTGTTAGGAGACACAAAAGGGGTTGCAACCCTGCTATAAGCAGTGTTTTTCTGCTCCCACTAGCACTTCACGTATGACCTTCTGTGATTACTCTGTATTTTTGTTTAGTTTGGTTTTTTAAAGATAGGATTATTTTCTGTTTACCTGGCTGGCTGTAAGGAAACTCAAAACCCTCTTCTGTGAGATCAAAGGACCTTTAAAGTGTTTAAACTAGACCATTTGTGTCCATTTCCAATTGACATACTGTGAAGTCCTTCGGGGCGGGCACGCCAAACTTCTCCCGACTGATCATAGAGACCAGTCAGTACACAATAAGGTGTGTTTAACACACTTTAATAAATGCATGAATATATGCAGAAACCGTAAACTATGAAGCAGCATAAGCATAAGCCGTGATGTCTTAGCACCTAGAAAGACCACATGCTTGTCTATTTACATCTCAGACAAATGTCGGGAATTTGATGGGGAGATCCTGGGTAGCATGTAGCTATAGCTGCCTCTGGAGGACCCGAGTCAAGGACACTGTCTGAGGACTACTGTTAATAGAATTATTTTTAGTCTTTCTGTTTAGTGGAATGCATTCCTTTGTGGGGAATTTAAAGTGCTTAATTCTCTTGTCGGCTTAATTGTCACAATTCCAGGAGCTCTGATGGGTCCAGGATTATCACCTTATTTCATGAATGAGGAAGCTGCAAGAGGCTTAACTCATGCACGCAGCTACTCAGGTAGCTTTCAGAAGAGAGATTAGAAATGCTTTTCTTCTTGATGTTTCTATTGTGTGGAACAGCTACTGGCTTTAGCATATGGGCAATCAAAGCTTGACTGCTGCCTAGAGACGCAGGCATTCAAAACCCCAAGGGTCCTGCGGCTACACAAATTAGAGCTGCCACAATCAATAACTTCCCAGGTCAGAGCCCTTTTGCCTCCTGGCATTTGCAGCTTGATGCTCAGCCACTGGCAGTTTCTTTCTTCAAGCTTGCTGCAGAATTTGCAGAGCTGGATGCAAAGGGAAACCCCTAACTGCTTGCTTATGAATTACCCAGGGTATGAAGACAGGCTCTGTAGAGTATTAAGCCAAGTGTGTGGCTGTTGGGGGCCATTTCACTCTTGAAAAATAGCTTTTCCCAGCTGCCTCTTGTCTTCCAGGTCCTTCCCCAGGCTTTACTTAGTAACTGTCTGTACTGTGCATCATTTCTACGTGGACTGATGTAGCATAGCGTCTCTAACGGCATTGGGATGGAATTCCTAACATAAAGATCTGTTGCTCTGGGAGTAGAAATTGTTCTAAAATTATGATTAGTTATTACTATGTGTGTATGATGCTGGGGGTGGTGGGGAGGTCACGCATGCCATGGTGCACACTTGGCAGCCAGAAGACAACTTTCTCTGTCCGTCCAACCCCGTCCTCCATCATGGGTCTGTTTACGCTGCTAAACGCTTCTTGGTGGATTGTCCCACTTAATGGGGTAGGGCTTTTTAAAGCATTTCCCTGTAATATTCTGAATCAATGTTTTCTTGTTCGTTTCCTGATTCTGTTGGTTTGGGGCTTCTTGTTCTTTCTGTGTGTTTCTGCTTCTCCTGTGAGTGCTGAAGACTGAACTCAGGCATTCAGGGTTCCGAGGCAAGAGCTATACCATTTCTGTTGGGGGTGGGCAGCTGCCAGGCATGGTACAGTGTTTGGCTTATACTCACTGCTTGAATCATGGTATGTGTGTGTGTGTGTGTGCGCGCGCGCGCGCGCGCACGTGTGTGTGTTATATACAAGCCTACAAGGAAAGGATACTTGCACATGTCTCACTCACTGTAATATCTCCTGAACTTACAGCGATGATTGGCAGCTAGGGGCTACACAGTAAGCATCTGTTCAGAGGATGCATAGTACACTCCATGGAAAGCTGCCTCCTGACGTGTGTCCTAGATTCACTTCTTCCAGATGCAGTTTTAGCTGTATTCTTTGTTGGGCCTATGATCTTAAAAGCCACCAAATATACATTAGGGTGAAAGTTCATGTCGCCTCAGGAAAAGCGGATGAAATGAACTGCAGGAGTCCTTTAGGTTTGGTGAAATCCCGCACATGCTTTACTATAATGCCACAGGGCTGAAATAAGAAGATTCCAGCAGCCTGCATGGGTCTGCTCTAGGCCCTATGCATGCTCGCGTATTTGTGGGACTCCTAACAGTGGGAGTAAGGGCTATCTCCGAATCTTTTGCCTGCTCATGGAACCCTCAAGCGATGGCCTCCAGTAGATTATACACCAGAAGATTCCAACCTATCATGTCCCACGCAAGGAAATTATTCCATGAGAACCGTCAGAACAAGTGCAGCCATTTGCTTGAGGGAAACTTTGAGGTAAAAGCCTCATCTCGCTTTGCTTTAAAAATAAAAATACACATGGTAGTGCGGCAGTACGAGCTCAGTTCCCAAGCGCATGCTACCTGCCAGCTTAAGAAGATAAATAAATAAAAGTCTTTCATTTTTTCGTCACAATCCACTTAGCATTAAGAAGAAGACCTTTTAGCTTTCCACTCTGCTTCAAGCTCATTAGTTTTATGAGGCACAGTGACAGACTGTGACATTTCCCTCAATGGTGCCAGGCTGCTTAACTGTATATTTGAAAACTGTCTCCTTGTACCTTTCCTTTTCTCTTCCACTCAAAATTTCCTGCGCCTGAGGGGGACAAAATCTATTTGCCTAAATTTGGAACATTCCTGCAAAGCAACAATCAAATACTTCTGGTGATTTCCGACTCCAGCTCTGATCTTAACCATAACCCCTTCTCCAGGCCAGGAGAGATCTAGTTTAAAAAAAAAAAAAAAATGAACATGAAGAAGTCAGATGATAGAGCAGAGATGAGGCCTGATGAAAGGAGGGAGCAGGTGGCAGCAGCTTTCCATCCCTTCTACAGGACACTGAGCAAGAGTGAAGCCTCAAGGGCACCTTTCCTGGAAACAGAAGGGAAGCCTTCGAAGTGCTCCCATCAGCCTGTCTCGCAAAAGTATGCCCATCTGTGCAGTTAGCTGGTTTGTGGAGGAATGGCGCACTTTGTGACTGAGAGGTGCTATGGACTCGATTATAATCCCAAAAGACGTCAGACCTAACCTACGAGGCGATGAAAACTGTGAATGGTGCCGGGCGGTGGGCGGTGGTGGCGCACGCCTTTAATCCCAGCACTCAGCGGGGCAAAGACAGGTGGATCCCTGTGAGTTCGAGGCCAGCCTGGTCTACAAGGCGAGTCCAGGACAGCCAAGGCTACACAGAGAAACCCTGTCTCAAAAAACAAACAAAACAAAACAAAAACCACCACAAAAAAAAAAAAAAAAATTTGAACGTTTTCCCAGATTTGCCCTCAATCTTAGCTTCCCAGAAGCTGTCTTTTATAGGTCTGCAGTCTCTGCTCCTTTGGGCGCAGAGGTCAGCTCCCTATTCTGGGAACTGACAACAGGAGCAGTCAGGTTTGGCTACGTTCATGCTCTTGAGTGTATTGAAGCGGCCGTAAAATTTGGCTCCTTACTACGGAATCACACCTGATATGAAACTGTCCTCTAAGGAGGTGTGAGACACAAAAATCCCCCAAGAGCCTAGGAGGTATGACTGTGGCCGAGGGTGCTTGTGGACCACGGGGCAGGAGGAGTGGTCAAAGGAAACGGAAGTGAATCTTGGATAGTGTCCCATACGCTTCGTTGAAAGAGTCATCAGTTGTCGTTTAGCTGAAAGATGCAGGATCTTCTAGAGGTTATGGCAAAATATTACAAAAATTATTTAACAGAATGCCTAGTGTTTGTCTGCTGTTTATGAAGAGTCGGAAACTGTAAGTGTCTTCTCATAGGCTCATTACTAAATTATTTCAGAAAGGCACTATTAAGGCCCGGAAACCCTGTCTTGAAAAACCAAAACAAACAAACAAATGGAAAGCTGTTTCGAAAGACCAAATAACAGAAGGGTAACCCAGGACTTTCAGTATCTCTTAAAAATGTACTCACAGTAGAAATCTAGGGGCATGGGCCTGGAATTCCAGCTACTCCAGGCTTGGGCAGGAGAGTAACAAGTTAAGGACTGGTCTGGCCATGAAGTGAGGTCAAGACCAACCTGGGCAGTTTAGCCTTAAAATTAAAAAGTGAGAAGAGGGCAGGGGTGTCACCTCAGACAGGGTGGCTGCCCAGCATGAGTGAAGTCCTGTATTCAATCCCCAGTTCAGGAAATTACAAAAATTCACTCATAGGTTCAAACAGGCTGTATGCTCAAAAAATTAAGAAATAATAATGTAGAAATTGTGACGGGTGAGGACTATGCTATTAAATGGCCAGCCAGTAAGTACACGGCAATTCAAGGCAGCGTCGTGTTTGTTTCATATACAGCAAGTAATTTCAGAATAGCTAGTTTGTCCAGATAACAGTGAGACTTTGAAATACTAATTTTGAAAACTGCAAACAATATGCCCTTTTACATTTACATTTCTTGAAACTGATTTTCATTTTTATACAATGTAGTTTTGATTTTGATTTTTCAAATATACATATATATTTTAATCATATTAGTTTCCCCTCCCCTAAGTTTTTCCTCATCATCTCCATCTCACGATCCACCCGACTTCCCTCCCCCCCCCTCTCTCTGTCTCTCTCCCCCTTCCTTCTCTCTCAAAACTACAACAGCAAAAAAGAAAAAAAAAAGGAAACTAAACTAAAGTAAAAATCATCAAACCATAGTAACAAAGCGCATACACACACACACACACACACACACACACACACACACTGGGGAGGGAGTGAGGGAGAGAGAGAGAGAAAGAGGAAGAGAGAGAGAGAGGGAGGGAGATGGAGAGAGAGAGTGTCTTTGTGCTGGTCAAATACTGCTTCTGAGCATGCAGCCTGGCTGCAGTCTGGTTCACATCCCCAGTGTTACTCCATTAGAGAAAACTGATTTTGCCTTTCCCAGCAGGTCTCAGTTGGAAATAGCTTCTTGGTTAGGGGTGGGACTTTGTGTCCACTTCCCCTTCCCGGGATTTTGTCTGGTTTGAACCCCTGCATGTCCTGTATGTGCTACCCGTATGGTCATGTGTGCGTGTCTGGAAGACACTGTTTCCATGGAGTCATTCGCCCCTGTAGCTCTTCCAATCTTTCTGCCTCACCTTTGGCATAGATCTCCGAGCCCTGAGCGCTCATCTCCCTCTTTACCGTCCATCGCTTTGACAACAAGCTCCCAGGACTTGTACGAAGCTACAAGCTATTTCATCTACTCAGTGTTTC
The DNA here is from genome assembly GCF_903995435.1 of Acomys russatus. NCBI lineage: Eukaryota > Metazoa > Chordata > Mammalia > Rodentia > Muridae > Acomys > Acomys russatus. The sequence continues at coordinate 32,640,580 of NC_067167.1, read as the reverse complement.
TGCTCAGTGATACTGTTAGGTAAAGGTCCCTGCGCTATCACGAACTCATGTTCTGAGAGTTACTTTAACACACATGATGAACCAGGCCCTGTGTCTCTCCATAAACAACAGGAGAAGAAGCCAACTAAGACACCAGGTCTGAAAACGCGAACATTTCCCCACTAGGGGGCAGTGCTCGAAAGACTAACGCTCTACCTTTGTGCTGAGAACAATGACCTCCCTGTTACTTCCCACCCCTCGTGGCAGAGCACATAGAGATTTTATTTCTTTGGAGAAAAGGACAAAAGAACGTTTGCTCTAACTTGAGGCAGAAGTCAACGGCGATGCCGTCTTCGCTTGCTGAGCTCGGAGAAAGAGATGTCAGTGGCACTTACTATTCAGAATCCCTAAAACATACATGAAAGAAAGCGTGCTCATACAAGTGAAATCTTTCCCTAAAGCTATGATGAAGAGTCAGAAGAAAAAACAATCATTGCTCTGGTTTGAAAACCATTATAATTTGCTATGGCGAATAACTTATTTGATGCATAGTGGCTTTTCTTCCTTTGTGTGTACAACAGTCACACATGTTGTGTGATATAAAACACAGGCAGTATTTATGTAATACTAGGAAGAAGGAAAGCAGTACTGGATGGGAGTGGTTAAAGGTGTTTTGAGGATAGACTGTAAAGACAATAAACCCCTTGTCTACCTGCTTTGGTCTTCAGCAGGAACACCATTAATTAGACAAATTACCAAAGTGGAAGCATTGTTTCTTTAAACCCTAATTGCAGGATTAATTGGAGGGATTGGTTGAGCATTCCTGCTTTTCAAAAGAAACCAGCGAGGGTGGGACAAAGACCATAGAAAGACTTTCCCAAAGAATGCCAGATTCAAAACTTCTTACTTTTGCTAAAGTCAACCGATGGAATTCTCTAATCGTCGCAGAGTTATTGAGACTAGGGAAACACCGAGGAAGCTGGCACAGCATCTGGTGCCATAGAATGTTGTAAAAATTGATCTTTTTGCTCATCTTAGTAATAAACAAATGTGGTCAATGGCACAGACGAAGCTTGAGGCTACACTGACCGTGGAAGGCAGTCCAGATGGAGGGTGGGTGCGTCCATCCCAAGCCAGGAGAACAGGCCCCCTTGGTCTAAAGGCTGCCATGCTAACTCCAGAGAACACCCCCACCATACCATCAGCGCCCCCTAGTCAAAGTAACACGACTGTATGAGAAATGTCATGGTTCATTCCTGCCTTTGACCTAAAAGAGCAGAGTGAAAAGTGAGTTAACCATAAAACGAACAAACAAACCTCTCTAGAAGATCAAGTTTTGTTTTCCCAGCCACCCTTAGCTGTGTGTGACCTTGTGCCCATGGCCCTGCCCAGGGACAACTATTATGTGGCACACAGTTCACTTTGCAGAATGAGATGGCAGACACACATCACAGGGTCCGTGCGCAGGAAGTAAGGGCAGAGGCGACTGGGATGCGTGCTTCCCAGGGCTCTTCTGTTATGGGCCCTTCATGATCTCCCAGGCTCCCTGATTTCAGAGGCTGTCATGTGGAGTATGTAAAACTTTAGCCACAGACAATAGAGACCAGTTATTCACATCCTAAAGGACCTTAAACTTTTAAAACCTTCGAATAGTTTTTGTTCATTTTTTGTTTTGTTTTAGGAGGAACTTGTCCCCACCCCACTAATGTACCAGCTGCAGTTGTAGAATGTGTGACTGGAAGTGGCCTTACTAACCTTTCTAGAACCCCTCCCAATCTTCTAACCCCCCTGTGTAGCTAAGAAAACAGCACTTTGTTTTTCCTGGAGTCAATAGCAAATTTTTGGAGGGACAGAGCTCCTGCTTTTCAGCTCTAGAGCTTGGTAGTCTGAGAACTACAAACACAAGATTAAGATCAGGCACAAGATAAAGTGACTTTAAAAAGGAGCGCATTGTCCAGTGGGAGCGGCTTATTAAAGAATTCTAGACTGTATAGCTGTTCGTCCACATACTTATAAGAAGCATTGAAGCTCTGACACCACAAGCAATAAAAATATGCATACAAATGCCGTTTATTATGTGTAGTCACTGAGCAGCCGGTTTCTATCTAGCCTTATCAGAGTCAGCACGGCAATAAAATGTCTCCTTGTCCTTCCAGCCTCCTTATTAAAATGCATTAAATTTGTTTTTCTCATACACAGAGAGATAAGGTTATTAATTACACGAACTGCTTATCGGCAAAATGTAAAGTAGCAGGACAGGCCAAGAAGGAAAAGAAATACTGAGATGGAAGAAATTTATGG